>NC_081250.1:61018518-61323913 GCF_030490865.1 Poecile atricapillus
TAGAGGTTATTCACCATTTCCTGAAAGACACTTTTTTCCTCACAGCACAGCTGCCAATGCACGGTTCTGCACTTCTCAGATGTCTCTCACCAACCTGTCTGATCTTCTCCAGCATCTTTAGGGAACAGGATTAAGCACTATTTCGTGTATTCTTGCACACATTTCCTTCCACCACTGTTTGGTTCTTAATGAATAGAAAGTTTCCTTTCCTCAAGGTTAGCACTGGAAAAAATAGCACGTAGGAGCAGTGTAGCTAAGGAAAGGAAGGTAAAAGCACATGAAGGAAAACCAAAGTAATACATTTCTTAAAAGTAAATTAAAGGAAGAAGTGTAAAGAAGAACCAAAAGCAGCAATAAAGACTGAAAGAAGCATCAAGCAAGGGCAGACCATAAACTCCTCTCAATCTTTTCTCCCTCCCCTGCAGCACAAACATGCTGTCCCACAGCAGACATGACTGATTTCAAAGGAATTCCCAAGCTCCCCAGAGCAATCACATGCTGTCAGACATACACAAGTGCAAAAACAAGGACACTAATTGGTTTAGGACTCTGCTGTGTGGATGCTCCCACCCAAACCAACCCCAGCTGGCCAGCAGCACATTGGCATCCCTGAATGTCATCAGTGGCATTTCCTGTTACAAGTAAATTCAGGGAGCAAAGAAAAGCCAAACCTAACTGAAAGGTATATGCCCTGATCCTGACCAAGCAACTAATATAAATCATTCCTCTTCTGGATCAGTGAAGATGGGAATGTTCTGTAACAGTCAAACTCCTTCATCTGGTGTAGGCAGGAACAGGGACTAATTCAGACTAACACTGTCAGAGTTACTTCTCTTTCCTTGTGTGTCACCGCACCATGCCTTGGGCCAAGTATCCAGCCCCATTAGGATGCTGACAGCAGGTGGTATGTTTGATCCAGTCTCTGCATTCAAAACTCTTTCATAAAAAGATTGCTTTCCATTCTACACCAAATAAAAAAGCTTCATAGAAATGTGCAGGCATTACTAAGCTTACAGCACGTTTGTAACTAGCTTGAAATACAGAGAACTACTAAGTGTTGCACTTGGAATTAGCATCCAACAATAATACTGCTTTGGAAGACTCTGGAATGTGAGTGTCACACCAGTGAAGACAGGAGCTTTTAAAAATTAATTTAATGTAATTTCAAAAACAAGATATTCAGTAGAAATGGTCTGCAGGTGTACCATATTGCTAAAATTCATATATCACTTTCTCTCCATTAAACATGCAATAACCTCTTTATTCTTGGCATGTTTCCAGGGTATGACTCAATCATAACAATGTCTGTAAGCACTAAAACCATACTGTACAAGAAGTCATACAAAAAAGAGATAGGTATTAACAAGGTATTACTGTCCATGTAAAAATTTCACCAAGTTAAATTAAAAATATAAGTATTCAAGAACATTTTTGACACGTCCATGGTATTTTGCTCCCACAGCAAAAGCACTTGAAATGTCTTATTAAGGCACTATTTCCTTTTTTTTTTTTCAGGATTCAATAGCTTCACCCTACTTATTCTGAGATCATGCAATGTTATTGTCTTTCTGAAAAAGGGCCTGAACGTTAAATCTCCTGTGAGCTCAAAATGCCAGCCACAATTCCACAGCTCAGGACAATCCTAAGAATCGACTACAGGAAGAGTTCCCCTGACCCTCCATCCTCACCTCTCTCTGAAGAAACGTATTTGATTAGGATCAAAGATTCTGCTCAAAACCTCAGGAGATCCTGGAGAGAAAACTTCCAAGGGAAAAGACATTTTGAATCAGATAAAACAGGCTGCATTATGAGGAAGGGAAGTGCTGAAAGCAGGATTGTCAGAGCCAGCTGCAACAGCACAAGTAACTTGCCTAATGTTTTGGGGTGTGCAGCCTGAACAGAACAAATTTAGCCTTAGAGTGAAACGCTGAGCTGAACTTCCTGCTGTGTGAAAAATCATGAGGTACTTTTTACATTTACCAGCCACAAGGATTCTCTAACAGAGCTAAATACAGTGAGTCTAACCAACGTGAATAGGACAGAAAAATAGGGATGCTGTAAGATAGTCATTCACTCAAAGCATGGAAAAGAGCACATACAGATCTGGAAGAAAAGGCACCTTTTCCATGCACATCACAGGCTCATTTAACAATGAGGAATCACAATTGCGATTTTACTGAGATTTTTAATCTGTTTCCCACCCAACTGCTTGTTTTCTTCTTCTGTGGCACTGTTTATCTCCCATTCAGTTTCTGTGAGCTACTTACAAAATAAAGTCATAACAGTGACAGTTATAATAGGGATAGTCAGTTCTATCAGATTTATAAATTAAATCAATGAAATAACTACACTGAGAAAAATGATTACAAAACCTTTCTAAAGTCCTGGATCATCTCACACACCTATTAGTCCCTGCATGCCCAAAAGCATTTGAACAGACACAGCAAAAATAGCAATGAACTTTTCTTGTAAGAGCAAAATCCAGTTGATGATAACAAAAATCTCTTGTCCCAGCAGGGACAATTTTAATATTGAGCCACATAATTTTCGATGTTTTACATAAGCAATTAAAAACTGCCTTTGCAGAAATAGTTTCTCCACAATTACTGTATATTCCTAATCATGCTCCATATTTTTATTTAAATTACAGTCTACAAAGCTGAACTCTCTGAACTGAAAGTGGCACAGACCATGGTATTACTATTTGGAACTCATCAGTACCTTTCAGTACATCACACTTTTAGTAAGCAGTCAGAAAGGGACAATCGAAACACAACCCGGTGCTCTCACTGAAGAATCTGAATAAACCTTCCTTTAAAAACCATACAGTGGGAAACCTTCCAGCCAAGTCCTTTATAAGCCAATATTGTTGTCAAAGTAGTTCTTAAATAACAGGAAAAATAAAAAAAAAGCTACTTTTTTGAGTGCTAACACTGTTTTTACCCTTAGTGCTTTGATAATAACAAAAAATTTATAATTTTGTTTAAATAGGAGTATCTCCAAAATTTCCAATCCAGGGCACACAAAACAGAGGCAGGTGACATGTACCACATTATGCCACTAACCTCAGTAATTGATACATACACTTGAGTGATTGGTGAATCTCTTAATCACACTCATGGTTGCAAGTTACTGACTTATTGTGCAATTCTGTGTATTGCCCACTGAAAACATGATTTCAATCCCACCCAAATTTCTTAAGTCTGTCAAACACAGCCCTTGGCACAAGTTCATAGAATCATAGAATTTATAGCCATGGGGTTGCAAAGGACCCTAAAGATCATCTAGTCCCAACCCCTATGCCATGGGCAGATACGTCTCCCACTAGACCAGGGTGCTCAAGAACACAGTTTTTCCAGTTAGTGCCTTTAGTTCTCCACAACCTCAGTTTAAAAGATAATTCTACCTCCTAGAAATAGCATTAGAGACGTGGTACTGGCTGCAGGGGCCTCTGCAGGGATAGGCCAGGACTGCCAAGTGCCAGATCCAGCTGGCTCCAGCTGCCTCCAAAAGCTCTGCCACAGGGCACGGTGGAGCCCCACAGCTGTCACAGGTGTAAGAAAGGGAAAAACTGTCTGGCAGTGAGAAGTGTGAAGGAAAGCCCTGTGAGCAGCAAGGTGAGAAGAGAAGGAGGATAAAGAGAAGAAGCAGGAGGTGCTGCAGGCACCCCACTGGATTCCCCTGCAGCCCCTGGAGAAGATCACAGTGAAGCAGGACATCCCCCTGCAGCGGAGCAGGGGAGCAGCAGCCTGGAGCAGGGCTCCTGGCAGCAACTGCACCAAGCCTGTGGGACCCACACCAGAGCAGCCTGCTCCTGAAGGACTGCACCCCTGGAAGGACCCATGCTGGAGCAGTGCTTAGGTCCCCAAAGCCCACAGGAACGGCCCAGGCTGGAGCAGGAGGACAATGTGGGGAAGCAGAATCAGCACAGAGGGGCTGTGTTGGGCTGACCACAGCCTCCACACTCATCTCCCTGCACCACTCAGGGGGAGGAGATGGAGGAGTCTGGGATGAGAGACTGAAGCTGAGCATGGGAAGAAGAGGGGTGGGGGAAGGCAGCTATAGTTTCTCACCACTCTATTCTATTTTTAACTGGCAATAAATTAAATTAATTTCCCCCAAGTCAAGTCTGTTTTCCCCATGATGGTAACTGGTAAGTGATCTTCCTGTCCTCATCATGACCCAAAAGTTGTCCCATCTTATTTTCTCCACTGCCCTTGTGAGGAGTGCTAGCAAGAAAGCAGCTGGGTGGGGGTCTGGCAGTCAGACAAGGTTAACCCACCACACAGTGAAATAAATAAAACAACCCATCCAAAACTGCCCCACTCCTCCCCTCCCCCTCCTTTCTATGTCCTTTCAAAGCAGACAGAAACAGGGACTTGATGAGGCCACTACCCTCCCTCTGACCCTCCTTAAGCTGCACTTTGGCACAGACAGTCAGTTTCCTGACTGGAAGCCAAATAATACTTTTCCTCAAATAGGAACTCCTGACTCCTCCAGTTTTTATTCTTCATTTGGCCTGTCATCAGCTTCTTAAGTCAAGGCTACTCTTCCCACAATCACAGAAACTGAAAAGAGACTTTTTTATCTACTGTTACCAGCAGATTATAGTGAAATCAATCAATCAATCAATCCTGTTTAACATTTTGGCATTCATATACATACACACACACACACATATATATATAGATATATATACACACACACACATGCACTCTCGGGTGGACAATCCAGTATAGACTCTACACTTTAGCCTATATATAATATAGGTACCATTTATCTCATTTTCATACCGACAGACACTGCAACTATCATGAATCAGTAACTGCCAATCACATGAGCACAATTAAACAATTTAGCAAATAATGGTCAATGTTTTAACTGGGAATGGATGGGCAACTTCACCAGACAAGTAAACGTGACTGAAACTGAGAAAGGTTATGTATAAAGGTTAAGTATAAAGGGCTCAACCCTGAAGTAATTTCCTTTGGTTGTTTTTTATAATCAGGTCTAATGACCTATTGTAAAACTATGTTTTGTGAAAGCATTAGACAGACACAATATGGACTAAACCAAATTCAACCTATGTCCCTCATCTCCCTAAGGCCTAAGCTAAAAGCAGACTGTACACAAATACTCTGGTCCCACGCTTCCCACCTCCAAAAACCCCTAATTAACATGGAATTTGAGAGCATGTCTAGAAAGGAAGGGGGAAAGACCTAAGTCTCTGAAGACCTCAAAGCCAGAAAAGAAGAATTTCTCTATAAAGCACTTAACATTTCTCCTTTAAAATACAGAACAAATGCATTCTCTTGCATACTGTAAACTGTTTATAGCTAAGCTTGTATACACACACAGACTTTTTCTAAAGGCAGATTTTAGAGTGATTCATAAAAAGCTGACTTGAACAGTCACCATAAAGACATTCTGCAGTTCCCACCAAGGACAAATCTTCAGCTTATTGGACCATACTACAGAAACTGACCATCCCAAATAACTTTCATATTCTATACTGAAATTTTACATCAATTATAGGCCTGTTTTCACCTAGCTCACAGACACCACAACTCCTTAGCAATACTTTCCTTACATTCTATGTAATCACAACACCTTACTGGAAAACTAAGCACGAGCGGGAATGGTGCCCTAATGTTGTAAAAATTGCTGTAATCCAGACTTAAAATTTTGGTAATGTGCAGATGAAGTAAGGTTTACTAAACTGTTAAATCAGAACCCTGCATGACAAAACCATTCTGTTTATCAGGAAGACTGAGAGACACACTGGCTACACAATTGTGGCTGTCACTTGGAGAAACTCAGTTCTGAGACTGTGAATGAATTATTTTGTCTAGTTCTTCACAGACAGTATAGAGACTTCAGATTATAAATTACCACACATATGAAAAGTATGTGAAGATGCCTCTAGTTAAAATATATCTTAGGACACAGTATAAATATTAATTAGACATGACCTGCATACAAATACTGCACTGCTATTGAAGATTGCTTCTGGAAGTGACAATTTACCTGCTAATTTACCTGCTAATTAGGAAATTTCAAAGATTCAATTCAACACTTGTGATAAAAGTTAGGATAGCATAAAATTGACAAATCACTGAGCCTCTTAAAAGTCTCTCTCTCTCTTTTAGCTGTCAGTGCAACAACAAATGTGCACATCCTTCTTTTTCATTTTCTGATGAAGCAGGATAAAAAGATAAAGTCACATAAAAAGTGTTTATCAGAATTATCTCGATGGAAAGTTGGGAACTAACAATTACACTGTCTTCACACATATGTGGCAAAGACCACCACAAAGATATATTTCTTGTACCTACCATCTCTTGACCCAGCAGAATGGAATTGTTCTGAAAAGGTCTTCTTGACAATGCCCTTAAGAATGAGGAAAAAAAAGCTAGAAGAAACCCTTTTATATTTCATACAAACAGTTCTAAATAATTCCAAGAAATCAATTTTCTTTGGGAAAACAACAAGCCTTCCACCAAATCCAACAGGGAAGCCATTTTCATGAAAAACTGAAAAGATGACTATTTGGGGAAAAAAAAAAAAAAAGGTAAGAAAAAAAAAATTCTTTCTCCAAACTTCCCAAAAACTGCAACTTCTACAAATGAAAAAATTCAAGCATCCAAGAAAAAACTAAGCTACCACTTAAGAAATGGGAAGCCAGGGAAAGCTAGACTTTTAGACTTAAAACTAGCATCAGGGTAACCTGTTTCTACCTTGAAATTTGGATAGAAAATCCAGACAACTCAGGCTGACCAACCTACAGAGCACAGACACTATGAAGTTCCACTTATTCAGTCAAATATTTTTTTGAACATTCAATATATAACACTTTTAAGCTTTCAATATATACATAACCACACCACTAGAGTACACCATCCATGCAACTTTAGCTTTTCTTTAAAAAAAAAGTAAAAAAAAATGTGTCATTCAGCTATGACAGATACCCAGCTTAAAAGTCTCTGGTGCAAGCCGGCTCTGAATTCAGAATTCATGTTTAATTCCTGGTCCCACAACACCTCCATCTTCTGAAATCATTAGCAGCTTCAGAAGCTGTTACCAACAATGTAGACTCCTGAAAACTAAGGGTTACATTTCATTTGATCTTAATCTTATTTAATCTTCTACCATGTATCCATTTTATATAAGAAAATTTTCTAGTCATCAGTCGTATTATCTACAGTATTTTACTTCACTTTAGATAATGGAAGTTCAACGTTAAACTCTTCATAAAACACAACAAAAAAGAGCTTCACATTCTTCTCCATTAGCAGATGATTCCAAAATACATAAAATAATGCAGCTTCTTTAAGTAAACTAAAGAAATATAAGTAAAAGCTCCTATTTTTATGGCTGGCTTTTACCAAAGTAAGCCATTATCGTATGCTATGATCTCTGCCAACTTGATTCTCCTTCCAATTGTAATTTTATTGTCACAGATGGGTTACAGTTGGAAAGGACCTCTGGAGACTGCTTTGTCCAATGCTCTGACTCAAGGAGAGCCACTGAGAGCCAGTTCCCCAGGACCATGTCCTCACAGTATTTGAGTACAGCCAGGGATGAAGTCTCTACCACCTCCCTCAGCCTGAGCCAGCGCTTGCTCATCCTCACAGTCAAAATGTGTTTCCTGGTGTTTAGTGGGAACCTCCTGTGGGTTTTTTTGCCCTTTGCCTCTGGTCCTGGCTGTGGGCATCACTGAAAAGGTGTTTCACTTCTCTTTGCACCTTCTCTTCAGGTATTTATATACTTTGATGTGATCACCCTCCCTGAGCCTTCTCAGACTGTCCTAGGAGGAGAAATGATCCAGTCTCAGTCACTTAACCATCTCTGTTTGACTCTCTCCAGTATGTCAGTGTCTCTCTCAAAATGGAGAGCTGGCTTCTCTTTATTTTTTTCCAATAAAACTTCAGAAATCCTGCATTCCATTACCTTTTGGTTAATCCCTGATGGAATTGGCACTATGTATGGAATTCAGCAGCTCACTTTCTAATTTAAATCACTTTTAGTAAGCTAGAAAGGAACAAAAGCATTTCCAAAAATTCACACTTTTTAAAGTTTAAATGTTCATTAACATTCCTATGAACCTTATTTTCCAGCATTATATTAATGTGAATGCAATCTAAAAATCCATTCAGCGAAAATCATTATTTTAACAGCTGCTACTAGATTATTTGTACACCTTCTAGTCATCTAACACTCAGTCACCATAACCTGAGTAGTTATGTTATGAAAAAAGCAGTAATATCTGGAGTCAGTATAAATATTACAAAGCCAAATTTTGTAAAGGGAGGGCATGTTGACCCAGGTTATCATCTTACTCCCTTAAGAACAAATAAAATGCAGGAAAAAGCAGATAGGGATCTGCAATACCGTTGTAAAAATCATTAAGCATCCTCATTTCCAACATATTGTCATGAACACCATGATGTTTCTGGGGAAAACAGTTTGACTTATTAAATAAAAAATATGCACTGAATTTATTTCTTCTTTCTTTGTATGGTAAAGTAGGTTGTATCCCCCCCAAAAAATAGATGCCATAAGTTAAAGACAATCTGGGGAAAACTTTGGTTGGGAGTACACAAAAGTAAAGGTTTCACTCCTGAAAGCATCCAAAGCAACATGAAATCTTAAGGTCTTCAAACCACTAGAAGCCTTATACACACTACACAATTTCATGATATAAGCTTTCTTTTCCTTTTAAAAATTTGCACTGCTTTAAACTTTCATGCTGTAGTTAAAAAAAAAAAATCATATTCCAGCATTAAAATTACTGACAATGTCTTGTGGACTAGACACTTGTTTATATTGAAAGCAAAGCCAATTAAACTGAACCTTAAAATTTAAAGCTTCATGGAACAGTAATTTTTATGGCCTGATAAGTAATGGAGACAAACTTAGGTAACCCAGAAGGACCCAGACAAATATATTTATCTAACAGCAAATGTTTACTGGTCAGGCTGCAGAAACAATACTGGGTTTTTTCCCTCCTCCACTAAACTACTAAGAGTACACACACATGAACAAAGCCAGAGAGAACAAGGAACAGTTACAAAAGAACATTAAACCAGAAGATAATTTATCTGCCCTGCTGAGAAGAGCTCAGGGAGGTAAGCCAAAACATCAGAAAAGAAGAAAATGCCAGAGAGCTAAACAGAAGAAAGTAGAAGAGTAACACTCAAGACAGTGCAGGAGCTTTATCCAATACTCTACACCAACCTACACTGTGAAATGATTTCTTGAAGTCTCCTCTATATCATTTACCTATGAAACCAACAGCCCACAGAGCTCCTGACAGAAAACATCTCTGAAATCATCACTTAAACAAAGCATGACAAAGTATAGCACTGCCCAAACATTCGCTAGAGCACAAAGCAAGCGTTAGGTTGAAAAAGGACACATCAGCAGCACTTCTGCTAATGCTTATATGTTTCAGACTAGCTGCAATTAGTTCAAGTGTGATGCTTACCTTTAATAGTTTCCTCCACAACTTCTACTACACGATCTATCTGCTGAACCTAAAAAAAGTCAGAAGGTAAATACCTAAGTAGTCAACAACTGGACATACTTTCATAGTAACTAGTCTTCTGGATTAAGAAGGAGTAAAGACTTCTGGGCTGTGTTTCCATTTCATTTCATTCATTAGCCAGTTTTCATTTTCTGTGGATCTTGGCCAATCTGCCATAACTAACTTTAAAATTCACCACCCAATTTAAACCAAATTTTGTCCTCAAAAATGGCAAGCTCCCATATGTTTGGCAAAAATCACCAAACAGCTAGAAAAGAGTTCAGGCTTTAAGTGTTGTTCATGATCTGTGACAGGCAATGGTGAACCAGGCACTCAGCATCTGGGTGGCTCAAACAGCCAAAGTGCTCCCTCACCCCAGTCTCCACAGCAAAATAATGGATAATAACAAAAAGCTGAGGATACTGTCAGGGCAGAGTATAGGGGAGAAAATTCATGAGGTACTGGATGGGAAAGACACTGGAACATATGAAAAAATTAAAAATACAGTTGTCAAGTTTAAGAACTTCACAGAGAACAGAACAGAATTTTCCTGAACTTAAAGCAGCCTGTGTTTGGAAATGAAGAGAAAAGCCCTCATGATTTTCACAACACAGAATAGTATTTAATGACCATTATATAACATCTGCAACAAAGACAACAAATTTATGTTTTAGTGTTACATTTGCCAAAATTCACCAATAAGGAGATAAATAGTTCAATTATTTCTTAGTAGATATACATTCTTATCTATATATATAGATATATATAGTCTTTATTTAAAGTCAATGGCCAACACACTGTAGGGATTTTGGCATATAAAGTAGAAGGAATCAACATTAACAGTGCAAAATTAAACACTCAGGAATTCTTGAAGCTGAGATTCTTTCCAGAGCTTTCACCCAAACCACTTATTCTGTGTAATTCTTCTACAGATATTTACATACAATGCAGGAAAGCCAACTTGCCACACTTAAATTAGATTGCAATTTTTCCAAAATATTCCTTTTTAAATACTGCTTCTCTAAGCTGCACATTACATGAATTAGATTTAGTATGATTTTAGCAGTCTTTTCTTTGGAGTTTCTTTTCCAGCTTGTTTCCAAAATAAGCAGAAAAGCACAAGCTGCAGAGACCTAAGGAGAAGAACCTGGTCTGCATCAAGGAGCCTGGAACTTGGATCCCTTGTATCAAAGCCATTAAGTCTCTGGGTCCTAAACCACTGAGTTTGTCACTCCCTGTAAATACAAGACGGCACAATCTTGTCTATTTCACATTCATTTTCCCAATCTGTCTAATAGAAGTTTAAAAAAAGCTCACCTAAAGTTGGAGCCCGATTTTAAATTCCCAACTGAAGTCAGTGGGAGTCAGTTCCGTTCCTTGTCTGGGTGTTGGATCAAGTCCATGTAAAAGCATTTTTGTTTTTCTTTTCTTTTTTTAATCTTTTGAAATATAGCCTTTTAAAACAGGGATGTCCATCATTTCAGATTTTTGAATACAGTATATTAGTTATGAACTCTAGAAATTAGTTTATAGTACTGCAAAGATCTGCTTTTTAATAATTTTACTGAAAAATAAATATCTTTAAATATTTTTCTGAATCACAAGCATTAACATTACAGACATACTGACATATATAGCAATCAGCTTGTATAGAAAGCACACATAAGCAGTCATATGGAACACATGCATATTTACATACTTCTGTACATATCCATTTTGAATATAGTTTTAAAAATTATGACTCAAGATATTCAAAATACATACTTTCTACTAAATGTTTAAAAAATAAATAGAAAAATTCCAGTTGAAAATAGAAGTGTACACATTTAAAACTACACAACAGTTAGGGAGCAAAGTCTGTGTTATATTATCTAAAACATTATTGCTATATGTCTCAGTACTAGACTGTTTAAGTTCATAACCATTTTAGTAATTTAAAATATGAGAAACTGTGGTGGTTCATAACCTGAGCCACCAATTACTTTCTGCATTGTGCATCTGAGGAATTTTTGCATTGCTGCAAATCCCCTGTTGAATAAAAATAGAAAAAACCCACCAACCATTATATCACATCTTCATTTTATTGGATAAATTAAATTATTCTCAATATGTCTATCCAGAAGATGGCTCATGTAAGTAATTAAAATTATAGGTCTGAGAAATAATGAGATCTGCACCTAGAAATGGATGTTTGTTCTGCCTTACATGTTATTTCCCACATTAAATACTTTTTTTCATTTGAAATTATTGGAAATTATTTGGCTAAAGCCACAAGTGCTCAAGAAGAAAATGTGGAATGCTTCCAGTCTGCACTTGTGAAGATAAAAGTATCTTAGAAAATGTGAGGTGAATCTGAAGTGAGAAGAGGGAAAGGTTTAGAAGATTCTTATTTTGGAAAAAAAAAAGGGGGGTGAGGAATGAAAAAGGGACAAAAATATTACAGAGTCATAGTAATAAATTTTATTGCATATACAAAGGTCTGCTGGATTCTGTTCCTCACATCTCACTAATACCTTATAGACAATTCTGCTCTGGATTGGTATACATGTGGTATATGTGTAAACCTTCAGAGCAGAGCTCCAATAATGTCTCCATCAGGCATCAGGAAGTCCATGAAGCACAGAGATATCTTGGTGTGTATGAAGGGAAATTACACCACTCCTCAACATGTCTTTGGAGAGTGTCTCAAAAAAACAACTCCCAGGACTGACACCAGGACACCACTGCTGGGGGTGGTTAGTGCACCCCTTTTGGTGCCCCAGATCTTGTGGGACCTTGTTTCCAGCATAGTTAAGTGTATTTTGGACTTAATGTTCATTTCAAATGGTTCTCCTTTAGAATGTGAACAGAACGAGAGCAGAACAGAATGGAGTTGACAGCTGAATAGAACTATACAAAAACAACAACAAAAAACCAAAAAACAACAACAAAAAAAACCCAACACAACAAAAAAACCAAAACCCTCAATCACCACAAATCAGACCTGAGATTGATATGGGCCAAGAGCACAGGCAAGGCTCAAAACCCCATGAAGGAGTAGCCAAAGCAGGAAACTGTCTGGTGAAAAAGCAAGGATAAAGATAGTTTTATCAAAGCATGAAGGCTGAATTGAAACAAAGGCCAGGAAAAACCTTTGACCCCTCCTGGCAGGATCAGAGCTAGGCATAAGTACAGCTCAGCAATCATTTGTATCCATAATAACCCAGCACTGCCAAGCCCCCCACTAAACCCTATATCCCTAAGCACCATATCTACATGACTTTTAAATACCTCCAGGGATGGTGACTCAACCATTTCCCTGAGTAGTCTGGTCCAATGCATGACCACCCTTTACATAATGAATTTTTTCCTAAGATCCAATATAAACACCCTAGGAGTGAGCATACGTATCTATACATAGCTACTTGAAATAATCTTTTTTTTTTATCTAGGAAAAACCCTACAGATTGATTCTCATTGACATAGTCAAGAAACAAAATGGTCACTACATAGATAAAATAATCTCTCTTAGGTAATTAGAACATACTGTTTATAATACTGAAGATTTTAACTCCAGTTCACTAACTCTCAGTTTCATCTCACCTTATTTAGGGACCTCTGCCAAATGATGGATGTTAAAAGACTACTCAGCCTATTCCCTCTCTAAAGCCAGTAAAAGGGAAATACATGGCTTCAAAAGGCACTTCAGGTCTTCTAAAAATCTAAATTATTTTAGAGATAATTATCTTCATTGACCATAAAGAGAGCTGAGCAAAACAGACTCTCAAATTACAGCACTTAGGCAAGATAAATCTAGGGCTTAATACATAACTTCAAAAGGCATGTGACTAGCCACCCTGGCTTCAGAGGCATAACATCAGTGTTTAAAACCTTTCCTGACAATACTGACCATAATAATGGGCATTACTCTGGGTTAGGAATGTATTCCAAGAGGAGGATCTACACAGACTTTAAAGGGAAGGAGACTAACCAAGAGAAGCACATAAACAACTTATTTTCACTGCTAAACACTGACACAACTGAAGGACAATTCTTATCTAAATTAATTGCTACACCCTTTGATTCATAGGATAGTACATAACTGCTGTAGAAATGAGCATTTTGAATTTGCACATCCAATTTTCAGTTTAAAAGCAGGTGCTTAAGTGACACTCTTTTCTGACTTCCCAGGTTCAAGTGTCCTATCTGAATATCAACATGGGAATTCAAAAGCCAAAGCCAAGCAGAAGAGGTTTGTATGAAATCATTCTTAGCCATAAGTTACAGAAGTACAGTTTCTACCTGTTCTCAGGTTTTCAGCATGCTTTCCAAGAAGTTCTGCTACTTCAAATAATTCAGAGTAAAATTCCATCAAATTTGACTTTCATGAAGTACATATTGGATATCTGCATTTATGCAAGGCTCTGTGTTAAGGGCAGCAAACAGGACTGCAATCCTGAATGCAGTGTGGCCTTATAAACACTACAAAGAAGGCAAGTATCACCATCTCTGTTTTGCAAACATCATCCAAACTTCTATGAAGTGAACAGGAATACCATACAATGTATCTTCCTCGTTTATGAGGACAAAGCAATAGGGATGTATGGACACTGGGCATCTTGGTAAGGTTACAGTGATTTCCTTTCACAGTGGCACTGCTAAAGCTCCAGAGGATTTTATATAGTCACTGGACCATTTTACAAATGAAGGAATAAGGAATTAAACTTAAAAGTGTATACCAATTACAGATGTAGAGCTTGAGAAAGAAAGTGCCTGTTTTTTGCAATGCACTTAGCATTTTTTATGCTGCACCATCTATTTTATAGCAGTGCTCCTAGTGTTAGGTGCTGCTGCTGAGAGCATTCAGCACTCACACTAATCACATTCCAGAGTTTCAAACTGGATATGAAAAGAAAATTACTTAAAGCTTGCCTTATACAGTACAACAGCCAGGGGAAAGGGTTAGTTGGAGGTCAGGAGAATGCAAGGAGCCTTGGCAGAGGGTTTTTCATGGCTATGTATTTCTCTGGGAAGCACTGGCTTCAGGCTGGCCTTGGCCAAAGAGCCTGCCATACCCCACCATGCACGGGACCTGCACCTTCTGATTCAGAGAGCAGCAGCAAAGGAAGGGGGGTTAGAGCCTTCTAGAGCAGCAAAGCTGGATTGGGTGTGTGGGTTTGTGCAGATGAAAGAACAGGCTGAAACTCTCCCCTTGGGTGAAGGGTGCATGGCAGAAGGTGATAGGTCTTTGATGATAGATGTTACTCCAGGAAAGAAAGAGAATGAAGGAGAATTGGAGTTCTCTTTCAAGATTCACTCACCTGTGGAGCTATTTTATGACTGTAATGGAATACACATGTGGGTGGATTAAGCATTATGCTTTCAGTCTGCACAGGAAGTTTGATGATTTCGAAGTATGGATACATGGGCCTTGTAAAGCCTCTTAAGGCCTATAAACCCCCAGCAACCTGGCCAGGGATTCCAACACATAGCATCATTTGGAGATCAAGCACCTTAAAACTCCAGAAAATGGCTATGAAATAAAATATCCCATTCCAGTGGATCAACTGTTACTGGGAACAAGGATTTTGTGTGTTCTTGTATGCAGCTCAGGAAGTGAGGAAACACTACAATTACCTACATCCATTTACGAGTCCCAAAACATAACCTGTAGGCTAAATCTTCCATTCCCCCCCTTGTCCCTCCTTTTCTTTCCCCTAAAATCCCCTCAAAACAATTGGCAGAGTCATACATCCTAATTTTGGCAACTAAAAATGCCAAGTAAGGGGTAACTCTGCATAGGAGAGGTGATGTCTCTTTGTGCACTGTACATGCACTTGAGTTTGAAGTGAGTACACCACAAACACAAAGCAGTAAGCTTTGGAAACCACCTGAGGGTAACTGGCTGTGAACCTCTGTAATGCATTATTATGTGCTTCAGGTACTTTACACCCTTGGCAGGTTTATTACTGCCTAGAATTTTCCCATTCCAGAAAAGAGCTCCTTCACCTTGTCGTGTGACATTATGGTTTGCCTTACACACAGCCTATGGCAACGCCTCAACCCACTTCGTGTTTTCAAAGTAGCAATTACTTTATAGAAACACAAAAGCACAGTAACATCACAAATGGTAAGAAGGCTATGAAGTTGCCCTTCCTTACTTTCTGCCCAAATCAGGCAATAAATAAAAGAACAGTGGAAGTTCAGTCCTGTATTTTTCAAATGCAGATCAAAACAAGCTGATTTACTGGAATTTCTCTGGTAGTTACAACGCAACTTCCTCCTCCATCCTAACAAGAGGAGAAGAGCCTCTGACACACTGCCTTTAGAAAGCCACCCCAAGGGAGTTATAATTGCTGGTAAATAAACACATTCTCAGATAACACAGTCCTTTAAAATAAACATTGAAAAACAGAAGGAAAGAAAAAAAAAAGGGTGGGGAAGAAAATAGCAGAACTTATATAAGCAAAAATAAAATAAATTTTGTCTCTCTCCAAGTTCAAGACAAGACCAACCTGGTATCAAAGAAAGATTTCCAAAACTGTAGCCTTAATGCTTGAAACTTTAAAGTAGAATCAATATCCTATTGCCAACAGAACACTTTCTATTTCTCAATTCTGCAAAAACTGCCTTTGAAAAATATTTTGCAATAGCAAGACAACAAGTCTTGTCCTTTAAATGCAGTCACCCTTTCATACACATTCTTTGTAAAATGTGAAGAAAATCTTAAGTGTATGAACTGATAACATGGACAATATGTGCTTTTAGCTTTGTTTTTGTTAATACTTTTGCCTGAAGTTTAAGATCTTTCTGAGCAGAGGGATCTCTTACTGAAAGCACAGTAAATTTTACCGCAGCAATGACAGCTAGAGGATAGTGTCCTTATTGCAAAGACTACATTTCAGTATTTTCAGGTCTAGGTACAAAGCACTTGGGAACACTGCATTAACATCTAATTCATCTCCTAACAGAAACCTTCCTGTAAAAAACACAAAACTATTATATTTTTCATTAAACACTGGTTCTAGGTACTCAAATGAAGTTGATGAGGAGAGGTTAATTTTCAGAAATTATATGTTATCTGAATGAAAAGTTTTAAAAAGAGGGAAAAAAAATGTTTAAAAAAAATACCAAACTTCCCAATTTTGATAGGTTAAATTCATCAAAACTGAAACATCAAATTACAGTCTTGGTCAAAGGATAGTGAGCTGTTCATTTTTTTTCCCTCTGTCTATATATGTGTAGGTATTATTATACTTGCTATAACAATCAATTATGGATCAAGAACTATGTGGCCTCTGAGCAAAGAGGAAATCCATTCACCCATTTTACTTTTTTATTTTCCAAAGATGATTTAGTGATACAGTAGTACCACATCCCAAAGAATACTGAAAGCACTTTATTCCCAAAGTCAAAGCTCTGTGGTTTCATTTTCAAGATAAAGCTTGGTAACTGTTTAACGAGTCAGTCACCAGTGGATTTAACTCTTCAGACCGCCTCAAATTTAAACAAAATAATCATTGCTATTTTCCAATCTGCTTAACAGTGTGAAGTAAAAAAACAACCACCAAACCCACAGCTGTGTCTGTGTAAGTCATATGCTCTAGTCCCCTATACTTCTTCCACTGATTTTAGCAAAGGTCTGAAGGCTTATCTTAGGGCAAATAAATGGTGATATTTTTAAGAACATTATAATTGATACCTTCATCCTGGATGAAGCCTGGAAATTTTCAGGCTTCAAAGGGCAATGGAAGTCAGCTCCAACAACAGCATCCTTTTCTTTCTCCCCTCATGCCACAGCCAAAACAAATCACCCTCGACTGAAGAAAGGTTTAAGTGTAGTATAATGCAAAAAGATGAACAGGAGGAGGACATGGCAGGAAGCTTCTCTGCTGCTTTTTCCAAGAGAAAGGCAACAGAGTCTAGATATTGACACTGACCTATTGAAAACATTTATGAAAACCTTTGATTTCTAAAGATACATACCCCTATAATACTCAAGCCTTTCAGGTACTCCTGGCGAGGTTGGGCTTGTGGTACACAGCCTGCTAGAACAACTTTCTTCTTCCCTTCTTGGGCTTTCCTAAAGAAGGACAAACAGTGTGTCAATATCTTTTTTTAAAATATCATTTTCAACTTCAACACAGTCATATTATGCATGTGACAACAGAAATCAATCACAATGAAGACCTCGCCAAATCAGAAGCAACTTGTCCAAGTTTGAGCCAGAAACCAAACAAAACAACACACCAAAAGAGCCCCATATGAAACTACAGCACACCTGGTTCAGTTTGGGGTGTTATGTACAGAGACCATGACCATTGCAAATCTTGGACAAAAATACAGCCTTGAAAGCCCTAATCAAGTTCACTCAACTTTATTGGCCAAAATGATAGAAGAGAAACTGGCCAAGAAAGATGGGACAGAGCAATTAACCTCAATTCAAGAAGTTACACAGAATGCCAGGGAGAGAGGACAGGATGCAGGCAGGAACCCCTAGCTCAGAACAGACACATTTATGTAGGAACAGTCAGAACTGAGCAGTTACATCAGTCTTCTGATGTTTAGTTAAAATGTTTATTTACTTTGAAACATGCAGTTACTTTAAAATGTTTAAGTATTTAAGCATATTGAGCACTATCAAGCTTTAAGTACCTGCCTCTGGCAGAGAAACATTTGTCTGGGTATTACCTTCATACTTCCTTAGCTTTAACGCTACCTTAGTATCAAGCAGGAAATCAAAACACTAAGATTAAATGGTGAACACCATTCATTTCATTAGTAACATTTTTCCTCACTTTGAATTCAAGAGTGAGTATTAAGCCAGCAGCAAGTCTCAAAAAAGGCCTGCACACAACTAGCGGATGCATGTAAAACAGTGAGATGCAAAACCTGCTAATGTTCATTAAACTCTGAAGAACATCCATTAGTTGGATTAATAACCCAACACAACGACTGCATTACAATGTGCAAAACACAAAACAAGAAAAGTGCTGAATAATTTTAGGAGATTTGCTAGGTCTAACATATTATGGGCTGCTCCAAGAACGATCTTTCACAGTTGCATGTTGTATCACGACCTCCTGTAAGACTTCTGTCAAACTGGAACCTGCACAGTCTTTTCTACAGCAATGTATGAATTCATGAAGTATTTACTGTTATGTTGGAATAGGCTAAGACATGTCAACACTTTTCAGAAAAAATATCCACAATTCCCCCCCCCCCCCACCAAATTTATCATAGTGCCTGATGAGTTGCATTACAGAACAATATAAGCATTAGAAACTGAAAATTATTTCCTTCTCCTATTAAGAATGCAATTTTAATTTTTGGATTTCTGTTTTGAATAAAGGTGGGGGTTTTTTTCTAGACATAAATGGCATTATATAATAGACAATTTTATACTCTTCAGCTTGCTTGAGCTGTCTCCAAGATGAATGCACTAAAGGAAGCGATGTTCATCAAGCACACGGGCGCTTAATGAGTATCTGTCCATCTCCAGCAAAGGCAATTTTAACAAATGAACCCCAAATCAACCCAGAGTTTCCCTGCTCAGAATTTTCACTTCACACTTGTAATATGGACAAATCTATTTACAATTTACAGCTCAAATGAAAGCTCATAATAACACACAAATTGTAATAATAAAGGAGATCACAGACCATCTTGTCAAATACCTTGTGTTGGCTGCTGCACTAAAATGAGGCATTTTAAAGGAAAGAAATAAACACAAGAGAGAAATAACAGGGAAAATGATTATTACTGTTACTTCATATCCAACATAAATGCAGCAAATGCCTATAAAATATTTGATTTTGTTTTAGTGGGACTTCCAGGAAATGTTCAGACATTCATCATACAGAAACTTGTTGGTCCTCTGTTTGCACACTAAGTGTATAATATAAATGCAAATCTTTCATATCTTCCTTGATAGTATTTCTGTGGGTAAAGAACTATGATGAAATGCTAATTTAGTATGTTTCTTAGTCACAAAACATAGAAACATGTCTCCAAAACCTGTAATCCCTCTTTTCTTTTAGTGGTAAATATTTAGGGGTTTTGCAAAACTTCAGTGGAGGTTACCTACAACATATCCAAGAAAAAATAAGAAAATAAAAATCATTCTTCATGCATTACCTAAAAATGTCACATAGCACCATGTGACACTCCACTAACTCAAAGGATAAAAATCACTACTTATATAGTCTAACAGACTCAACCTAATGCCTGGAGGCAAGACAATAAGCCCTGTCTCCAGCAAACAAAGCACACATCCCTAGGCAACTTGGCATCTGGCATAATCTGCTGCAAGCAACAGCCCACTCCATCTACTTGAAAACCTGTGAGCACTACAGAAGAAAAAGCTTTTATTCACGTCCTTTTATCTAAGGAAAAAAAAATAAAGTTTCCCTTGACACATTAAATGGCATTTTAATGTTATTTCACAGCTTTAACATTTTGCCATATCTTCTGGGACTATAACTAGAGCTAGGGGAGAAAAAGTTAAAATGAATATTCTTCATAATAAGCATTGCCTTCATTTAACTTTTTAAAAGTTGTACAGGTCTCTACAGAGTAAAGAATTTTGTACACTGAGACTTTTTTTCTTTAAAATGCAATTAAATGGAAACACCAGAACTAAATTTTAGCCAATTTTCATTACCTTCATAATATACCACACAATACACAAAACCGACCATAAATGAAAAGCCATTGTAAGGAAATTATGATTTTTTTTTGCCTTGTTTTCAAGAAACCACTTTTCAAAATATGCATTCCAATGCTATATTGTCACCTCCTTTTAATATTGTTTAATGAGCCTTATTCATATTAACAAAAGCCTGCAAAAATTATTCTTCAGAAATCTAGTTAGCACGAGAGCCGTATTAGAAGAGCCTTTATTCTTCAAAAACATGAATAGTAAGGAGAATAATACCTCATGGAATCTAGTAGGTGGCATGAATAAATACATCTTCTCTTTTAGAACCCTTTATATTTTTAAGTTACATGAACCTTACCTTGAACTTTCAATTTAATTGACTCATGAAACATCTTCTAGAAATACTCTTTTCTAAAAGCCACTTGCAAGATATAAATCTGAACAGAAATTTAGTTAGAGCCTATTTTTTTTTTAAGAAAGGAATTATTCAAGCTACTTCCTAATGGAACAAATGGGTAGGGAACAAGAAACACGTGGGAAACAACAGGGCGTGAAGTGCTGTATACAGCAGAGGACTCATACAAGATCACAAGATTTATACTCTGTTGCAGAGATAATGAAACATGTTCCATGTATTCTGCCTATAAAAAGCAAGTTTGAGAATGTAGCTGGAGAATTTCTGCCTTGCTCATGCGCACTTTTATTTATGTTAGGAACCTTCCCGAACTGGAATATTTTTCTCACAATTCTATGTAATTAGTTGCATGGTTCCTCTAATTTTTATTTTTTAAGCTCCAGGAAAATTTAGTCAGTAATACAATAAAGACAAAGAAACACCTCCCACCCTCCACAAAAGCTCCCCATAAGCATTTGCTACATCAGCTCTGTGTGTATAGCAACACTGCTGGATACCATGGTAGCCAGTGCAGGAAGCTGTTCCACTTTTTCATGACTCACACGGACACTCAGGTGAAACCACCAAAAGAAACAAGTTAGGGACATTTCCCTGAGGTTCAAATCTATGGAAGGCAATAAAAAAGCAAAAGCAGAGGAGATGGGCCAAGTTCAATAGAAGACAGTCTGATATTGAAAGTAATTGCTAACTTGCTCTTTGCTGGAGACAAGAGGAGCCAGACCACCACTGCTCGCCTGCTCATTTCCCTTTCCATAAGCAGAGCTGCCCACTGGATTTTTGTAAGCTG
The DNA here is from genome assembly GCF_030490865.1 of Poecile atricapillus. Lineage (NCBI taxonomy): Eukaryota > Metazoa > Chordata > Aves > Passeriformes > Paridae > Poecile > Poecile atricapillus. Next base: position 61,039,886 of record NC_081250.1, read on the forward strand.
TGAACTCTTAAGTAACTCATAGCTTTCAGGGAGCCACCACTACTCCCCACTAAAGGGATCCCAGCTGCACAGGAAGGCTTAACAGACCTCTGAAATAAAAAGCAGTCTGGTCTGCAGAGAGAAAAGCTGATAAACTACAGACTTGTCAGCATGAAACATGCAATTTTAAAAGAATAAATAATAAAGTGCTGCTCTAGTACCAGATCTGTGAAACCAAGCATTTTGCCTGCAAACCCCACATTTTTTCCTCCAAAACCCATTGTTGGTGCAATTAAATAATGAATAAGTGTATAGACAATGAGCAGAAGGTTGACTGCAGCAGGACTAAGTAACAGTCAAATTCAACTAAAAGAAGCAAGAGCAGAATTTTTAAACAAAAGCAAGAAATTAACGGGAAAAGTGGTTTACAGTGAGCTTCTTCAGCTTTGTATCAATAGCAGTTGGGAAATGTTCATAAAATAAGAACTATTTCAATGTTAAAGTACAACAGGAAGTAACTTTGTTATCTGAAGTGAAATCTGAATTCTGCTAGGTGGATAACAACTGACCATCCATGAGCTATTCCCACCAAATGCAGCACTCACCTCCTTGTTGTACCTGCACAAACCTGGCAACTCCCCCATAAGATGTGCATACTTAAATTGAATTGTGCAATGCATCATTGTAGTCTATTCATACCATTCTCATGGCCTCCTATTACAAAAAATCCACAACAGTCCTTATCAGGTGTTTTAGAGAGGTGTGAAGCTGTAAACAAAGGGGAGCTCTCTGTCTAGAAGTGTCCAAAGGAATGTCAGTATACATGAATAAGTTCTGCTAAAGCAGCTCTAGCTAAATACAGTATTAGCTGGGTATATGATGAGATCAGGCTGCCAATGGTTATAAAAAGTAGAATTCAGGAGACACTACTTCCCAGGCTGTAGAAACGGTGTTGTGATGCCTCTGGGGAAAAATAAATGCTATTTGGCTGAAGATGCAAAATATGTGAAAGATCTTCCAACTCTCTCATCTGCTGAATCAATCAGCAGAAAGCCACAAGTTTTAAAGAGAGCGCAACATCCATGGAATGAAAATATGGTGCCTTTATAGCATTTAGAATACATTCCTGAAAATCCATAAAATCACTCAGCTATTTTCTGTTTGAAAAATTACAAATGTAAGTTGAACCATGGCTTTACAAGCTTTGAGCTAACGTAATGTCTCATTAGTACCCAAAGGCTCGCTTCCCATCCTCTCTGTCTGCTGTTGTTGCTCTTACCTTTCTCCAACTTCAACACCCCCTCCTTCTCACTTCTGGCCATCTGGTATCATTCCTTCTCTGCTCCAAGCTCTGCAGCTGACCTGGCCCTTCCACAGCCCCATTTAACTCACTGATACAGGAGAAATTTATTGAGCCAAGACTGGGGGGTTTTAACCATTTTGTTCTATTAAGTTAGCTCATGGGAAAAGGGATGCAGCAGAATCAAAACAGAGTGAAAACAAAAGCTGTTGGGAAAGAAACAGAAAAAGAGGACACAGGAACTCCTTGTTTTATCTCTGGTGAGCTTAAAATGTCTCATGAAACCTTTGAGGCCGCAATATGCTGAGCAGAGTGGGTGAGTAAGAAGCAAAAAGGATGTTAGGAACTCATAAATGTTCTGCTTTCGAAGTTAGGGACAGCCCCATAGACAAAGGCTTGTGGAAAATCTGATGAAAGTTTGTCAACATTATTAATCAGAACATAACCACTCAAGGGTCTGCTTAGGCGCGTCAGCTTTCTTGTGCACTTCCACAGCCCCCAAAGAATTACCGTAATTTATCTGTGAGGCATGTGAAGACACAAATTTGAGAATGCTTATGCTGATTATTGGAGTTTACTGAACTGCTCTTGGAGGACCTAGTAAAGTCTCTAGCAAAGTCTCTAGCAAAGCAGCCATCTCATTGCCAAGTTGCATCCACCAAACTTTTCAAATCGCCTTTCCTGTGGCAAATACCACCAGGTAACATGCAAATACTCCACAATAAAGTAAGCTGCATGTGCTCCTCCTGACAAAAGAAAGCATGTCGTCTCTGAAAATACTTCAAAAAGATAAAAAAGCTTGCTCCATCAAACTCCAAACTCAGTTTGCGGTTGCAAAGACAAGCTCCAAACAAAAAATTAATAAATAAAAGCATAAAAATATCCTTCCCTATGTGAGTTTTTAATAGCACATGAAATGTCAGCTCTGAGAATAACCCCAAGACTCACATGCTACATACCAAATTGCTCCCCAAGTTTCTGAAATTAATGGAAACTTGTTTTCACCCAAGTATCTGTCATGCAAGTGAAGTGACTGCAACTTTGTCTGCAAATGATAATCTGAATTGAAACTCTAGACCCAGTCAAATCGGTGCCTGAGTTTTACTCAATTTTTTTGCGAATGTAATTTTATAGGCAGCAATTAAAGATGCAACAGCTATTCCTGGGCAGTCATTACTCACACAAATACAGCATGTTAGTTGTAATGATGATCTTTTCTTCCCACAAAGGCTTTCAAATTAATAGTTCAAAGACTTTACCAAACCGAAAAATCAGACCAGAATGTATTCAGAAAGAGGATGGAATGAAGGAACAAATCCTCAATCTCACCTTGGCCCTGGCTAGCAATTTTTGTAGCCCAAAGCAAGGCTGAATTGATCAATACGAGAGAGAAACTTGAAGGATGTCTTTTGGTCAGGCTAGGCAAAAAATGGTTACATGCCAGTTCCTGTCCCTCCAGATGATTAAGAAAACAGATTTTTAAAAATCAACATACCATAACTTTAAAGCAAATCTGGAAAACCCATAATTAGAAGTTATCAGCCTTACAACTGTTCTTAAAAGGAAAGTGTAATTAATGACAATCTGCTCCTTAAAAAATTTCATCTCGGCTGCTGGCAGACAGATTTTTACTTGTTGGCTAAAAAGCATATATATTTTAATTTTTATTTTTTTTTCCTTGTAATTGCAAAATTGTTGGTTTGGGTTTGTTTTGGTTTTTTTCCTTTTTCTGTTTATTGAGAAGACTGAGGGACCTTGTCATGTAACAGAAAATACTAGAAATAGCATTTGTCCTCCCAAGACTGTTGAGCAGACTGGGGCCTGGCAATCTGCTCAAGGGGTGCCAAGACACCCACTCGCTGGGTCAAACCTCCCCCAGCTCTTGTCAAGTGAACAGCACCGTCTGCCAGGACTTGTTAGACACTGACAAACCTTCACTGCCAAGCACAGGTGACACCCATGCTTTGTAGAAGGTATTCACTAGAACACGGAGAGAAAACTTCTTTCTGCAGTATTTTGCAGGTGTTTAGGCTCCCACTGTTCTTCAGATAACGCGGTCAAGTATTTGTCTTTGCTGCTCTACAGATCTGGGGTTTATGAGTTTCAGTTTCAAGCACGTTGTTGTAGGATACACCACCATGCTCCTCAGCTCCTTTTCTGCCTCCCTCCTTTCAGTGCTCATCTTCAGCTCTCTGCTGACAGCATGAGTATCCTCAGCTTCTCTGAGGCACAGAGTACCAGATACATTGAAGTTCAGCCCACCCAGTCTTGCAAAATCAGAAGCTGCTGGAAGCCAAACCACCAGGGAACTGCTGCAGGTGACAGAAACTGGAATTGCTTTTTAAAAAAATTAGCAGTTTCTGAACATCCTTGAATCTTTTATGTCCTTTTGCACATAGATGACAAATTGTAGTAGGGTTGTAAAAATACTTCACTGTCTTTCTACATCTCCAGTTTCAGGCTAGCCTTTCTTCAGCAAGAATCTAAGAAGTGACAATGGTGAGGTGCTTTCAGAAGCAGAAAAAGCTCCAAAGCTCTAGCAACAATTTTTGTCCTTTCTCTTTGCCTTCTGACACTTCTTTCCTCCTTTATGTGCAAGCATTTTCAGTTCTTTCTACTACTTCAAAAAAACAAGACTTCATGCTTCCCCTTCAAATGGGAAAACTTAATCCTGCTCTGAATTTATTTTTGCATATCTAGATGTTAAAAGGTACACTTGTCTCAAAAACAGTAGAAGGAAATCTCATATAAATTCACTTGGAAAGTGACATTATACTTCTAACAGATTAAAGAAATGGAAGTCAAAACCATAATAGTGAACTTTTAGATCAACCACACAGCTCTTATTCTATTCCTCTGTTCTTTCAACATGTATTCCTGTAGGAATGAGAATATTCTATCACGGTATGTATAGTATATCTCTCCTTTATATCAAGTTAACTGAAAATTTATTCTACTTCACCTTCCAAATTTTACCCCACTACTCTTAGTTCTATTCATCTCTTTAAAAAAAAAGAGAAGTACAGTTTAGAGCACAGAATAATGATTGTAATTAATGTGTGAAATACTACACTGCCTCTCAGGTTCAAAGTACAGGCAGGCTTCAAGTTACATGTATGCATGGCCAGTGGTTGTAATAGTAAACCCTGTTGATACAATGACTAAAAAATGAAATTAGTGTTGAATGAAAATTAAATATTCCATTCCCTGCTGCCCCCCAGAGGTATAGCATGTTTCTCACTAATAAAATTTTAAAAGGATTTGTTCTAAAAGCTGTTATGAGTACTTCTCCAGTTTTTTTGCTCAGTATAACACACCAGGAATCTTCTTCCATAGGGTAAGGATGGTGAAAATGCAGAAAAAGAAAGCAGAATTTACATGGACTAGACACACTAAGCAGTACGTGATACCAACAGTGTTTTTACCAGGTCATCAGAACAAAACCTCTGCACAATTCCATGGTGTATCTGACATGAAATATTCTGATAAAAAATCAAGGATAACAAAGGAACTAACAGCCAACTCATTTTTTTCTTGGACTCCTCCAGGGCAGCTGAGGAAGAAAACCACAGACCTGAAAGGCAGCCAAAATTCTGAACATCCAGGCTTTTTTTTTTTTACTCAAAATCGGGTGGCTACAACTAGTACATGAAAGAAACAAAAATAACTTCTTGAGAGCCACTAAATATAGTTTTCATCTTATGTGCACAGAAAACTGTCAGAAGTTATCCAACAAAGAAAAGGAAACAAAATTCAATGAAGTAATTTTTCAGAGCAGTAAAATGTATGTTCTTTTTCTCTTATGGAAATGCTATACAAGCAGCTCCACTGTGGCTAGTTTTTGTCAGGAATTACGAAATAGATAACAACTATAACATAGTGTGATAAAACAGAAAAGAAGAAAAAAAAAAAAAAAAAAAAAAGCAAAATTTTACAAGAGAGATTTCACTCCTCAACACTGGAAGCTTCATTCTGTCCAAACTGCACTTATCACATTTTTATTAACCTTTGGGTTTTTGCTTGCTTTCAATTCTTCCAATAAACCCCAGCAAGCTCTTTCTAATCAAAATAGATAAGAACTGATCACAGGACCTGAACAACAACAGAAATTATCCACTAGCCCCCTACATGGATCATGACAGCCTGACCATTTTAGTTCTTCAATGGACCTACTCCAGTCTTCTAACATCCCTCACCTGCCTGTGCTACACTCAAAACACAGTAATCCAGGGGAAGCTCCACCAAGTAAAGAGCAATAAATGCCTCCTTTCAATATCTTGTGCATGTTTTACTTATTGACAACTGAGAATGACTCATGAGAGCTGGCTCATGATTCTGGGTCTTCACCATACATCCCACATTCTTTGTGGCCACTTAGCCAACAGCCTTATCTCAGTAAATTATGAATCTGTGTCAACTAACTGTTCATTGATATCTTTAGTTTCTCATTGTTTCACAGCACACCTGAAAGAATGCTAATGATCCAAACAATTCCCCATGGTCTACATTTTGACATACAATTTATCTGTAGGGTTTTTGTATTGCTAGAATATCTTAGTGGTTTCTATGTTCACAAAAATGCATCACAATGCCCAAAAGCAACAGACTGCTACACTGCTTTAACTTTCTGCTTTAGAAGGGCTTTGCACCACACACTACCATACAAATGGAAGAGACATTACTATTTTATTTCCTTCAGAGACTGAAGCTTTGAGTCTGTTGTTACATATATAGATTCAAAAGTCCTACTCCTGAAAAAAAATTATTTTATATCCTTTTCTATTCAGGCATTTTTAACTACAATATCAAGGGTGACTGGAATGATGACTTCACTTTTGCTTGTAGTGCTGGAAAAAGTCTCAGTTGCTGTCACTGATACTTAAGCAGGGGAAGGAAGAAGACGCTGTTAGAAAGATGGAAGCTCAAAAGTGCATCAAGCAGCGTAAGGTGGCTTTAGTGCACTCCCACTGAGAAATGGGACTGATCAGAGTAGCTACACCTGCTCCTTGCTTACAATTTATGCAGCATGCTTCCTCCCAGTCTGGTTTAGGCTTTTTGATGTCTGTGGCTGGGAAAACATTTCCTGGGTTGTTGCTGAGAGGGAGAAAAAGATAAGCCCTGGAAGTAGCTCTGAGAAATTACCAGTTTAGACATCTAAATCTAGTTCAAAATGTATTATTTAGAGAGCTAAAAATTGTAACTTTGGTCAGAACTGAAGGGGTAATTTCTCTAAGCATATTAGCTTTCCTAAGGATGTTTCCTAAAATAACCAAGATATAATTCTAGTAGTTTTCACAATAGATGATCTTCTAGTTAATATACCTCCAGGCATTTTATAGGGATAATAATAAATGTATGGGTTCATGTAAGTTTTAGATCACTTGCATGTCCAAAAAGTCAGAATAATTTGTTGTAATTGCAACAAAACTTTTAATTTCTAACAGACAGCAATCGAGTGTGTTTTGAATACAGCACCAAGCCTGACAGAGTTCAAGGAGCATTTGGACAATATTCTTGGGCACATGGTGTGATTCTTGGGGATGGTGCTGTGCAGGGCTGGAGTTGGATTTGATGATCCCTATGTGCTGCTTCCAACACAGCATAATCTGTGTCACTCTGTGTGTGAGTGAACATCAATATTTGCGTGTGACAACAGCTACTTCACTCCCAAAGCTCTATTTCATTTTTTCTCCTCCAAATTTTCCATAAAATTGAATTCTATCAGTTTCATACCACCATCTTTACAGTGCTCCTTTACCTGCATGTAGATGGAATATTCTACTTTTGAAGAATAACACTGCACAGCACCATGTATGCAGTATATAACCAGCAACAGGAACTCTCTAAGCACAGTCAGCTTTGTCACCCATCACAGTGATCAGGAAGGTCAGGACAAAGGCCTCAGTGCAGCATATTATTGATCTCTTTAGAGATAATAATCCATCAGAAGAGTAATGAATCATTTTCAAAGGTTACTTTGCGAGTCCTAGGCAAAATGAGCTAGGTGCTTTACAGATAAAGCTTCTGTAACCATCTTTAACCTTTTTCTTTGTCTTGTTTCTGATGCATGATCACCCATAGGTGAGTACAGGAAATGGAGGCAGACTCCAGCTGCATGTTTGTGGGGCTGCCAGACTTTCCTTGTGCAATGGATTCGTGTTTGTATTAAAGCTCTAATGAAAAAGGACCTCCTCATTAAAGCTCCTTCCCTGCACTTCAGACACAGTAAATTCATACCAAAGTTCTAATGTTCAAGTTTTTCTGTAACATATAAACAGTTCATAACAATGATTATATCAACCTTTAAATACCTCTAAAAAACATGAATTTCTTAAACATTATTTCCTATGCAACCACTTTATATTTTTAATTCATTTCTATTTTTTATACAACATGCACCTCTGCAGACATCAATACACCTCACACCAGGAAACTATACTAAATAATGCAGGGCTCTGCATCAAGCTCACTTAGCACAAAATTCTACTGAATCTCACTGGAAATTGTCATCCTGTTATGAAACTCCAGAAGAGAAATCGCTCTGCTTCTACCAGCAATTTCAAAGAAATTCTGTTCTATGGCTCGCAAACACTGCAGAATTTGAGAGGGTGGGAGAAGCGCTAACTGCACAACTTATGCCTTTGAAATTTGCTCTATAAGATTTCTCATGTCTTTCTTCCAAATTTTTCTAGCAACTCAAGTACATTTTGCAGACTCTGATTGCACTAAGCATATAATATTTTTTCTTTGAAATACTACTTCATTAATAAACATCATGATTTTTTTTCTACCATCGCTTCTATACAAAGATTCAAAGTATTAAATAGGCAACTGAGCCTTTTTTTCTGAATAGTCTGCACACAGGAAGATCTTTGCCTGTCAGCTAGTAGAAGTTTGTCATTAAAACAGGTGCCAGAGGAAGGCAGAACTTTTCTTTTGAATAAAACTCAAATTAGGAAATTAAGCCCTGCACTCCCAGAAACACCTTTCAAAATCTGTGTCCCATTCATCAACTTTTCACATCTCTTGTATCAGACAACACTCTTCAGCTTTCCCTAGAACTCAGAGGAGTGAAGTGTGTGTTAACCCTCTTTAAGATGATACAAAATGCCATATGTGTAAGACATATCTCTATCAGCAGAAGGGACAGGACACATGAGCTTACATGCACACTTGTACTTCAAAATACACTACAACATTACAGAAGTAAAAAGATAAGTTCTATATTACTACTACAACAGCAGGTCAACCAGATTTTTTTAAGGTTTCTTAGATTTAACAGTATAAAATAGCAGGAAGCAAACATCTCAGGCTCTTAAACTGGTTTTAATAATACCCTTTACATCAAGCTAAACAGTGCTAAACTGCTGATTTGTCTTTTGTTCTTTTCCTCAAATTAATGCTTTTACCCTGTTTTGTGCCCTGATCATGGGTCAAGTGAAGGCCAGATCCACTCTGATGACCTTCAGAACACTTGAGAGCCTTCATTCCCCATGCACTCTCCTTAAAATGTTGTTACAACTACATTCTCCCTCCCTACTCCCATGAGCGTGCCAAAAATTGCTCTTAATTTCCGCCTCCATTCACAATATATATCAATTTATTTCTGCCAGTATTTTCCACTTTCTGAAAAAGCTGCCAGATGTTCCATGCAAGAGTGTCTTCCCTCTGATGGGAATTAGGCAGGCCCCGACAAGATCCTATGAGTAAAGCAAGGTTAGCTGAAAGAGACACTGCATGGCTGTATTCATCCTGTTCTGTGGAAATAGTTGTATTTAAAATAACACCGAGATGGACAAACTGTATCCATCCAGCTCAAAATGTCATCAGTATCAGAAAATCACATTGTCAACAATAGAGATACCAAATTAGAAAAAATAAAGACAGACACCAAGAATTATTTGCTGCAAAAAACTTCTCTGAAATCATGCCTCTAACAACTTCTGCTTTAAAAAGTAACCCAGGAGAAAACACAGACAAATATTTTTAAATATTCATACATTTGCTTTATAAATTTTAAAGCACAAGACCAGAGCACGTGTGCTGTTCATAAGAAGTTATAAAATTCAACACAAATACTCAAGCTCTGAAAGTACATAAGTAATTTGAGAGTTTGCACATAACTCTCAAAAGTTATAAATTTTAACAAGACAACTCCTTATAATTTCATGTTCTGTATTTTAAAATATGTGTACATGATCTTGACATAAGAATGGACAATGACATTGTCCATATTTTCAACTTACATACAGTTTAATTAATATGTTACCAACACTTTTGGTATTCTACATGCACGTGTCAGAGAATCTGCAACACATTTATTTTATTTAATACTGCCAAATAGAATGCAAAATATTTTTATTATTACTTTCTGTTTTGAAAAACTGGACCTAATAAAAGGGATGCATAAACTGAAAGGAACACTTCAAAATGCCAATGTTTTCCTGAAAACAGTATTTGCTGACTGTTACTACAAAAAGAAGTCATGGAAAGCTGATTTAGAGAAACCACTGCTGAGGCTATGGTCTACAGTCAGTGCCTATCCAGCTATCATCTTCCAAAATTTATCCAATCCATAAAACACATGCTTCAATTCCTATTTGTACCACAGAAACTGCTTGGGAGCTGTTGGAAAACCTATTTTTCTGTCCTGCTCTTCTCAAGACTCCTCAGCTGTACATACCCTTCCTTCAATAAATGTAGCATTCCACTTACCACATGATCATCAGCCAATATCCCAGAAAGAGAACAAATACCAGACTGGCAGTCCTGTGCAAGCCCAAGCAACACGAGATGCTTTTTCCACGGTTATCAAGAACAGTTTTCTCTATGGACTATAAATAATGCTCTCCTATCTTTTGCTTAGCTTACAGATCTCTCTAGGAGAAAGAGAGCTTATGAGTGTATCAACAATCCGGAGCATCTTGCTTTCCTGTTGTTATTGTTTCTTTCATTACTATTCCAATATTAGCACTGCCCTGGTCTAATGGAACTTTATCAGCATTTCTCAGCATTGTGACACTTTTTTGATTTAACATCTATCAGTTATTACCACAGCTGATAGTATTTTTAAGAAGTTAGCACTTACTTGCTTTGCATAAATTTGTGTAGGAAATACTAATGATATATAATAAATATACATCCTTTAATGCTACTTCAAAATTGGTAGGCTCTCTCTTCTTAGTTCTAATGCACACTTATTCTTACAGCTCTCCACCATACATACATTCCCTTAATAATATGTCTCTGCCAAAATTCTAGGGGTTTTATCCTTCATCTTGTAACTTTTTTCCACTTTCCTGCGGATATCTAAAAAGGCTGCCTTAACATCACCCAATTGGACCACATTCCTCTCTCTTCTTAATCAGAGAATTGTGGACTACCTATGGAACTGCTCTCACATACATCTCAATGTAGTCTAAATTTTTCTTTTCCAATAATTTTACTGGCTTCTTTATTTCTTTCCAAATGACAAACACATTATTCACTGAGATAATCCCACTGAAGATAATCAGCTTCATAAAACCCTTAATCCTTCTCAATCTATCAGTTTGAAATCCACTTATGATTTCATCTTCACCTCACACAGTTCAAAATTAGCTTTCACCTTCTTCTAGGTAGAAAAATGTTTATGGTAAAAATATAGCCATAATTAAATGTGATGTTTTAAGTTTTCTGAAAAACACTGTTCAGTTCAGGAGCCAGATGAATAGTCCAAACAGGGTCAGAGGGACAAATAGCTGTGTTGGAAAGCACCTTTTAACACTGAACTTGTATTTGTCAAGCAAATCTCACTCCAGCAGAAGTAGCCCATCTGTTGCCTATAAAAATAGCAAAACCAGTTTGTTTGCATTCCCAGTAAAAGCAAATCAGCGTGGGGGAGCAAAACACATCTTTGCTTACAAACAGGCTTCCTGGCAGGCTGATGTAGAAGTTACTGTTGACAAGGACTCCTCGCAAATGGTAACAGGAGGGACAGAAAGCTTCCCAGTTCTACTGAAAATCATCCCATTAGTTATGACAACAGGGTGCAAACAGTGAAGGTCTTAGGAAATTCAGTAAAACAATAACCTCAAGGTAAAACTGTATGGGTTTATAGTATGAATTTCAGAAATTCTCATAACATCATCACAGATCATGGTTTTACTTTGGGACAGAAGAAAACCTCTTTCCTTAGGAAGCTGAGGAAACTACTGTTTGTCCAAGGTTAAGAAAAAGAAAAGTACTCTTGGTAAATAACAAAAACTAATGAAATTTAAGACTAATAGTTAAGTAGCTGTTTTCCCACTATATAACAAGTCATTTGCTTTCAAGAAAAATCAGCTTTTTGCCTTAAAAATTACATGCCTGAGAAGCTGACTGGCTAAATCCTCCCAACTTCTTCCAATACACATCTAAGAAATGCTGTTTAGAGAATATTCCAAAGACAGTAAATGATTTGAGAAGCAGCACAAACTCCCCTGTAAGGTATCAAGTATTTTTAAAAACCACCTGCAGCAAAGGGAAGCAGCAGAGCTGCAAAGTTTCTAATTATCTGCGGTAACAAAAACCACACAGCACTTGAAATTATCATGGGTAAGTAAACCCTATTACAAAAAGTTCGTCTTTTTGTTACATCCATTATCCCAAACCAAAGTTTGGGTAATAATTTAACATACTTGAAAGGTTAACATATTTACTCCTCTATATTTTACATAATCAACAACCTCTCCTAAAGGAGGGCAATTACCAACCATCAACTGTCTGAACATTTTAAGTTCATTCTATTCCTCTCAGAAGCCTGTGGTTATTGATGCAGGTTCTCAAACACCATTACCTTCATAAGGATTTTGGATAGAGTGAATTTTTCTCAACCAGAAGAACTAAAAGCTACAAAGCTAGTTGACACAAAACACAGAAATCTAACTCTTGCACACGTGAGCCTCTGGAAAATTTAGCCTTATTTCTAACAAAGCAGTATTTACAATAAAATGAAAGTGATGAATAGGCTGAAGACTCATGACAGATACCAGATGATTTTGAGCTATGGTTATGAAGGGTCAACATCTGATCTTGAACTATGTCATTAGAAGACATCATTAGCAAAACTAAAGCTCCCAAGTACCAAAACAAATGACATTCACTCACAAGTATTGCTCACTAATTAAGAATTAAACTGAGCTCTGAGAATTCTAGTGAAACATGAACATATTACCACACTCAAGAACAATTCATGGCATAAATAAAATTTTAGTGACGGAATGGTTTGGGTTGGAAGGGACTTTGAAGTTTACCTAGCTCCAACCCCCCTGTCATGTACAGAGATACCTTTCACTAGCCCAGGTTGCTCAGAGTCCCATCCAAACTGGCCTTGAACACTTCCAGGGATGGGACATCCACAGCTTCTCTGGGCAACCTGTGCAAGTGCTTCACCACCCTCACAGTCAAGAATTTCTACCTAATATCTAATCTACATCTGCTCTCAGTTTGAAGCCATTCCCCCTTGTCTTGTAGGAATGCTCTTGTACATGGTGTCTCTGCATCTTCCTTGTACAAAAGATACTAGATAAAAGAAATTTTCCTTTTGCAGTATTTATTATGTGCACCGATACTTTTGTGAGTGTAAACACTGAAAAGATGAGGGGAGAAAGTAACTTCTTCACATAAACATTATTGTCCATTTCTAGAAAAAATATAGTATGTCAAGTACCTGAGTAATACCACAAGACAAATGCAGAAGCTGAATTAAGAATTTCTAGTTTCCCAGAAAGATTTGAAAACAACCAGCAATCAATATTTTTATTATTCTGAATTGTAAAATCTCAACATTTGTGTTCTTTTTTCCTAAGACCTGTGATACATTAGGACTGCACTGTTGTAGAAACTATTTTATGTCAATTTGGTTTCTTTCAAATCTCAATAATGAGTTAATCTCAAAAAAATCTCAATCTGAAAAGGTGAGTTAGGAACCCTTTTATCAAAGGTAAAGCCATCTGTGGTCTCTGGCTGATGGGGTCTCAGCTGAATAGTTCACCTAACTCAGGTCAGAATTTCTTGTCTCACAACAAGGTGGATCTGTCCATGTCAAAAACTTTAGCAATTTCAAGTGGCAAGATGAACGGGGGCAACCTCATACCTTGGCTGCATGGGTGGATAGCTTCTGGAATGTTGCTCAGACCTGGCAGTGTTTACATTTGAAACTCAGGGTGAGTTAGGAACCCTTTTATCAGACTACAGATAAACCAAGAATAAAGCTACAATGTGAAGTAGAAGAGTAACTTGTAAAATCTTACATGAAAACAAAACCACCATCCCTCAGACACCCTCTCAACAATACTGGATACAAGAGCTAGCCTCAGGGGAAAATTCTGAGATCAACCTCAACTGGTAAAACAAAATAAGAGGTCATGTCAGTTTGTATTTGCATGTTGTTAAACATACTTAAGATTTATTATCTTAAGTTTATTAGACAAATTTAAGAGACCTTGAACTCCTCTTGCACTGAGGGCACCTACTTTATTTGACTTGTTACTTCTCACATGATCTCCTTCCCATTAAAAAATAGGGTCATGGAACTGACAAACAAAAAACCCTCAGTAAGCAAGCAGCGCAAATGAAGAGCTTTGTAACTCTGTACAAAAACTATCTGGTAGCACAGCTACCAAGCACCTTCTGCAACAGTGTATTTTATAACCTCAACATCCTGAAAAAGTGCAAGAGTGGACAAACACCAGGACCACTAAAATACTCCTTTTCCAGTGGAAACACAGTGTGTCTAGGTAATACACAAATCTTACCCTTAAGTCCTCAAGTGTTCTTTTAAACACTAAATCTCCTCATACCTATCTGGTTAGTTATCCACTTCTTATGGTGGCACGTATCTATACAAAGACTGAAGTGGGCTGAAGGGACAGTAAAAGAAGAATTATTATACCTGAAGTCTTTACTGTGAGTACTATAACCTAAGTCAACAGCATTCTTTGTTAACACACCTGATCTCCGTTCCAACTCTTAAAACATTTCATCCACTTTTACAACAAAGTAAGGAGAAAAAGTAGGGGGAAAGAAACCTCAAACTTTCATCCAAGTAAGTTCTTGCTCTAAATTAATCAAGGATTACTGATAGAATACAAAACACATCATTTCAGCACATAGAAAAATGTGCTGGCAGTTGGGTGAAATACCATCTCAACCATCCTGTTTATACTTTATATTTGTTATGCTGATTTCAATAAAGATGAGGTAACTACTGAGTAAAATATAAGAGTCTACTAGATTAAATGAAAGCTTAAACTCAGAGGGGACCTCTCATTCAACCATTTTTCATCTAAACTCCATACTTAAAAAGACATGAGCATTTAAAATCATTCATTCAGGGTTGTCTTCCCTCTATATTCCCCACTACCAACAGAAGAGATTGCATGAGCATTTCCAAAGAATACTTTGAAGATTAGTTTGGATACTTTTGCTGGAAGCTCTCCATTTCACTCTCACTTCTCAGATGCTCGGCATAGCTAGAAGGCTCATCAAACTCACCCTTGCTGTCAGTGTGACAGGTACAAGGAACAGGTGATACAGGGATGGTTAGAGCAGCAGGGATGCAAAAAAAGGATGGACAAGAAGGCAAGATATGAGGGATTAAATATATTACAGGAAATAGTGATTTACCAATGTCTAGGGAGATCTGTCATCCTCCCTTCAAGTTTCACAAGTGCTACTGCAATCCACTTCCTCCAGGCTGGCAATCTGGAATGACTCAAGTCAACTCAATTGCAATGCTGTATAGGGTGAGTTCCTAAATGCCCTCCCAAAAGAGCTTGAAGATGCTTTACAGAGTACCATCATAAGGTTTTAGCCTAATGCCAAAACCCAGACCAAGCAGTTGACTGCAAGTCTTCATCTGAAGTACAATATTTGGCGAAACAACATATTTCAACAAAATCACATATTTCACAAAATCACTTACAGACATATTAAAACACAACAGGTAAGTAATGGATTATTGCTGACTTACTGTGACATTTACCAATGTGCAAAATAAGTGAAAAATGCAACAGGTAGTGAAATAGGATTTCCTGGAGAGCAGGGCAGTCATCCTCTACACAAAACCAGGCTGCATCTCACACATTCATTTAGACTGCTGTGTAACAACTGCACTTAACTGAGCCCCAAAGTGGACAGAGTTCTCAGAATGAGACTCAGAATAACAAGTGTTCTACATTTCACAGTTCAACCAGTACAAAAGGCTTAACATTTTCTTAAGACTGCGGTATGCAGAACTGCAATTATCATCAACAAGATTTTTAAGACGCCATCCATGTTATTTCAGACTCTTGATTTAAAATGTTTTCCTTCAGGTTATTTGTGTTTTCACTGAGTGGTTACCTGGTCTGTAACGTCAGCAGTTACTTGTCACTGGCTTAGTACAGCAAGAAATTTCAAACAAAAGACAGTATCCAACCAAGTTACATACCAAAGCAAGAAAAAGAACAAAATGTGTGATAAGAGACAATATTCATGAACTAAAGTCAATGATGTACGACTTTTCATGTATCTAATAAGACACTAACATTTTATAGAAATTTTGTTTGCTACATAAAAACAGTGCTGATAGAAGAATATTATGCCCTGCAATAATTGTAAAGAATATTTTACAGAACAATTAAATTAGTATACATTTGTTTATCTCAAAGCATAAACACACTGTAAGGGTTATGAACTTCTCAAAATATGTTTTTCCTGCAATTCCTGAATGAAGGGACTGCCCAGTACTGCCCAGATACTCCTATTCTAATGCTGCACATACAAAAAGGCAACCAAAAGCAGTGCCTACTTCATTCCTGAGATTCATTCCCAGAGAGCACTAAAAAGCCTAAAAAGCCCAGCTCCTCACACCTTACTGCTTACTTTCCTTCACTCCAGCCTTTTTACTTTCTCTACCTGTGCTGACTCTTGCCACTCCAGTCCCAGAAAACCATGAGACTCAGAGTGAAGCACAAACAAGTAGAGGATGCGAACAGAGGCCCAATGAGGAAGTCTACTGAAAGGAGAAGAGTAAGTTGTCAAAACTCACCAAAAGGGTGGCCAGAATCATTTTCTTTAGACCACATCATGAGGCAAATTTTTCTTTTTTTTAACATAGAGAAATGCAGCATTTTTATCTATTTGGTAACATCTCTCTGTCATACATTTACTTTCTATCTTCTCTTCATTCCCACTCAAAAATGGAAGAAATTTCTAATTACAGTATGTTGTAGGTAAGCAATTGAAGACAAGAGAAACTAGGATCACTTCTGTATTAAGTCAACCTTCCATCAGTGTATATGCAAAACCAAAATTTCCAATGGGACCAGCTGCTGAGCATTCTACTCAGTGACCATTTTCAAATGGATCATGTTCATTACTTGTGTTGCTCAAAAAAAATTAATGAAAAAAATATCAGGTGAAGAGCATAATTATTCACCATCATCACTGTGAAAACATGTGCCTAAACGGGAATTTTAAGTGCCTAAATTTGGTCTTACAGATTTGAAAAGTTAGCCTGTAGAGAACTGTATTTCTAGAGTTTGTGGTTTATCATTAAGGAGATTTTTTTTTTCCTGTTTCAGATTACTGAAAAAGAGATCTTTCAGATTACTTCTATAAAGCATAGTCTTTGTCTTTCCTTCCTGGTGGTCAGCTGAATGAGTTATTATGGTAAGTTTCACTAAGCAACACTGATGAGATGAAGAGAGGACATAGGTGGAGCAAGAAAGAATGTATCTCTTGACCAAAAGCAATTCTGGCTTGCAAAATGGAAGGGTGACCAGCAGATCAGCTCACGTGTCCAGCTATGCAGGCATGGGCCATTTCTGGATGTATTTCCATTTACACAAAGCAGGAACAGCCAAGCCAAAACATAAAAATCAGTTCAGAAAGAATCTGGTCTTCTTATCTGTCTGAAGTTTGTCTGAAGCTCTAGCTAGAAGTCCTGCAAAGTGTTAGAAGTATTAGTGAGGAAAAATAGCACGGCAACCGTAACAATTTAAAATTAATAAAATTGGTTGCAATGTAAATCACAGAATGGTTTGGGTTGGAAGGGATCTTAATGATCCCAACCCCCTTGCCATGGGCAGGGACACCTCCCACTAGCCCAGGTTGCTGACAGCCCCATCCAAACTGGCCTGGAACACCTCCAGGGATGGAGCATCCACAGTTTCTCTGAGCAACCTGTGCCAGCATCTCACCACCCTCACAGTCAAGAATTTCTTCCGAATCCAAACCTATACTCTGTTTCAGCTTGAAGCCATTTTTCCCCTTGTCCTGTCACTACATGCTCTTGTAAGCAGTCTCGATCCATCTTTGTTGTGGGCTCCCTTCTGGGAGCTGCAATTTTCACAAGATCTACCCACACACACAGAAAATACACACAACTAATTTTCATACAAAAATCCTTACTTTATATGCCCTGCTTGATAGTTCAGCATTAGAGAATACAGCCATACTAATGGAAGCTAAGAACTTTTTATTTTGGAAGTTAAAAAATTCAAATTTGAACAGTGGGACAGATGGGGAAACTGCTAAGCTTACATAAAATTGCATATTTCAAAGGCTGTTTTCTGGCATTATAATAAAAAAAGATAAATCTGCTAGAAACTATGCCAGAGGCAAGTGGAAATATAATCAAATCAGTGCCTGTAAAGCCCACCTTCTGAAGGCAATTTGCTCTGCTCCCAAGGAAAAGACTGTAATTATCTTCTCAAATACCTACAGCAGGCTGTTAAGCTTAATGAATTTCACTGTTTGCAAAAGAGTTAACCACATCACAGTAAGAGTTAATACATTCCCTGTTATAAATAAATAACCGTCTCTTGAAACATCCCTTAAAAAGTCATAATATCTAGGAATGACCTGGTAGCCCTCTGGCTCACTAAGACCCCTACCAAAAGGCTCAACTTTAACATCAGTACGAATACATGGAAGCTTGCTTGGTAACCATACATAGCAGATAGATATTTCAGCATGTCATGATATGCTAGAGCTGACTATCCCATTGCATACTAGAATAATCTTGTTATTTAAAAAAAAGAAAACAAGAAAACTCCAACAGCTTAGAATGGTGCTGTTTTGCATTTTATGTATCAGCTTTCATCTGCAGCTCATAAATCCTTTCTTTGTCCAAGAACCATTTTTCCAGCCTCATATCCATACGGTGGATATCCTTTCTTTATCACAATTTTACAACCTTGAAAAGTAAAGACTGACTTGTTCAAAGTCACTCAAGCAGTAAAACCAAAACCATGTTCCAAAATCCAGACCATCATCCTGTTGTCAAAATTAAGCCAGCCTCGATTGGTGCGAAACAAGAGACAGACTGGCTGCTACTTTTTCCAGTTCAGTGGACAAAGCTTTCCCTTTAACTGTGTTACAACATCGGAGCCAGCAGAGCCAAAAAACTGCCTAACATAAAATGAACCACATTCAGACTTTCACTGCCCAAGTGTTGCACAAAGCCTCCATCTCAGAAAGACGACTGGCACATGTCCAAAGTGATGAGTAAACCTATCTCCTTCAATATGCCATTTCTGATATGGAGAGAGGGACAAACAAAACCCTTTGTGCTTACAAGGGAGTGAGTTTGGGTTTGAATAACTTGGACTTCATTTTACCTACCTCACATGACTGATTTAACTTTACAAGGTTAAATCAGAGAAACCTTTTAGGAAATAAGACAGTGTCAGGGACATTCTCTTTTCCAGAAAAAAAAAAAAACAAAAAATGCATAAGAGGCCAAATGAGAAGTTGTTAATTGTCTGACTCCAGTCAGCAGGCTAGCTTGTAATCCCAAGGCCAGACCTCAAGCTCAACCCACTGGGTCTGAGACGAAGAATTCACAACCACCTGAGATATAACTCAGGGATGGACCCAAAAAACAGACAGGCATACACTCCTTCCCAAGTCCATGCTTGGCAACAACTCCATGGAGTTTATTCACAATGTTTACACACCAAAAGAGTTTAGCTGAGCCCAGACACATTTCCTGGGTTCTTCCATGTATTTGAGTTAAATTGACAATGGGTTCTCAATGGCAAATTGTCCTGAGAGATGACAAGCACATATCAAGCATCCAGGCTTCATACATACACTGCTCCAGTGAAGACTGTGGATTTAATTGCACACAAGCATTTCCAAGATGTCAGTATCAATCAAAAGGAAGAGTTTCCAAAATTGTTTCCTTTTCCTCAAAATAATCAACATAACATTTTTAAAGTACAGTTCAGCACTAGAGAACCATAGTATAATAGGCCTTTTTGTTATCAAATTGTTAACAATTTTTGTGTTATCAAGTACTTGTAGTGAAGGTAAAGCACCATTTTTCACATCCACCCCAAACTACTTCAAGTGCATTTGAAAGATTTCTCCAACAAAATAATGGTTGGTACACAGGGAAGTTTTTTCAACAATGTAAGAAAATTATCAGTTTTTCTGCCAATAGAAATGTTAGCTGCCCACATCTTAAAATGTCAGTATCTTACCCCTGCTAGGCTTCTACAGTAACCAACCATACTCATGGTTTATAAAAACAAAACAAAACTACTACCATACAATTTTTTTTCTTGTTTGAACATTTTCTCAGTTTTCTCTTGAAGGAAACCTGACGTGTCTGGGCTATGAGAAAGGAAGTTCAGCTGGTATTTATTTCCACAACAATATTTAGCTGCCTTTGGAACTCAAGTTCCTATTGTGAAACTCCTCGTCATTCAAAGCACAGAGGCTGCAGAGGCCATGCCATGTGGCTGACTAGAAAAAAACAAGGTGATGTGGCCTTGAAGGGGCTACAGCAGGTACTAGAAGCAGCCCTCCAGCCATGCCATCAATACACTCCACATATGCTGAATTATTTAAAGGATAATTCAAGCAGGATTTTGCTGCAGCTGACTGCTTCCAGTTTGCAAGTCAATTCCCTTTGAAACAAGCTGAGGTACCACAGGCTACACCACCTTAAGTTCCAAAGAATGGCCCTACAGAGTGACTGAGTTAGCAGCTGATAAGCTGTTGTGATTCAAGGTACAGTATTTGTACCGGAGAAATAGCTGTAACACTGCCAGCACTGAAGCTTCCCAAAGCTAGGAAGTGGGGTTCACAACAGGATCACAGGAAAGGGACAAAATCAGGAACAGAGGAAAGGGACAAGATCTGATCTAACTAACAAATGTGATACTTCTAAACAAGACAATTTATGAAATGCCTTGACATCCCATCCAAGCCTAAAACATTGTTTGTTTATGTAATCCATAGCCACATGAGAGCTGAAAGCTATTAAAATGCCTACTGGTTTGGTGCAGACAGAACTGACTCAAGTAAAGCAGCTTCCAGGATGTGTCAAATAATGTTGGAAACACGAATACAAGAGGCCAGGATTTGTCAGTTAACAAGCTGACACAGGAATGCATTTGTGATAGCTACTCAACACATGATTGTTTAATTTGGTTTTTTGCAAGCATCTAATTTGGATCTCTGTAAGCAAGAACTTTTAAAAAACAACAAGAAAGACCCCAGAAAAAACAAACCAAACCCCCAAAACTAGAAAAAAAACCCCAAACAAACCACAACAAAAAGCACTCTACACTAGCTTTCTGCTGATATTAAAATTACAAACATCTGCCAATAATGCTCCTTTAAAAATCACAACAGGCAAGTGCAAAGAAGTCTTCAAATAGCTACAGGAGTATGTATTGTACTGCCTTTCTCATTGTTTCTGACTGCACTTCCTAGGAAAAGAGTATTAGCCTTCATAAGCAAAAATCACATTGTTTCTGTAGCCTAAATAAACAAGTACATGAAGACAACTCATTTAAAATTATCAGGATCTAAGTATAGGCTACAAAATACTGCCAGTGTATTTCAAAACAAAACCAGGAGGTAGAAATTAATTGTGTTAATTACTGCATTGGAAAGATTTCAGGTGTCTGCTTTTCCTTTAGAGCTTATTTTACAGTAAATACTTTCTCCATTCTTTTATAAATTTAAATGTAACACACTAAAATACTCCTAATATACATGTGGTGCTTTATGGTAAAGTTTTCAGCAAATTACAGAAACAGGTGATTCCAATCCTTTGGCTTCCTAATCAGTATCCATACTCAAAAAGTCACCAGAAAGTAACAGTAAAAAAATTACACACCTATTAGTATTTAAATAATCCCCACATTCATTTCCCACATTACTGGGAGCACCAAAACATCCCTGTAAAAGAATCAAATGAGAGGAAGCTGAGGGTTACACCAGCAGACTACAGCTGTCAAATCTAGGCTGGGGGTTTTTATTCAAATGGTTTGATGGTGAACAGTGCTTTCTCTGAAGGAAAGATGATAAATAGTTAAGTTCATGAAAAAAAAAACCAAAACAAAAAAAAAAAAACTGACTAAACAAAAAACTACAAACCTCATGTCAAGAGCTGTGTCTTGTCTTGAGCTGAACCCCCTCCCAAAAGAAGCCAACTAGTCCAGCACCTCCCTGGTGAACTGGAACCTCCCTGGTTCCATGAGGGCGTAAGCAGCAGTTATTGTGACAGCACTGGGAATTACGTTACCTGAGAGTAGTAAAGTCCTTTTTTATTTTCATGATTAGCAAAAGGAAGTAAGTTAACCTATGATGAAGTTACAATTTACCTATATGTGACAGAAACACAGTGATGCATTTTGTGATCACTGAAAGAAACCTTAGCAGTTTGGGGTTCTGTTTGCACTCAAAGGGCCAGTGGGCAAGCACTCTCCCAGCCTGTGCCAGCCCAGTCTGCAGCTCTCCTGGACGAATCCTAACGTACCCAACAAATGAAAGCACCAAAATAGTGCAGCCACTTGCCAGATTGCCACAAGAACAGAAGTACAGCAGGTGGCCATCCACAACTCCAAATTAAATCACATGCTGCTCAGAACTTTATACCAATCCCTGTGTAGTGTTGTATCTGTTTAATGTTATTCTTCATCCTCAATTTTCAAAATTAAAAGAAAATGGGTTTTAGTGACACACAAACCATGTCAGGAGACAATGGTCCAAATGGTCTCATTCAGCACTCAATAAAACAGAGAACAACTATGGGATCTTTCCCGTCTCCAGTCTCCCTTTTTTTCCCTTTCAATATTTATTAAGTAAACCAGTGCTTATCTGGGCTAAATCCCCAGGCTCAGTGAAACAGCAGGTGGTAGACTGGGGTAGTTTTTCTAGCAACAGATGGCTCAAACATTTTATGACAAACGAACACGGGACTATTGCTCGTCAGCCCATCTTTCAGTTACTTCTTTATGTAACAGCAGCAACTCACCCGGGGAGCTCCAGCAGCTGCTCACCTGCACCAGGGCTCCCCTGGAACCAGCCAGGGCTGTGGGAGCCTCCCAGCCTGATCCCTGCCTGATCCCTGCCTGCTGCTCAGGTGACACTGCAGTGGGAGCCCACACTGGGCACCGGGAGAAAACCCACTGCTTGCCATCTCAGACAAGAGACTTGGGCAACACTGGTCCTAGAGAAAAGCCACAAAGTGCAGCCTGTGACTCGCACATTAAAATGTATTATTTCTCAATTATTTTTACTTGCTCATTGCCTTATCTGCCCGCATCCAGAGAAATTGCAAGCAGCTACTTTAGGAGAGGAATTTACTGCCTTCCACGCTTTGCTGTGCATCGTAAAGGAAGGTTACTTAGTTCACCTGAAGTGAAGAAAAACATTTCGTCATTACAATTATGCCAGTCTGAATAAACAGAAAGAGAACAAACCATAAAAAGCAGCACTGAATACTCCATTAATTCGATTCCTTTCTCACTGGTAATTTAATTCCAGTAGGTTTGTACCTGAAATGCATACGGTAATACTCCCTCTCTAGTCATTCCAGGGGGATGGGAACAGCACAGAAGCCACCCCTCTAGGCACTACTACACTTCAGTTGCTCCCTTCTCCCTCCAGGATTTCTCAGACAGGGACATGGGAAAAACATCTGCCAGTCTCATGCTGGCATTATCTCGAAATCTTAAATACCATTTGCATTTATTTGGCAAAGGTTAATAGTATGCTTGTAATATTTTTAGTGATATAACACTGCTAAACTGATGTGACAGAAGTAAGATATGCCTAAAATAATCTCAACCCCCAGTACTGTCTGCTCTGGGATTTTGTTTTCTTGATTTCATTTATTTATTTACTTATTTATTTTTAAATAAAGGTCATCACCACTTGCAGAAGTAAAAAGGCTATGAACTAAAAAGTTGATAGCCTAGGAGAAAGGGCTAAGGGATAGAAAATCAGAGGCAGAAGACTGAAGACTTTTTAGACCCCTAAAAATACATTAAGGGTTTGTTGGTGCTTTTTTTCCTACAATAAATTTAGTAAGCTGAGACTGAACAAAACTTGTGTTACATGCAGAAGATTACACAGAGCTACATGTCATGCAAAAAAGAACACTGCTACTCATATTTTGTATTAGTTTTGATGTCTTCAGTCTGTGCAGTACTATTAAATTCCATTCTGCTTACTGCAGTAATTACACATTCTCAGTTGAGGAGGCATCAGCTCAGAAGGAGAATTAAAACAGTTGAATAATCTACTTGATATTTAATAAATAGAAGTGTATATAATACATGGATATTGTTGGAATAACAAATCAGCCTACTAAACCAGACTGTATTCTTCAATTCCTCAATGGTTCGAGATAAAATATTTATTGATGTTTCAACTGTTATTAAAATAAGAAATCTGGACCCCAGTTTTGGTATCCAGGCCCATGCCACAGCATTTTTAACCATGCAGTATAATAAAAGGGAACATTACAAAATGTTTGTTACATTAAGACACTACCACACTACTCTGATCAGATATACAAGCCAAGTCCAAATAAGACCATTCAATTCAAATAGCACTCCTCTTTCGTCAAAAAAAAAAAAAGCCAAGCCCAGAGAATACCCACTTGTTTCTTCTTGTCAAGAAATAAATATCTCCACACTGCATGAGTACATCTAGGTTATAGAGTAACTTCCTGGCAAACAGGAGAAATTGTATAAAATAGTCTATGAAACTAGGGTTGCAGCAGGAATGTGGGAACTAAATAACCATATTTCTGCAGCCCTAACTATGCACCCTACAGAAGTCCTAGTCTAACCTTCACAACTCCCAGTGTGGGTAAAGCGAGGAGGACCTAACACCAATGAAAGGAAGATGCTTTGAGGGCACATTGCCTTCATGTACTTTTAGGGCCCACCCCTAATGCTGAGGTGGTAGGACAGAGGAAACAATCATATGCTCATGCCTTCCAGTAACAGCTAGCTCATCCCAACTTGACTGCTTTCACAAACTCGAGAAAAACAAGAAAGGTACCACCCCTGTGATGCCAACAATAACACTCAGCTGCAATGTATTTACACTCTGGCCAGGGATAGTATACAGACAGCATTTATCACACCTTAGCTGCAGTTGGCCAATGATGCGATGCTTGCATTTCTTAAGCCATAGCAAGGGTCATTCTTCCCCGGGGCCACTAGTCAAAGTATTGAAAGGAAAACAAAATTCCAGTAGAAACTGCATTTGCATTAGTGTTTATTCCATGTAGGTATTTTCAGTCCTGTATTGAGGTGGGGTGGTTTTGCAGTTCATTAGCTAGATAGTCTCCCTGGCCAAAAAAAATCAGCCCTTTTGCTCCCAGTGACCAGCCAGCCTAGCTATTATATGGTATTTAATGTGGTGTTATACATGCTACACTACAATATAGTTTTCCAAGGAAAACAAATACTTTGAGTAGTGAAGGATTCAGATTGCAGCAAACAGAGTACGCAAACATTGTGTTTGCACACCTGTGCAGCTTCAGCCCAACGCTGCCTTTTATCACCTGCAGCTGTTAGGCCAGACAGGCACTAGTCTGACAAAAAGCAGGAGGACACTTGCTTACAAGACACAGGGCTTAAAACTGCTTGTCTAGACTGTAGTTGGAGGTGCATGCAAATATCCTTCTTTGAGACTTAAGAGTAATTTTTAATGGTACACTGCAGATATATTTTAGTAAGTGGTACAAAGGCCCAGAGACACTATACCAAAGCATTGTCATGTGCAAAGATACACAGGGGTAAAAAGTGAGAAATATGGCTGTACCTTTCACAGTATTAGTCCAGACAGAAAAAAAGCACGAGTCTGTCCTACATCCTCTCCACTCTTGTCAAATGACTTGTATCCATGTACCTCTCAGAGAGGCGTATGCGTAGCTGATTAAATACCTGCTCACTCCAAAGTGGGTATGGGGCACAGCTGCAGGCTGACGGCGCTTACAAGGAAATGGAGGTGGGAGCCCAGCTTTCAGTTTTGAGCCTCAGGTCAAGACTTACAGGATTTTTAAATCACTAAGTTCATGTCAGATCAGATCAGATCAACCACCTGTCTCTGTGGGCTGGATACACAAATATACTCCAACTTTTTTCTGGTTGAGCCATATTTTTAAGCACCAAAAAATGGCAAAGGAACAGATAAAAATCTAAGCTGTTCTTGAGTATGTCCTTATTGAGACATCAATCCATAATAAAAGATTCAACACCAATAGCTGACTATATTGCAGGCACACAGGAGCTTCCCTTGAGACAAAGAAAAAAGACAGGATGCCAGAATCCTTGACTCAGAAAAGTCAAGCAAATGGACTGAAGTCCAGTTTCATGGACTACGAGGATTCATTTCTGCTAACATTTCAGGAAAAAAAATTATCTAGCCACAAAGGCAGAAACAAGCTTATAAAGTTAAAGATGTATTCAGTATTTTATAATAGTTTAGTGGGAAGGGACCTGCCATGTCCAACTAGTCATCTAGTCCAACTGCCCTCCTCTGAACCTACTGCTGCCTCTTCCCAAGATTAGGATGGCAAGAACTACACATTCAAGGTGAAGAAATCCTAAATCAATAAATTGAAAAATTATTCTATGAAATTCCTGTTTTAAGGATTAAGCAATTTCATTTTAGAAACTGTAGTTTTAGGAAGACAATGCCTATAAACAGTTAACAATTATCTTGTTTACTCTTCAACATTTTTCCACTGTGACTCCTATCCAGCATTACAAGCATGGTACTCTGGCCTTACTCAATAATGAGGCCATCTGAAAGTGTATATGCTCCTATCTTGCTACCCTCTTTTCTTAGGAAAAGGATAAAGACTGTATTTACAAATATCTGGACTTTTGAACAAAAACACGGGAACAGCAGTGCTCCAGACTAGCTGTGTAAGCAAACAACTGGTTTGTCACTGAGAGAATTTTTATTTGTAATAATATTGTTTTGCAGCTCTTTTTGGCTCTGCTCTTTGACACTGTTTTCTGAAGATGCCAAAAGAAAACACCCCCACCCCTGTTCACAGTCAACTAAGCTGTTTCAAAAAAAAAAAACCAAAAAAAAAAAAAAAAAGAAAATAACAAAAAGAAAGCACTTGAAATGACATATACATACACACTATCCACAGCTAAAATGGCACAGTCTCCTGGCCTCAAAAACCAATGTTCTGTTACATGTGCCTTGCATAAGACAGGTTAATATAATGACATAGAAAGATATCTTTGAAAACCTTCATCAGCAGGAGAGCTGTATAGGACCATAGAAAAAACTATGGTTGCATGGGATCTCCAGAATCCCCTTTAACTTCCCATCTACTTCCAACACCTGATTAAAACTAGGCTAATTCCAGAGTTCAATAATGAAACCCAAAATTGTCCAGCTGAGCTTTGAGCATATCTGATGTGAAAGATCAACATTCCACACGCATCTGTCCCAAAGCTGCGCCCTCAGTCAAACAGGACAGCCTGCCTGATAGAGATGGTCCCATTCTGTGGTTCCAGAATGTACACTCCCAAAGGAGGATACAAGCCTCTCCAGTCAACCTGTTCCTTCTACTTTATTCCCTCTTCCCATGAACTTCTTTTTTCTTTGTAACCAGCCAGAATTACAATAAAATCACTACTCCTGTAGTTCCCACTACTATACCAAGGTCTTGCTGCTAAGACCACTGCTCCCAGTCCTATCACTGGGCTCCTCTGAGAAAATTCAGGCTCTACTTTCTCTGTAGCTACGAATCAGGCAGTTGAAAACAGCAATGAGATCTTATCTCCAGGTCATTGATACCCATTTTATCTTCAGAAGTCTTGTGCTGGGCAGTTTTCCAGCTCCTTTCTCCCAAGTGGTAAACAAGAGTAATCCTTTTCACCAGTTTGCTGGCTACATTCTTGCTGATGCAGCCAAGACCTTGGCCCTTTAGCATTACAAGGCCACAGAGCTGACTCAGCCTAGTGTCCACAACTTTAATTTTCTTTTAAAAAAACAACAAAACACACAAACCACCCCCCACAAAAAAAAACCAAATCAACCACAAACACAGCCCACACATGAAGCTGTTCCAAGCCCAAACTATTATGTGAAGGCTATTCTAATCAGGGCATATGTGTCTTCACTGAACCTCAGCAGGTTCTCTTTGCCCATTCCTCCTGCTTGCTGAGGTCCCACCTTACCAGAGGCTGCTGTGCCATCACTCTCCTCCCTCCATCCACAGACCTGGTAAGGATTAGCTTCATCCTGTCCATCCACATCAATAAAAACAGCATTTAGTAGGATGAACATCCAAGCAGCCCCACTGACGCATGCATTATGACCATGTACCTCCCAAGAATCACTTGGAATGTCCAGGATGTCACTACTAAGTAAAAAAAGAGCAAACCAAATACACTTTACAGTACATAGTCTTTGTCCAAACACATAGAGTTGGAGTTTAATTTTTCACACCATTACAGGTATGAAAAATTAAAGCTAGCTGACTACCATGGTAAACTCTTTGTGTGAAAAACAAGTAGGAAACAGCCAAACATGAAGTGCTCAATATTCTAAATTCAACATTAATAATCAACAGCTATTTTTTATCTGTATAACCAAAAATTGTGAGCTGATGCAGTGAAATTGCCAGTGTACAGGCAAGGCTGCCTATTACTACTATAACACAAGAAAGGTGCACACAGTTCTAAGACAAGGAATAAAGAGAGAAAAAGGCCTCACCCATATCTAACTGAAAGTATGGTCCTAGACCCAAATAAACTTAGCATTGAAATACTAAATCTTTGGAAAAGGGGCACAATTTTGTCCCATCTTTGAGTTTTTTAACACAACAATAGTAACAGTTAACCAAGAATAATGACATTAGGAGTGATGGGGCTTTACAGATCACTTCATTGCATTGAGGCACTGAGCAACTGCAGCAACACAGAGCAGCACTGCAGCATCCTTGAATTGCATGAACATATTGAAACACAGCATCCCCATCCTACAGGTGAAGAAAAGACAGTAATCTGACTTAAAGCAGCAAGAAAATACAGGGGATGTAAGTGCCAGCAGCCATAGAGGCACGTGGCTGCACAAGCTTCAAAACTGATTATACTTTCTCACATAGCAGATTAATTTCATTAATATTTGTTAGATGCTGATTATACAAAATGCAATTAAGTACATAAATACAGGTTTCTTTCTCGAGATCTCACTTAGGTCTCTTAGTGTCTTCATTCCTAAAACTCATGCTAGCTTCAAAGATCAACCACTCCATGGAAGAAGCTCCAAGAAACCTACCAAACAAAGCTACAGCCAGGCACCAGAACACTCGTAATTTCACAGTCTTGAACATTTGCCTTGTTCCCAAAAAACCTATACTGGGTCAGTTACAGCTAAGAACCATTTAGAGACAGCTGCCCTTTTTTTCACCTCCTGTCACAAAAGTTGAAACCCAATTTCCTTTTTTTAATCCATCCTAGAAGTCAGGCTTTACCAGATACAGCAAGAAACTCCACATGGAGAGCCAGTATTTATTGGGCCACCTCGCTCTGGGGATCCAGGTGTTCTCAGACTACATAAAAAAATCAATGTTTCAATGCTTACTAAAGTAATATAATTTTACATAGGAAGGAAAAAAAGAAAACAAGCCCTGTGGAGGAAGGGGGACTAACAGCTTATTTCCATGATAAACCTTGATGCAGGTTACTACTGTCTTGTTTAGTATAAGCAAGTACAACAGATTTATCAGATAATTTCCCTTTTTTGTTTGCTTAACCAATGAAAAGTACAAGCATCCTCCAATTACCTCTACTGACCAAGGAAATTAATTATGCAAGAAGCTTAATATCAAAATTAATTAGGATAAAGCTAAAGCTGCTTCAAACACATGACTTAACTAAGCAATCCTGAAGGTAATTCAGCTTTCACTTGTAAGTTATTACCAGTCCTATCATTTTAAGTTTTAGATTTTCTCTTGGTACTAATGGGTTAATAGTACCAATACCAACTGACACAGAAATGTTTGGAAATCACAAAAAAAAACCTTTCTATCTTTAACAACCTCATCAATTAGGGTTGAATTAAACCATGAGCAGCATTCAAATTCCAGTATCTGCACCTTTTTTATCCCCTCCAGATTTTGAAGTGCTCAATAATGGATTTCTAGTAATAGAAGAAGAGACACATGGCTCAATAATTTCAGCAAAACAAGGGTACCAATTCATGCCTACAAATAAGTGCTAGAGTGTAGTTCTCTTATTCCTGTAACATGGGAATGGAGAAAACCTTTCCTAATGTGGCTCATGAGCGTGGAGAGTGGCTACACCTCCGGCCTGAAGACATAACCAAGGGAGGGAGGGTCCCTGAGGGGAGAGGCTTCCTGCCTGTTACAAGATGGTTGAAAAAATGCTTTGAGCCATATTCAACTCAAGTTACAGCCAGGCTTTCCCTACCTCCCACCTGAGTGCAAACTCCCTGACTACTTGGGCTCTTCTCTCCCGTGCAAACACCACACCTGTATCCCATGGTTTCCACACAACAAAACACAACTCTGCTTCTTCAACCCGCTTAGCCCAGGTACCTGCATATACCCACACTCTGGGCTTGGCAGCTGCTGTACAGCTTGTGTTTAGGGGTTTTTGCTTTAGAACAGCAATTATTTCCAGCATTTGACAGGTGCAAAGCTAAAAAAACGCCTTTGTGTCTGTAGATAGTTCACCCCCACTGTTTAAACTTTAACTTGTGAAAGGTGAGACAGATTTTTCTTCCATTGTTCAAGCTCAGTGAGCCTTCCAGAGCGACATGCAACTGAAGCAGAAAAAGCCCAAAACATATTAAATGTTGTTCTTACAACTACTGAGGTAAGTGTATAAAGCAGTAGTTATTTTTTTCTGGTTAAAGCTAAGCCATTTCCATCATCTCCATTTGCAAAGTGGCAGTGATGAATAACTGGGGGTGTTTCTAAATTTCATCCTTAAAAATAATGTGACGGTTTTAAAAGTTCAAGAATCAACCAGAATCCATTGTACTTTCTTTAACCATTTTATAATCTTCAAGGACCGAAAAAACTAACTTTTTCACAGACACACCCCAAGCCACTGTGGCTATCTATAGCTGCTCCTGAGCAATATCAGTTGGCCAGCCCATTAGTTATAATGAAACACCATTTAAAAATGCCATTTGTAGAGCTTTAACTATTCCACTCAGTTATGAAACTGCCCCAGAAGGCACAGAGTTATTTCCTCAAGAAACCATTAACATTTGGTAAACAAAGTATGTCTATTAACTGCACCTCCATCTGCAAGAATACATACAACCCCCACTATCTCCCTCCACCACCTGTCAAACCTCTGGGTTCACAGGTCACTGGGGTGTGAATGCAGAGTAGGAGAGGCCACAGAGGCTCTGACATCTCTGCACCTCTTGGCCTGCTTCCTTGTAAAGATACAATTATTCTATTAGTGGTCATTTAGAAACAATTTTAGGATTACCAAACTCAAAATCAAGTTGATGTGTTGCTGATGACTCAGCTGCTGTATTTTTAAGATTGCTTACAAACAGTATTCTACCAGTTGGTCGACACCTTATTTTTCAGCTCAAAACCCTTTCCCTCCAGAAGACTGTAATTTCTAGAGTATCTAATTAGTTCTGGAAACTCCAGCATGAAATCCTAACTCTCACAACTGTGAAATCACAGCTCTATTCCAAGAAGAGGACTGAAGACCTGGTAGAGGCTGACTGCACTGAGTACCACCAGGTAGGACAGCTTTCCCTCCAAACACAACTCCAGGATTCAGCAGGCTGCATCCCAACTACCCAATCAGCAAGCAGTGAGGCTCTGCTATCTCTGCTTTCAGGGATTCCAAACTGTTCAAGCAATAGCTGAATTGCACAGCACAAATGCAGGATAGAGGTGAACCAGGGAACAGTACTGAGGGCAACAGTGACCAGCTTGGCAGCCTAGAGAAAATATTCTAGTGATGCATGGAGTGCAGCATTATGTAAGAAATTGCTGTTGGGATTTTTTTCTGACTTAGAAAACAATGCACACAAAACTGCGGGCAAAACACACTATTTAGGTTGCAAAGACTCAAAATGCAAAAATGCCAGAAGTAAGGTTGCTCCCACACATTAATACTTCCTCCTGGTGCATTTGTAACACAATTATTTACACAGACTCATAAATTTCCCTAGGACTCCCATCTCACCCCATGCTGGATAAGATCAATTTCCACTGTTTGTGTAATGAGGGTAACTCTACTTTCTATGATCTTTTTAACAGTCACAGCAAAGATGATTTAGTGGTCTTCAGAAGGAAAAAACATGGTGTCCAAGTTAGGATCCCTGATTATCCTCAAAAAAACCCATACCTCCCAAAAACAACAACAAAACAAACAAACAACAACAAAACCCAGTTGAAACCTACCCACAACCCAGTTTTGAAGGGTGTTTCTGCTCCAGAATTCATTTATACTTGCAAATTGTACCCATATTCCTTTCAGAACACACTACCCTGGGTGAAGCCTGTCTGACTTGCACAAGCAGCTTTCACCAAGAGGCACCAGGCATGGAAGGTCACAGCTACAGCTTAAGGTTCAGAAGCATGAAACCTGTGGGAGTCACATATCAGATGACTAAGCTTGGGGATACATTTGATCCTATTCCCACTTGCTTAGTTTCCAAACACTAAGAAACAAGGAATACCATGAAGCCCTGACCACAGAGGATAGTTTGAAAATAAATTAAACCGTCTGTGTAAAGCACTTGCATTACACAGGGATGGAAAGTAAGGGAAAAAATGTAAGAACATTAAAAATCATGCCCTCAGAAAGAGTTTTCAAATTTTAAAAATAATTAGATACCAGTAAATAGCACCATGGCACATGAGAATGTGCCATGGAAGTTGCATCACAGCACTGAAAATGTAAGTAACCTTTAGCAAACACCAGCAAGTAATCACCAAAAATTGTCACAGGGTACAAAAACAAGGCTGCATATCTGTTCTTCATGCTGATCTTCATTTCAGAGTGCTTGATTCTGGAAATTCACTAATATGCTTTATAGCTGTACATCTGCAGCTATGAGAAAAAGGAATTGTCACCAATACAGACTGAAGGCTGCAGAGACAGCTACTGACCAAAGTTCTAGGTCTGAAATTATAAAACACATTTCTAGTTATGACACCTCAGTCCTTCACTTTACAGACTTTCATTCCCTTGACTGTGTTTTATAGAAACCTAAAGAACTGCTTGAAAGAATTGAAGAAATTGACTACAGATTTTTCCTCTGCAAAGTCTGATGTAGGTGCAGTAAAAGGTCTTAAACCATCAGAAATGTTTTCCTTGAGCCAGGGGCAGTGTAGTTTTCAGCTCAACAGACTCCAGGCAGAAGGGTGGTGCCACAGTAAAACACTTCAAGAGTAAAACATGATTACTTTGGTTTGGGTTTTTTCTCTCCCCCTAAGTCAATGTGTCTAACAAAGCAGCCATTCACATTCCTATTTCAAATTTACTCCCTTGTTTTTCTGTATTTTTACATGCTGAGTTTTATGTTAGCATAGGTTCCCTATGACGTAACAGAAGACATGAAATACAAAAAGAAAAGAAACACTTTTATTAAAATGATTGTCCATGCTTGATTTTATAAATGTTAGATAATTATATATTAGATAATTTACATACCAAAGATCTAGTAAAAACTTGCCTCAGTGCATTTTATGGGAAGAGTTACAAGAAGGATCACCTGCTCCCAACTAGAGGCATTTATGGTCACATACATCCACAAAAAAAATATCTTTTACTAAAACATCAAAAGTGAAAACCAGTTCTTATTCTGCTATCCATCACGCTTGAAGAAACTTATCCTCAAAGAATGTGTAGAAGTTTACAGATTTATCATATTCCATGTAAAGCAAAAGCTGTCCTTCTCTAAGCCTACCACACATAAAAAAATTACCAAGAAAATTGTGAAATTACTAACAAGACAGAGCAAATTATGTGAGATTTGTAAGAAAATCTAAAACTCTCCTAAATAATTGGTACCATAGAAGAAACTATCACAATTTCCTTAGTATTTCTCTTAAAACACATTTCATGGTTGCCCTTTACATAAAATAATTCAGTGTCAGTAAAGAACATTGCCGACAATGGAGACCTGACATTGTTCACATAAATGATTCCTGGAATCACCTGACATCCATCACCCTGGCATGAGATAAACACTGATGAATCAGGGTTCCTGCTTCACCTTCCACAAACCAACACTAAAATTCTGCTTTTAATTTGACAGGAGAGTTTAAGGGTGATTTTTCCCATCTTTCTGAATTACTAACAGTCACAGGAACTTAAGAGTTAAGGAGCAGAAGGTTTGGCAAGTCTGCATCTTTTGAGGAATTTCTACTTTAAGACCAGAAATGAAGTTTTTAAGTACATCAGCAATTTACCCGGAGATCACTTTATGTCATAAAATAAGGTTGTATCAAACATACCAGGCCTCTCTAAAAGTGACTGAATTTTTCAATGTCTTGCTTCCAGTCTTTACTAAGGGACATACTGTAAGCTACCTGGGAATCCTTTGCATAAGTGAGCAAACAGGATGGAACAGCTCAGTGCCAGGAAATTTCATTAGCAGTTTTCAAGTATTAACATCAAACATGAGATCAACACAGAGTAACAACTTCAACATTAGGGCATACGTGTAATACTTCCTAGTGGACATTGTATACACTTCATCGGTATTCCTTCCCCTCCATATTCTGAATATATTTTCAATTGAGAGTTAAACAAGGATGCAAATTTCCTAATGACTCCCAAGGCAGTAACCCCTAACAACACAAATCATGTATCTGTGTATGGGAAAATATTTTGAGTATGAATTTGACCTGCAATCTATGTTTCACACATGACTTCTCTGGAAATTGCCATAACAAAGTGCTGACAAAGCTACCCATGTTTCCTACTGCTGTGATTCTTATCACGCCAGTATCTCCTTTTTCAAGGCCACCAGGTAAGTCTGGAAGGTGCAGTGGGAAGGTCCTTGGTCTCTTCAGTAGTAACTCCTTCAAGTCAGAATTAGTCACGTAACTTCCACATAATAAAGCTTGCTCTACATCCATAAGGAAGTGGAAGCCAGAAACAACCACTCTGCTTAAGAATGTAATGCCTTAATTCTTCCCAATGATACCACTTTTGATAGAAAAAGTAAAATTCTGTTCTCAAAGAGACATATAACAATATCCTTAGGTGATATAAAGCTAGCACATAATCAGGAACCTTTACAGATATATATATATATACACACACCCAGACATATATATTCTTTTTTTATATTCCATATAAAAACATTTTTAAGTAATGTACAAATCTGCAGTGCTTGATGTAGCGGAGTTTATTCTAATTGTGATATTACAAGTACAGAAGAACTTGGGGATTGGAACTAGGTGATCCTGAAGGTGCCTTCCAACTCAAGCCATTCAAAATTCATTCTAAGAAGGGGGTGGTTTGTTTGTTGTTTGGGTTTCTTTGGGGGTTTTTTGGGTTTTCTACCCCACAACTGCCAAACACTGCATTTCTCTGCAGACAACTATGGACATTATGAAGGCTCAGATCAGCACAACCAGCTCATGCCCATGTGCAGACAGAGTAAAGCAAAAAGTAAAGTCCTTAAATTACATGAGGAAGTATTTTTTTCACACACAATAGCGACAAGGAAGTTGGATAACCTACAACAGTGAAGAGGGATTATTTGTGTTAGCCATTGCTTGGCTGTGGGGGACTGCTCAGAATACATTCAACTCTGATCAAGAAAACAGACAAGAGACCTTAGGAATTACTGATCCATACTTGTATGTTCCAGTTGTACATTTAACTTCCCAACCTGCATGGATGCTAACATCCCTGAACGAAATAATTCAACATAATTATATCAGATATCAAAAACTATAAATAAACATCTTTGGCTTAAGTTATTTTTAAAGAAATATTTAAACCATTTCAGGAATTTAATTAAAGCAGTTTGTTTAAGCACACTAGAGAAAGCAATGGTCCTATGCTATTTTTGAGTATTTTCTTGTTCTCCATCTATAATACAAACTCCTTACAATCCAGATTTAACCTAAGCCTTCCTAATACCTGGGTTCATCTTGTAAAGCCTTGGGATTCTAAGGAGACAAAGTACCAGAAACAATGTTCAGGTATTGAATAAGACACAGCTGCCTTTGTGCTACCTAGGTTCTCAGCTCTCCTTTCAATCTTAAGGACAGGTTAAACAGGATGACAGAGAGCAGAGGCCTTGTAGAACAGCTCAGCAGGGAGAGGTCCATAAGCAAAGCTGTTCATCTGTGGGCATGGAGAGCTGTTCTAACTGAAGATGGCTACTTTATTTCCATACCTGTCTCAGAGTTCTTGGACAGTTAACTGAGATTTACAAATACAAGCAAACTAATTTTTACTGCTGGTGCAACTTGAATTCACCAACCCCAGCTAATTTCCCCTTTCCCCCCCATGACCTGCAAGGATATCCAGGAAAACAGCCCTACTTGTGACTATGCAGCTATGAAACAGTAACAGTTTTTCCAAAATATAATCACTTTCCCCATATCTTTCATCAGGTTTTGCTGCACTATTATTACAGAACTCTGCCATTCATTCCTATGTGGGATCCAGTGTATTAGTCAAAGATAAAGTGAAATCACTTATCTAATAAGAAGTTCTGCAAATAGACTCAACTTGGATTTCAGGTTCCAATTCAGAGTCTTCCCTGTGTCTTAAAAGCAAACACCAAGAGACACATGTTACAAGTCTAACAAATCAGCGTGTAATAGCTACTAGCCATGCTCACCTTCTCTATGTATTCACACAGCAATATATATTTTTCCTCAGAAATGCAAACTGAATTCCTGTGCAGCTGAATAAATGATGGTTGGGCTAATGGTTCAGTGGGTCCACATCAATGCTATAGTGTCTTTACAAAAATAAAGCCAACCAAAGGAAAAGCAAAAGCAACACAATCCAAATTTACTGTGGTTCAGTAACAAAACTTCTAAGTAAGCAACTTCAGGTCTCAGTGCTGAGAAAAGGATAACCTTGTTAAAACATACTGCAAGCCTCTCATTCAAGTCAAAGTAAGAAAATATATTCTTATTCAAAAGGTTTGCCTCTTCGTACTGCAAACATATCAAAATTAGAAACCAAGAAGAAAAGCATTACAAATCAGCACTGGAGCAGTAAGAAAACCCCTCAAACAGTGATGTAATGATTTTCTAACTCTATTTCAAACCTCAAATTCTCAGAACAGTAGGCAAAGCTTAATAAAAGAGCACCAAAGCTGCAAACAGGTGCATGCCCCTGTCAGGAAAAACAAAGGTGGGAAAGGAACATGAAGCATCACCACAACTAAAGCTACTTGAAGCATATTTTGGGAAGACAAAAATAAAGCCACTCCCTCTCTCTCTCTCTCTCTCTCCTACTACCTGCCATCTGCCCATGAGGCCACAAAGCAAAGCCACATCTTTGGCAAGGGGAGAAGCTGGTAGCAGCTGCGTCACCACAACAGCTCCAGCAGGGAGCAGGGGAAAGAGAAAGAAATGGGGCAACTCCGTGTTCTCTTTGCATGGAAATATTGCACCAAGCAGTGATTCCCAGCAGGAAACCTCATTATGTAAGCAGTATCATTTAGTATGTTAGACGAAGACAGTTACAGCCCATTCTCCTCAATCCAAACATACTCCCTGACCATTTTCTTAGAATATGACAATGTCATCTTAGCATGTGGTTTCTGAGCAATAGTCACAAGAAATTTAAAATCAGCTCACTGCATCTCAACCACAGCACCAGTAAAGAATCACAACAACAGAGTGCGCAATACCTGGCTTATTCTCAATAAATGTCATTCCTACAATAATTGTAATATGTTAAGTAGCATTTCACAACAGCTTAACTTAAAAATTTTGCAACAAGCATGGTTAACTGGTGTCCTTTGTGAAATACAAATGGAAACCACAAAACCAAGAGCATGCACTGCTTGATGTAAAAACTGTGAACTGTTGACTTAAAAAATATGTTGCTCAAGAGATATTTTAACACTGCATTATGCCATTAACACTGAAAACCAATGTATTTCAAATACGAAGTAAATAATCCCTTTCCTCATGAGAGGAAACCAAGAGGGACTTGGGGGTGCTGCTGGATGAAATACTGAACTTCAGCCATCAATGTGCTCTTGCAGCCCAGAAAGCCAGTTGTATCTGGGCTGTATCCAGAGCAGTGGGGGCAGCAGGGTGAGGGAGGGAATTCTGTCCCTCTGCTCTGCTCAGACCCCACCTGCAGTGCTGCATCCAGCCATGGGATCCCAGCACAGGAAGGACATGGATCTCTTGAAGAGTCCAGAGGAGGCA
Source organism: Poecile atricapillus (assembly GCF_030490865.1). Lineage (NCBI taxonomy): Eukaryota > Metazoa > Chordata > Aves > Passeriformes > Paridae > Poecile > Poecile atricapillus. The sequence continues at coordinate 61,077,835 of NC_081250.1, forward strand.
ACAAAGATGATCAGAGGTCTGGAGCACCTCCCCTATGAGGAAAGGCTGAGGGAGTTGGGATTGTTCAGCCTGGAGAGAAGAAGCCTCCAAGGAGGACTCTCAGTACATAACGAGGACTTATAGGAAAGATGAGGACAGACTCTCTAATAGGACTTGCTGCTACAGGACACAGGGCAATGGTTTTAAACTAAAGAGGTTTACTATCTAGAGATGGTGAGATGATCCGTCACTGGAAACGTTCAAGGCCAGGCTGGACAGGACTCTGATCTAGTTTAAGATGTTCCTGCTCACTGCAGGAGGTTGAATGAGATGACCTTTAAAGGTCCCTTCCAACCCAGACCATTCTGTGATAGTGAATCCTACAAAGTTACCATGTCCTGAAGCTCCAGGTTTACTCTACATTGAATTTATATTAGTTCAGAACTCAATTAGAAGCAACTCTGCTAAGCCATAGAGGGAAGGTCAAAACAAAGCCTGTGCAAAACCACATTTGACCTGTTCTCTATAATGCTTGAGTATATATACATGTTACATCCATGTATACATAAACAGTCAAATTTACAGGTTATAAAAGCAATTACAAGCCATAGGACTAAAAAGAGGCCACATAAATTCATATGTATAAAAACAAAAGAACCATAGCTTCCACTTCTCATGTAAAAGCTCATCCATTTCAAAAACCCTTCAAAATTTTGATCTTAAATGTATTTGCTAGTTCAGTCCAGCACACTCTACATAACTAATCTAGCAAATGTGTCCAATACTGGCCAAACAAGACAGGTCCTACTAATAGCAACAAAAACAATATGAAAAGAAGAAATAGCTGAAAGAATAATTTCAAGTTCAGACATTATATATTTTTAAAAGGCAGTATCTGAAGCTAAGAGCAATCTGAAGTAAAAATCCCATTTCCTGCAGCTTTCCTTGTATAAGAAGTTTTACAATCTGGATTCAGGATTCTAATTAAATATGGTATTTTTTCTGAAAGGATGTGAAAGAAAATTCTTCACTGTATTTAGGATTCTTCATTGTATTTAGTATACATCCACTGTTACATCTTTTCCATCTCATAGCATTTTTCACTCATCATCATTTTTTGGAGTTGCAGGTACCAATTGGCAGCTTTATAAATGACTGGTATAAGAAAAAGCATACGAACTAGACATCTATTATGGAAATGGGCTAAATTAAAAAAGCACAGGGAGAGACAAAATAAAAATTGGAGGCATATGAAGTATTTAGGAAAAAAAAAAAAATCCATGCCACCCAATTGGATTGAGGTAATCACAGATTGCTTTTGCAATGAGTTTTGCTATATTTTAGACAATTTTATTTAACATTGCATTGAGCCTCTGCCTCTTGACTATCGAGTTTCCCTTGAGGTTATGCTAATAAAATATAATAGAACCAAGCAAAACAATAGGTTTTTTTTCCCTACTTGAAGTAAATACATATAAAATTTCTTGGTATTTGTGTTATGTTGGTGGCTGGAGGCACTAACAAGCATCAGTTTCCATTGTGCTTGGAGCTGTAAAACCAATACATTAAAAAGTTGATTATTTATCCTGTTATAAGTAGTTACCAGACATTATCTCTTAGGAAAGTTTCAAATTCAAACACATACTTGGAATGAAACCATTCTGTGGTCAACTGTGTCTTGGTGCTGGCCTGTGTTTCTGCCTTTTTTTTTTCATTGAAAGCTAAAAAGAAAATATTACAAGTAAAGAAAAAAATCTGGATAAAAAGTTAAATTCAAAAGGAACAGTTGTCTATGCTCATGTGCCCCCCAAGAGTGGTGCACCAAGGGTCAAGTCATCAGCTGAGGTGTACAATGCCAAATGTGAACTGCTGTACTGCACTGGTAGTATCCCAATTTGCCTTGACTAAACATGCCACAGTAAAACCCCAATATACCATCAATCTTTGCAGATGCATGTTAAACAGAAACAGAAATTATAATGGAACTCAGTGTAAACAAGAGCTTTGCTGAATACAGACAAAAGAGAAAATTCACCAACACTATTTTTGCTCTTTGTGGGTTAGCATCTAACAACCACGAGAAAAATGCTCTCAGAAGTATGAGAGAAAATGCTTTTGACACTCAAGCTTACCTGAACAAGCAAGCATTCTCTGTTTTAGGACAAACACCCATAAAGTATTAATAGATAATCTTTTGTATCAAAAACAAATAAAATCATACTTGTCAGTACAGACAAGTTTAGATCAGGTTGATTTTTGCATTAGTCCTGCTACAGCAAGTTTCTGCATGTTTTCCTATGCTCCCTCCCTAGGAAAAGTCAGGCCTGCCAGGACAATAGCCAACATGCCGCTAATTAGATAAATAATCAAAGCTAACAACCACCTACTTCCAGCACTCAAAGCATTAACCTTTGCTGCTCAATTCAACTGTCTGAAATGGCAAAACAAAACACTTGTTAAGATAGGGGGACACATGCAAAACACTGATTCTGTAAAGCTCATCTAACCCATCCAAAAACTAGCTAATAATGTGTATTACTGAATCACCCTTTCATGATTCTACCGTATTTCATATATTCTGGTCTATTAGTTAAAAGCTCAAAAGAGCAAGGGGAAAAAGGAAAACAAACAAAAACCAATTAAACATTCCTTTCTTTTTCACTTCTTATGACTGTACTTTCTGTATACAGGTGAACCAAACCAAGCAGAGCTCTGTCCTCATCCTGTCCCATGTTATTTCAATTGACATCAATTAATAGTACATCCTCTCTCAGTAACATTATTGTTTATTTGAGGAAAATCTAAAATCTCTTCGTATCTCCTGCACTTTTTAGTGCTGGAGCAAGTAATTTGGTTACCTCTCAATAAGAGAAAGAAACAATAAATTCCCCAACAGATGGGAGGTGAATGTCACATGGCAGAAGCAGCAAGGATTCTAACTGCACATCCCCAGATTAATTACAACACAAAGTTCAGCTTCAGTAGTCCACTACTGGGCACAGACTGCTTGGATAAGTCATAAATATTGTTCCAAGGACAAGAAAATATACACAGCCTACTGTTTGAAGTAATAAAAAAACACACTACAATGTCTCAGACTGCTGCTGTGTCCAGCAGTTGTCCGCTATCTCACCACTGTTTGAATCACAAGCTCCTCAGGAATCGTCACCAGCTCCTTGCTTCAGAAAACTCCATAGGGGCATTTTCCACCATGCTGACTTACAAACTGTTAATATTCTGGTTCCATTCACAAACCTTAAATTCACAGAGATGTGTACAATTCACAGTACACAGTGGTGAATTTTATTCTTTTGCACACCACAACCCAAACTAAACTTTTAAAGTCTTTATTAGTAGCCTATTTTTTGAACAGAAAACAGAAAACCCTCCAATCCAGTAAGGACAAACTAGAGGTTAAGGTGCTAATCTGAAGTGTGAGTTAAATCAAGGAAGGAACTTGCTCATGAGAAATCATTGTCCCCACCCTGTTAAAAGAAGCAAGACATTTCAAACAGATTTCAACATGTTTTTTATGCACATGTCCATAATAGGAAACCACACACAGTTTTGCTCAAATGTCTCAAATCTCTCAAAAAGCCTCTTCTTTAAAGCCCTTGATTAAGCAGCAAAAGAAATCTGAAACTTCTGGCCCAAAACAGCACCTCCATCTTCCTGACAGTTTCTACTGTATCTGTTCCCTGGTCTATGCAAAGAGGGGGTCACCAGCACTAAGAGCCCAAGAGAACACCCCATCCACAAAGGCAAGCATATGGCAGAACAGCATGAGAAACACTAGGAAAGCCCAATACTTACTTTTGCTAATTTTACAAACTGTCTTGAGAGGTTTCCTAAAATTATGCATATTTTGACCAAGTCTGAGAGGAGAGGGAAGAACTGTTTTGATTTTTAACTGAAAAATAACATCAGCAATGCAGTCTGAAGAGAATTAGACACCCTTTTCAGTGTTGCTCATTTTCTTGAAACATGTTTCAGATGGTTATACATGCCTGCAAGTTCTTGTTCTAAAATGATGGAAAAAGACCAAGTGACAGGACACAAGGCAATGGCATAAAGCTGTGCCAGGAGTGGTGTGGGCTGGATATGAGGTGATGGTTCTTCACCAGAGGGTGTTTGGGCAGTGGCACAGGCTCCCCAGGGAAGTGGTCACAGCACCAAGCCCGACAGAGTTGAAGAAACATTTGGACAATGCCCTCGGGCACATGGTGTGACTCTTGGCATGTCCTATGCAGGGCCAGTTGATGATCCTTATGGGTCCATTCCAGCTCTGGCTATTCTACAATTCTATGATACCTGTGTCCCCATTTTGGTTGACAAGGAGAAAGGTGAAAGCATTACTCCATGAGCTACCAGGAGAGCTATACTTTTTAAATGAGAAGTCCTTCTTGTTTACACATATCACTGAAGTGTAATGGTTGATTGCCTTTGTTTGCAAAGGAAAATGCATCTTGTATGTTTAGCAATGCTTAAACTCAACTGATTTTCAATGTCTGTAAACACTGCCTGTGAAGCACCAGGGCTCCTGGGGCCTACATAGCTGGGGACCTGGACCTCAGCAAAAAGTTCAAATACAGACATATGAAGTCATGAAATAGAGTTGGCTTCTCATGTCCTGGCCATAGTTTCTTCTCTAAAATTGTGATCAAATCTATATCTGTCCCCAATGATCTGGCTTGAGAGATAAAGAGTATCTAAAAGCTGATTAGCCCACTAGAGCATCTGAAGCTTAATCAGCACTGTGCCAACATCTCAAAGCATCAGTATCATGCAGTACTTAGAGCAGTCCCAAATGTGATCCTATCAGAATAGAAAATATTTCTATAATGACATTCAGAAGTTGATTTTAACAGGTTCTTTTTCTTTTCTTGTACTTTTTTAAAAACCTTTTAAAACATTAAACTAAAGTGCACGCAAGTTTACAGCCTAGGCTTTTGCAAATCTCTGCAAAATGTGGCCATGTAACACATGCAATCACAAGCAGTCCATAATCCTTTTATCTTCTAAACACTATGCAATGGAAAGCAGTCAGTTCTATATGGTGTGCTTTTTTTAAATTTTGTAACATCACATCAAACAGCTTTTAACATTCTCTTTTATGGCAGTTGTGAGTGCAAGAAAAAGAACACACTCAAATGCAGCTAAAAAACTTCCACTAACAAGCATCATCTAAATCACAGAATTTTTCATCAACAGCTATGTCTTCCATCAGCTTAAGACACTAAAAGCATGGATGACAATATTTAATAAGTGTAAAAAGAAGAAAAAAATACTTACTAGATTGGTAAGGTTTTAAATTAAGACTTCAGTTTAATAATATTTTTGTACTAAGCCTATAAAATCCTTCTGCAGCATTTAAAAGCCATAGAGCATTTGGAGTCAGCTATGCTTCTTGGTAAAGCTTGACCAAATACATTACTGTGAAGCTGGTATTGCTTAAGCTGAGAAACGTTAACTAGTAGAATGAACATTTTTAAAAATCATTGTTTTGCAATATGGATGGGCACAGCTGTACAAAAGAAAAATTCTCAAATGCTGAAGTAGAAAACCCTTCTGGAAATTTTTGCAAGGAAAACCCAGAAGCTTAAAAAAAAAATAATCTGGTGAACATAAGAGAAATACTCAGTGTTTTCAACTGATTAATTTGTACACATTACATCAAAGATTAGAGCACTTCCTAAAAAAAATATAATTTCTTTACCAAACAATGAGCTCCAAAACTAATTTTAAAATTAACTTTGGTTAATGGTGTGTGATTGCTGAGATCTTAATAGATCTCCTACATCTGTAAACATGTAAATGTTGTGCCTAAATCTATTCCAATCAAGGGTTTGATTAAGCAACTTCAGTAGTCACCTAGGCTCCTCAGGTTGTTCTTAGAAAAGAATTGTGATTTTAAATTCTAGGTAACTGATCTACAGCCTCCACTCAAAACCAAGTAACTCCTATTGTCTGGGGAAGGAGTTCCTCTCACTGTGAATATGGCATAAATCTTGAATAGAGGCACTTCATCAATATGTAAGTGTGTGAGCCTCTCACCCTGGCAAAAGACAAGGTTTTCAGACTTTAGAGAGTCTGAGCAAGGAGTATTATTGGCAACAGTCTTAGGGGCAAAAGAAATCAAGTGTCAAACTTCCTCCCACCCAATTAAGTTTGTTTTGCAGGCATTTTTACTTCAGAGAATTCAGGTCTTCCTCAGATTTCTTCAATGCAAGTGGAAAACAGCAGTATTTCTGCCTACAGTTCTCAGAACCATCCAGTTAACCTTAAGTACTCCAACACAAACACTGGAAGTCACAGCAACACACTGCTCCTGTAAAATCCAACAAACAGCCAGGCTATGAAACTCAGAAACTGGTGGAAATTATCTTCTTAAGCTAAGAGGAGGCATTAAGTAAAGAGCTTTGAAATACTTACGTTTCCTCTCCTGGAAGTACATCACGCCTTAGATTTTACTGCATGAACAGTATAAATAACTCTAAATCATAGTCTGCTTCTACACTGGAAATGTATTAGGAACAGCAAAAGGATTAATGCTGTGTTAAAGAAAGTGATAACCCTGCATAGTGTGCGATTTTTCATTTTGCTCAACTTGCAAAATGCATCATACAAATTACATTCATAAATGTTGGGGAAAAAAAAGCCAAAAAACAAACCTTCTTCCAGGGTTATTTTCATTTTCAAATATTTCAAGCTGCAGAAAATTATTCTTATCTCCGAACAAGCTTTTTTATTTCTTAAAGAAGAGCATCCTTTTGTACTTAACATCAACACAATTGCATTTGGTGAACAGAAATCCTGTAGCATCCAAAGGCAGTCATGCCTTTTACTCTTCAGTTTAATCCACTGAGAGCTTTAAACAACTTGCAAGGTCTACAATCACAGTCCTCTTAAACTAACATTTCCACAAATTCTAAGTTTTTTGATGCTCCTTCTACCATGAAAGTGAGATCCCACACACAGTGTTTATTCATGAATTGGTGAAAACTGAGGCAAGGACAGAACTGGAAGCCACATGGTGCTACTTCAGTGCTAAAAGCCCTCGCATCTGTCACAGCTCATAGCCTTCAGAAAGAAAAGGGTTGAACACACACTGGAGCATGCCTTAAAGTGAATGCAGCAGCAAATACATCAGAGAAAGTGTGTTAATGCTATATGTTAATTATCTATAGTAACAAAGACAATTATTTATAGTGGTCAGACTTATTCTATGCCATGAGACAAGCCACGAACACCTCAACAGCATAACCACCTTTCCTCCCAGACAACATCATTCTGGCTGTTTTGATAAGAGAGACACCAAATTCCTAAACATAATACTTCAGCCAGCAAGAGAACTCCTTAAGGAAAGGCCAAAGTCCCCGAACACAAGTAACATATACCAGCACCCAGGAAAGGATCAAGCAAGGGGAAAGACTGCTACCTAGAAACACTCAAGAGTCTCTGAATCTTCAGAGGTCATCAGGAAAACTGGGTTACATATCTGAGATGTAACAGTCCAGAAAAGAGTATCAGAGCACGCAGAAATTAATGGAGGCTGAAATTGAAGAGCAAAATAACTTTATTTTAAAGGAAACAAGCTTCTCTAGCACACACTTATGGGCTTAATTTTCTTCATCAGTCTTACTAGATTTACTGTGGTTTACACAAGTTAAGGTTAGTAACTTCTTGAATGTTTCTTCTTGCTATTAGTAACAGCTAAGTTTTAAGAATGCTACTTTTGACTAAAATAAATTATAGCAGAAAATGTTACCCGATAACCTTCAGCAAATGAGAAAATAAAAACCAAAAAAACCTAAAAACACAATAAGCAGAGGCACATAAATGAACCACCAAAAAACTACCCAACATCCCCCAAAACAAATAAATAGTGACACCTCTCTGGAAGAATTTTAATGATATTTTATTTTTTATTATCTATACTGTTTATAAAACACATATACATATACAGCTAACTCATCCAAGTTGGTCACACTGACAGATGACCAGGTCCAAAACAAAGACATCCTACTGAAACATTGTCAGCAAAACAAGGATGAGACTGACTTTTAAATAAATAGATTATTTTTAAAGTATTATTTAATTTTAAATTCGAAGGAAAAATAAAGTCAACTTCAAAAAATGGAACTTTCCAAAAGCTGCTTATTTCCTGGAATGCCCAGCAACTACTCTACTACACAAGAGGTAGATTCATCACTAATCAAAACACAAGCCTTAATAATTTATTTTTTTTTAACTCCACCCACTTAATTATAGTGGGAATTCTTTACTGCTATTGACTAACTCTACTTTAATCTTATTTTAAGATTAACCAACTGAGAATAAAATCTGCCCAAGAAACTCTCTCAGTTCTCATCAATAAGCTAATGTCTTTAATTGCCCTCCACACCATTACTCTGGTTCAGCAAGTTCAACTTTATTGATACTGAAGAACAGGAGACTATCCCTAAGAGCTGTAAGAAAAAAGAAAAACAAAACAGCATAAAGATTATACTATCAGTCATCTTGTATCAGCTGTATACACATCTGCAAAGGTTCAGAGTGTCTGGGAGTGGCTCTGCTCCTTTTTTAGAAGAAAATCAGACCAAAAAAGGTTGAACCTACAGGAATTGTTGGGTTCTGGCACATCCATGTCTGGCCCATGGTTTTAGTGAAGGATCAGCTTTCCACAGTCATTCTTTAACCACCAGTGTGAACACACTACCACTGGTTTGAATCAGCACATTTTAAAGTCATACATGCAAGCAATGAAGGAACTGATGCAGTGGGCAAATAAACAAATTATCTTTTCACAGAACATGATGTCCACATGTAACATACATATGTTACTATGTAACACTTTCAGACTGATTTTTTTTTTTTTTAATAATTTTACAGGGCTGAGTATTAATTTTTCTACTCCAAGCATGTTCGCTTTGACAAAACACACACTACATATTTATTTTGTTACTCAGTTGAGAAAAACAAAGATCTCCATAGTTACCAACAGGCTGCTGTGACAGGATATAATGGCAGTTCATTTTGTATCACCCAAATTTCATGCATTGGGTTTTTGCTGTAACAAATTAAGAACTATTTGGGAAAAGTTGTATTCTTTACAGAGTCAATGTGTTTGCCCTGTGACAGTACACCTTATGAAAAATCAGAAAAAAATACAGAAGTTGTCATTCTCCATGGCTGGGGACTGCCAGGATCTGAGATCAGAAAATGAATGACGCATGCTACAGGAAAAGAACAAGTATGGGGAAATTTAAGGATGAAAAAGAATAAATAAAGAATAAAATAATAAAAAGGCTACAAGTAACATCAGGTTCATGAACAGAGCAGCAACAGAAACATGTTCTTCAAAGAAATATTTTTGGTCATTTGCTTTCAGTTAGGCCCTCTTTCTTAACCAACTCTATTCTCCTGGCTAGGACACACACCATACCACATCATTTCTGGCACAGGATGAGTAAAATAGAAGGATGGCCACAACTGAACTGGAAACTATCTTGTCATCAGTTCTGTTGGCCAATACACACTAACTGTTGGAAGTATTCTGGGAATAGTTTGCTTTTTTTCTTTGTTTTTGGCAACAGAGAAGAAAAGGCATAAGCCATGCTGGTCACCAAGTACACACCAGCAGCCACAAAGTGAAGCACTCTCAGGGGTGGAGGAAATTTCTGCTGTGCCAGCCACAGCAGGCAAGTGGTTTCTGTTCCAGGTTACAGCCCTGAGAGTCTGTTAGCAACTCCAGCACTGCAAGCAGGTAGCTTATATCCAGCTTCTCTCTCCTCCTTCCCTTCCAGAGAGCCATGTGTTTCTAACCAAAATGGACTTCAACAGACAGTCCATCCCCAGCGAACCACACTAAACAAATGACTGCACAAATAGCCAAACTTGTTTACTAAAGATAAAATCTACAAGACACATACCACATTGTTTCTTTACACTGGGCAGTGATAGCTGTATATGTACAGGTTTTCCAGTTACACTCATCAAAACTACACTTCTGCAGAAATTGGAGGCAAAAGTCACTGCCATGTCATTTTGTTTGACATCAATGGAATGGTACTGAATAATAAAACACATTCTTCACAAGACTTGTATTGTAAGCTAATCAACTAATCCTTCAGGAAAATGTATAGTGAAATAGCTGGTTTTAAGTACATACCAGATTCCCTTTTCAAAGAATCACAAAACCGGTAGGGTTGGAAGGGACTTCTGGACATCATCTCGTTCAGACCCCCTGCCAAGGGAAGGTCACCCAGAGCAGGTGACACAGGGACACATCCAGGTGGGTTTGGAAAGTCTCCAGAGAGGGAGACTCCACCACCCCCTGGGCAGCCTCTTCAGTGCTCTGACACCCTCAACATAAAGAAGTTCTTTCCCATGTTAAGGTACTTGTCATTTAATTTATGGTCATTGCTGCACACCACTGAAAAGGAGGTCCCAGTTAGGCCATATTTAAGAAGATGAAAAATGAAACAACCTAACAATTCACATATTAAAAAAAAAACAAAAACCAAAAGCACAGTCAACTCTTCAGAAGACTATTACAACATTGTCTTGAAAAGTGATATAAAAGCCCCTAACTAAATGGGTTGGCAGTTCTCCTAAATAAGTGTAGTGGTAATCACTTGCAAGTTATTGCTATTTAAAAAAAATCCACTCTACCTTGCAAATCTATCCTAGAGAATTCACCATTGTAACACTCAAACTCAGCACATTTCTTGCTCTAAAACCCAAAATTACTTCTAGATTGAAAACACAAAGATTTAAGATATGCAGTATTATTTGACAATTAAGTATCTTTGTAAGGAAACGACTTACTTGATGGAGTTTCTGAAGTGGTCCTCAGCAGGATTTTTTACTGTACAACTGTTCAGCAACCATAAATCTGCTTCAGCAGAGTTGTCTACAAAACAAAAAGAAACAAACCTGTGTTACAAATTATTTAATCTGTCATCTTCTAACTTATAACATATTAAAAAAAAAATACCAAACTGAGCCATTAATAATAAGTTGGCTATTTGCAAGATTACTTTGTATTCAATTACATTCTTGGAAGGGCTTGTTTCTGGTTTTGTTGTTCGTTGTTTTGTGTTTTAGGAAAAAAAGAGGTACATGAGCACTTCCATTGTAATTTCTTTTTAATTTTTTTGCCAATGGGGAATTAACAGTTAATCTCATTTACCAGCTGTGACACCATTAAGTTGCACATCATGGGAAACAAAGCTAAAACGAATGGTCACAACTCCCAGAAATGCATACTCTCATAAAGATCTTGCTGAGACAAAGGCAAAATTAAGTGGTCAACAAAAGCAGGTTTCACTAAGAAAATAAAATCCCTGCTTCAGCTCCACTGTGAATTAATACTACAAAAGAAACAAATCACAATTTATAAAATGTGAACCTCTACTAAAGAGAAAAGTCAGCATAGCTGGTTTGGAAAGAAACATGCATATTTCTAGTTTTGATTATATCTTAGTTATGGTGTAATTATAGCTCAGAAACTTTCAGACAAAAGCTATTCATGCAACCAGTATCTGCCTCCATTTAGATAAGGATACTATTTTTTTCAGGATCCAAACCTTTCTGTATGTTCAGAGCCTATTGATATCTAAATTCATTAACATAACTGAATCCCAGGATTATCTGCAGAAGCACATATATAAACTCTAATCCTGTAAAACATGGCCAATAGTACAGAATTGTCATAGTCATTGTCCTTGTGAAGTTAGAGCTTCTTTTTTTGAACAAAAGAATAAAGATAATCTATCACAAATAGTTTAGTGCTTTAGCATTCATCAGAATAGCTTGTATAAGTTTAGATAAGAAAATTCATGTCACTCGCTGCTATTCACTACAATGAGCACTGAAGTACTGACTGATGTATCATTAAATAACATAAGCCAGTGAGCAATGAATACAGGTAAAACATAATTTTTAGGATGCCTTACTCAAATTGACATCCTGCTAAAGCAAGAGAAAGCCTGCCAAGACTTAGGCATATTTATATATGCACTCATCATGAATGTATCCATACAGACATGAATATCCTTTTCCTCCATGCATACACAGTCCTGACTAAATGATAAAATTGAAAAAGCTTTCTGTCTCATTTACATTTTCTTCAAAGAAATAGTTATTTACAATTAGCTATCAGCCACTTAACCTATGAAATAGTAATTTGATTTAAAGTAATACATAAAATGTAACTTATGCTAAATAAGAGAAAACATTCAGGGTTCTAATCATTATTGGCTAAGATTACACTATTAACTTGGCTAAAACACAACTTCCTTTCACAACAGGGAAAGGCAACAAAGCAACACTCAGACCTTCAGCTACTTTAAACAACACAAATATCTGACCCTGTCAGGTTGGGAAAAAGCACTGTCTTTTAGCCTACATAGTAGTCAAAATAAAAATGGGACAAGACAAAGAATCTCTCCTCCAACCCAGGCTGCATGAAAATTACATTTTTAGGCTAATGAACAGACTATTTTATTATTAGATAATCAGAGGCAAAAAAAAAAAAAAAAAAAAAAAAAATTAGGAATCATGTACAGAGAAGCAAAGAATCAGAGCTTCAATGTCAGAAAAAGAGTGATCTCTTGGCCTAGTCAGATGTACCAAGTATGAAAACAAACACATTTTAAAAACATTTTTCCAGTTACACTGCCAAAACCTTGTATTTCTTATTCTTCTCAGCAGCATAAAATGTTTATAAATTCAGCCCCACACCCATAACACACCCACCTGAGAATAAGGGGTGGGACACACACACACACACACACACACAAAATAGCAAGAGGCCAACATTTAAGTGAGACATTACATTTAACAGACAACAGTTGCAGCAGCCCTCATGGGCGAGTGCAAAGCACAATCATTTTCAAGAGATGTCTTTATTCAGAGGGGAGATGCCATGAGACAGAGAGCACCAGCTCTGGGCTTGGTTTCAGTTCCTCCTTGTACCGTGGCTTCCAGGTGTGCAGGAAGAGACAACACTGTGGCAATGCTTCCCCCCTAAAGCCAAAATCAAACCCCTCTCTTCAAAACAGCCTTGGAAAAAGTAACACATTTAAGTTTAGAAAGTCCTTACATACTAAGCCAACAGGACTCACTTCACATAGCAGTTTGGTTTCCAGGCTATTAATATATTGACTCCTTGACTGAGGCACAACAGCAACACTTTATATATTTTACACATATAAAAAAGTCTTCCAAATACATGTAAATTCATTCCTTAACAGGTTTCAGCCTTTGCAGAACAGAAGATGAAAAGCAAAGGCTTCTCACAGAATAAAATCTCTTGAGCAGTTTTGGGAAAAGGAGTCTCATTCATGCACACAGCTAAAAATCATTTAAGGAAAATAAAACTGTAGATGAGGTTTGTCCTCCTCTTACAGCAACAGTATTGTTTTATCATATTTAGTTGTTCTATTTCTGCATATTTTTTTTCCTAATTAATTCTCATAATCTCTTATATGAACACACATACATATAAGTTTTGATTAGGCATATATATAAACATATAGACACACATTTATGAGTTATATTAATTTATTAAGTAAGAGTCCATATCAACTCTTCAAAATGACAGCTGAATTTTCTTAGTACTTTACTGCCCTATTCATAATTATATAATTGCATGCACTGGTGCAAACTAACCACAGCCTACTGCATTTTCTCAAAAAAAATTCAGTTAAAAAGAAAAAAAATTGCCAACGGAGCCTTTTTGTATCAGGTTGCAGGAAGATCTGACCATTTGCAACATTGTGGGAATAACTTGTCAGCGGTCACATTTTGCTTTGCAAGGCCTTGATGGATGTGTGGAAACAAACATGGACCAAAACAGCAGACTGGGCTTGGCATGTATAAACAACATCTTCTGACTTCATAATTACTAAGTATTAAGCAACACCAGGGTAACAATTCTTTATTCAGGGCACAGAGACTGGAGCTATTGGCTACTTATAAATATATGTAGGCATATGTATATATATATGTGTGTGTGTTGTGTATGCGTGCATATATATACCTATAACTGTTCTGAAATGAGTAGGTGCTACTGCTCAGTGCGGTCCCCAAATAAAGAGTCAGAGAGCTCTGACAAATAACCTCAGGCTTCTCAATACATGCCTAGAGGGGCAGGGGCAGACAGCCCTGAGGATTCCCTGTCTATAGTCCAGGCAGACAGAGGAAGTGTTTAGGTGAGGGTGGGAAGCGCCACATGAATGTGCTGCTGCACGCACTAAGGCAACCGCGCACCCTTCCTTGGAAGGTCTCTACCTGCCACTTTGAACAACTCCATAAGTAAGGTTTTTGAGAAAACTCCAACATTTCAGTGAAGAACAGAGGCCTGTGTTTGGAAGCTCACACAGATCTGAGTGAACAGGACAATCTAAACTTTACAGAAGGTTTTCCAGCAAGTCACAGAGACTGACAGGCAAAACTGAAGCAAGAACCATAAGTACAGTGAACGTCATTTACAGCAGTGAATATGATACAGGTGCATATATCCTGCAACAATCTTCTCTAAGGGGATCTTCTTAAAGTTATTTTTGCCCTATATTCAGCCTAATGATACTTTTTAAATTATGATATTTTGCTGACAACTTTTTTTATGAGCTACTTAAACAGTTTCCTCTATGATAAGACATTTTTAGAAAAAAAAAAAAAAGGATATATCAAATCATGCTTTGTATTAAATACTCAAAAACACAACTCAAAAGCATGGTCTTTTTGCATTGTGACATCTTTTCCATTAAAAAAAAGGCTACACTGGAAGTAAACCACAAAGTCTATCATACTCTGAAAAACAACATAGAGTACAAAGGAACCTAAAGGTCATGGAAACTTCTGAACACTTAAGCTAATTGGGAAACTCTGGAAAACATGAATTGGCTGCATTATGCAATACTAAGATGATAAAATGGCAAGAGTCTGAAACATCAGTATACCTACAGAGGAAAATAATATTTACAATTATTTTCTATCAGTGTCAAGTTTGTTATCATTACAGAAACCATAAATCAGCAGAATTTCTTAAGAAGACTGTAGTAATAGTATCAGCTGAAAATAAACAACTGACTTGGGTTTTGCCTGGTCTCTTAATTTTAGTCTTTCAATTCTTTTTCCAAAACTTTGTTTTCCTTCAAAACCCCCCAAACTACATCTTGAAAATCAAAACACTCACAAACCAAAAAATTAGAAGAAACACAACTAGTGAAGCCCTAAAAGAGCAGCCTTTCTTTACTTCAGCACGTCACTCCTCTCTCTCTGCACTGAAACCCCTACCAGGTTTGCTCAGCATAGTTTGCTCAAAAAACATGACTCATAACTAGTATGACATACTAGTTTTAAATACTGTACATCAGTCTGAGAAATTCAGTCTGAAAGCAGATCTTTCTCTGTAATCATTGAAGGCTCCTCCAGGGCCATTCCTTCTAGCTGTCCTTATCCTGTTCCTAATCACTTTGTGAGTTTTCCTTCTCACATTTTCTGATTTTCTTACTTCTAACTCTCTTACACAACAAATATAGCTCCAGTTTCTCTCTTTCCACATGCTGTATTCCAGCCTCTGTTCCCATTTATGGACCTCCCCATTAAACATTTTGTCATGTGCATTCTTCCTTCCAAAACATCTCTGCTCCCTCCCTTGCTACCCTGGCTGCCACTTCATGCTCTGCAGCCAGACCCAGTAACATCCAAGGTATCTGGAATGTGTGCCCGCACTGTACTCCAAGGGAATCATCTGCCCCCAAATATCTAAGCATGAGGACACCTCACAGCCAGTTACAGAAGTCATGTAGCATCTTGACTGGAACAACGTTGCTAAACTACTTCTTTTCTTTCAACATCTGTGTCACAGAAACCCACTGTCACTCAAATTAAATTACTGAAATTAGGTGTTGGTTAATTTAATGATTTCTTGGACCACTGGGCACTGAGAGACCTCAACAAGTACTGGGAAAGAATCTTCTCATAAATACTAGTCCAGAAATGCTGTGAATCATCAGCACAGGAGGAAGGTACATCTTCCTTCAGGGACATGGGCTTTGCTTATTTGCAGACAATAGTCTTTGCCTGGCAGAAGGAAAAACCTCAACAAGGTTGAGAATATCAAGAAAAAGTTTGGGGTTTTATTTGTGTGCCTTTCCATGGCACACAAAATACTTACCTACCATTTGCTAGTTCTCAATATTGCATCAGATATAGTTAACTGTCAACTTCCATGCAACTTGTCCTACAGAAAAGATTCCAAGCATACAAGCTCTTTCCTCGTGTCTGCACCCCTGACAGGAGCTACAAATCAAAACCACAAGTTATCATGAGTTTCCAGATGGTACTTGTTTGAAATCTCAGGGACACATTATCAGTTCCCACCTCTGAAGACAATCCATGCATTTGCCAATGATATGAAACACCCAAAGGCATGCTGAAAATACCAACTTTGCAGATTGCAAATGTCTTTCAAAACAATCCCACTCATGTCTTATCAACAGTATCAGGATGTAAAATATAAAAGGATCAGCTTGATTGCAACACAGCTTCTGTTTTCTCATTAAATTTCTGAGATACTCTGGACATAACAAATTACTTCATTCACAATTAATGAAAACACAACTATTGGTTCACCCTGCATATATGTTATTTAAAGTTCCAAAAGGAAAGCCAAGCTGTTTATCAAATCAGGCAATGCAGACAAGCCTTTATGAAAAAAATAATTCTCCCATCATGCCTCTTGCCCTGATTTAAACTACAAATCTGCAAATTTACCATTTTTATTCTCCATTAACATTTTCATTACTGAGCTAATAGTGCAAGTAAGCTTTCTTGGGTTTTCTGATTTTTAAGAAATTGAGTATTTTTGGTAAATTTTCTTGAGCAAGTAGACATCTCAACAGCAGCTACTGCTAGACTATAAGCAGAATTTGTAAAGCCTCCCAGATCAGTATTCTGTGTTTCCTGTTGAAGGATATTTCTCACTGTCCAGCACCAAAAAATGTGTACAGGGACTTGTCCACTGAACATATCAAATAAGCAGGAACTTAGCACATTTAAACACACAAGATCTAGCTAGTTAAAACCCAGTAATACACTACTGGATTCAAAACACGTTAAATGATGCCTCTCCTTATTTCAGCATAACAGACAAATAATTCAATTTTACGTACTCATGCCTGCTTTTAGAACTGAAAGTTTTCTAAAAAAATACTGGTTTATTTTCAGTCACCTTTGAAAACCCATTCCCAAAGAAGAATCACATACACCTCCCTTTTCAGCTGTTTAGGGGGTATTGCGCAGTTACTGGGACAAACTACTAAGCTATCACTTGATGTCCATTCAACCTCTTTGTGACCTGGAACTTTGTCTTACCACTCCTTCCCAACAACAAACTCCTTGAAAACATATTTAATTTGCTGAAGTTTATCAAGGCCAGCAGAACAGCTTATGGCTTCTGCCACCATCACTAAAACTAAAGAGTGACTTTGAGATCACTGAAAACATGAAACTGGAACCTGAAAAATAACAGTAAGCAAACACCTGAACTAACATTAATATATTTATAAACAGTGCAGACAAAAGAATCTGTACTTTAGAGCATGCCCATTAACAGAATACTGCAGGCCTGGTATGGGGGTACTGAACAGAAGATAACAGAAGAAAAAGTACATGAAAGAATAAACTGAGCTTCAAAATATCGACAGTGATAAACTTCACTTCCCACTTCTACTCTGCAACCATCAGTAGCACTTACTCTAATTTATACTGGGATTTTGAAGTGAGTAATTAATTCTCTAAGTACTTTTTATCTCTGCTCTAGACACAGGCTACAGTCTGGATCTGAGATGATCCTTGGAGTAAGCTGCCTTTTTCTCCCAATTTTTACTTGTGTCAGACCAGCAGGATACTGCAGCACCCAGACACACAGAGCTGGGTAGGAGTGCTTCAGCCCATCCCCCCCTAGCAACACCTAAGCTCCATGAAGTAAAGAACAGGAGGGTTAAACCTACTTAAAAGGTTTACCTTTTAACAATGTAAAAAAATCCAGTTAGGTTATAACTTGTATTTTCACTCCTTCTGCAATGTCCAGCTGACTTTTCTGCCTCTGCACCCAGCACAGATAACATGCATTGACAAATTATTTTGCTATTTTGTTCATTTTACTCTAATTCACTAGATTTTCAATGCATTAAGGCACCTGGGGGTAGCATAAAGTTGCAAAATTATTTACATTCAAAAAGGCTAGACCTAGAAATGTTTTTTTTGAAAAGCAGCAGGTTTCCTTTTGGAACTTTAAGATTGCAGTACCTGTAACACATTTCAGTAATTCCCCCATATGAATGAGAACTTTCCCAAGCCCATAGCCATTGAACAACTCATACTTGTTTCAATCAAGAAAGAGACTGATCATTTCCACACCCTCCCTGCTTGCTATTTTTGTTGATCAGGGAAAAAATATATATACTTCACTTCAACTCTGGGTACAGTTTTCTGTGCCATAATCTGCTGCATTTTAGTCTACATTCCACAGTTCCACTTGTCTTGTCAAATAGCTCCCAGACAGACATTTTAAAGGAAAGTGTACAACAGTGCTACAAGTGTACAACCCTGGCCATGTTCTAAAGGAACCTTATTCCAACATGACATGACCTTAATGGGCTACTCTTTTCTCATGGCTCTTTTTTGATATAAAATAGTCAAAGCTCACTCTCCACATGGTATTATATACCAAAGGTGGAAAATTTAGGCTGAATTTTTAGCTTATTCTTTCAGAATAAAGACTTCACTACTTTGAGAAAAGTGGATCATGCAACTATTCCTTGAACAAAACAAGACCTTAATACAAGAGATGATAAATCTCACTGCTAGCTAAGAGGTGTGTTGGCAGAAAGCCTAAGCACTGCCAATGGCTGCTCAGCACAGTAACACCTAATGTTCAGGTACCCAAATTACCCTGGACAGCAGCAGATGCAGATGCCATAGCATGGTGCTCTAAGGTGGGCATTTCACCTTGCTCTTAAGCACAGGCAAAATCTCAAGGCATTCCAAGAGCCAACTGCTCCTTTCACTTCACTGAAGACTTAATGATCAGTGTAAATAATTTCAATATGCAAAATAGTGATGAGTGATTTATCAGTCTCTTGGGAAAAGTCCCATTACATTAGGAACAAGGTCAAGTAGCCTGTTTCAGCCAGGCTATGCTAAAACACACAAATAACTCCAACTCACTCTGATGATTAATGCGGGTAGAATTTGTTTTGTTGACAGAATTTGGAAAAATCCCAGAAACTCCTCCTCCTCTGAATCTTAAGCCTGCTTGATATTCCAGAAATAGCACACACAGTACAACTCAGTGCTTTTCTGTCCCTACATACAGCTTCATACGCAAAACACAAGTTATTCAAATCAGCAAATACACACTGATTGCTTCTGTCTTAGTCACTCAAAAACCAAAGCCAACTATGAACAAAACATCTTGCACAACACCGTGCAACTGAACTTTCAAAGCACACTGCAAATATTAACTGATTTACCTTCAGCAGCCACATATTAAATATGCACCCTTCCCTAGACCAATTCCTTTTCATCTTATAAACATAGACAAGTAATTTCAGAGTTTCCATAACTTGATCGAGCCACACAGGGTGTCTATGCAAACAAACCAACATCCTAGCCAAGTTGTTCGTGCCTTCAGGCCTGTCCCTGAACACAAAGCTATTGCCTAGATACATATGCACAACCTATTTCAGTCTACACCCTTTAGAGGCCAGATAGCTGATATCCAATCAATTTTTGTAAAGTTTAAAGGCAATCACAAAACCCAACCTTTCAGTAATTTGGGTTGCACAGCAAATCAACAGAAAATACTGAACAGTATTTCAGCAGATCAAACTGACTCCTTTCTAAGGGACAAGGTAAAAAAAAATAAATTAAAATCCCCCTCTCCCTCTCAAAAAAACTAGCCTAAACGGATTACAATCTCTTGCAGATGTGTTACCCAACTATCAGAGCATCTATTGAAAACTATGTTTAGTTAAAAGGATGACAGCTGATGGGTGAGCTCCAAAATAATCTCCAGATTTCACAGGGCTCACTGAAAAACAACTGCATTCTCATTTTTGATACAACACTTCAGAAATCTCTACTCCCTTTATCTGTCTCAGAATTAGACTTACCTGGTAAAAATTATTGAAGAGGATTCAACTGTTTTGCAGATCAGAGTTTCTAAAAAATGGCCGAAATTTAAATCAAGCTGCTGATGTTGAGACTGGCAAGACACAAACTGCAAGCCAGAAATGTCATTTAAACTACTGATTTGAAAATATCACATACTATGATTGTTTAAGGTACAAAAAAAAACCCACTGCAGTCAAGCACAAGCAGGTATTTCATATGATGATAGCAAAGACATGGGTAAATGAAAAGTCTATGTTTTCCACTACACATCATATGATTCTATATGAATTTGCTGTAACCAGCAGTAAGTAGCTCAGAATCAAGATGGATGGACTGGAACACGCCCAAGGAATATAATTTTGATCTCCTTGAGGTGTAACACTCTGACAAATCTCACTTATATAAATGCTTCTATCTACAGAGCTAAAGGAATGTTAATGGCTCTTCCTCACCATGTCTATGGGATAGAACAAAGAAAATATAAATTGAGGGTTATTCAGTCCCATCACATACCCAAGTACAACCTGTTGGCCCAAAGAACAGAAAAGAGAAACCAAGGGCCTTTATAAAATGCAGTTGCATCACTTGAAATACCTACCCAGAGGATCCTCTTACACTTTTAGCCCCTGTGAGCCACAAGTAAATCCAACAAGAGGAAACTCAAAGCAGTGAAGTAGAAGACTCTCAAGCACAACACAATTCCCAAGCAAATGGGAAAAAAAATCTTTGCTTCATTTCCAGTGTAATACAGCAAATGGGAAAAAAAATCTTTGCTTCATTTCCAGTGTAATACAAAACTTAGATCTTAGGTAATTAACATTATTCTTTTATGGTTTAATTTAAGGCACAAAGAGATTAGCTTTACTCAACAGATTTCTTACTCTTTCAGTATATCTAATTCTGTACAAGTTAGCCCATGGCACTGAACTTCCACATTTCCACAACTTTCTAATCTCCACTCATTTTCACAAATGCCAGGATTAGAACTTTGCTATACTCTGCAAAATAAACCTAAATTTTATTCCTATATCTGTTTCACAATCTTTTTTCTCTAAATTCTGTCTGCATTAAGTTGTACCTAGAAGCCATTTATTGATTTCAAATGCCTTGCTTCCACTTATTTCTCCTGATACTTAATGCCACAGGGAATATGGACTTAGGTTTTATCTATCACTTTTAAGAGAGTTAAAATTATAAGCTATTTGAGCCAGATATGTCTAAACACTTATTAAATTGTAGCTTCCGGCTCCTTATTGACTTTTTCAGAACTACCTTCACACCTCATCTATTTTCTACTTTATCAGTTTTCTGAAAAGCAGGAGATATGGGCTTAAGGTACCATACCCAGCAGCCAGATAAGCCACTGCTGTGGCTAATTCCCAACCATCATCTCCAGTTCAGATTATCAGCAAAATTTAGTGCTTGTGAAAGCTCCAGACTAAGCACAGCAGAAATTAAAGTTCACTCTTTACACACACAACCAGTAAATGTAGTACAGCAATCAGCAGTGCAAGCTTCTTCACAAAATCCCACCAACACGTTTGGAATTAGCTTCATCTGGAAGCTGATTTAGGACAAGTAGCAGATCTACTTCTATGCTCATTGAGCCAAAATAGTAAGGAAGTCTGTTCATAGCAGAGGAGTAAAGATGCACTGGGAAAGAAAAGCAAAGTCAGCATAGGCAGGTGTGCAAAGGTGTATTCCAGTCCCTCCTGCCCTTTCTCCATGCCCTGACTCATGCAGAACAGACACACCAGCCCACGTCACAGAGCCATGCCTTAAAAGAGACTGAATAGCTCTGTACCAATACTGAGATACCCATTACAGCCTCAGACATTATTTCTCTCCTGTGTCTCCTGTCAATCTTGACTGCAGGTTTGATAACCTTGTTAGAGACAGGTTTTTTTAGATTACTATCATTTGTACAAAAAAAAAAAAGTGTCAGAAAATATTCTTCCAGTACTGATAAGGCTGCATGCAATAAGACAAGCAGATTTTGAAACTTTCAGCAGCACTTACAAATGCCAGAAGTTAAAACATGACAGTTTTGCATAGGAAAATGTAATGGCCTTTATGGCCTCAGAGTGGTTCAATTTCATCAAGCACAAATCAGTTCAAACATTAGTTTGAGACATGCATTATTTGATGTAACAGCAGCTTCCAAAATAAAAAGAGTATTTTGACAAACAAGAGAAGGTGGGTAAGGATCTGTTTTCTCATCTTATTTGGAAGCCACATCTCTAGATTTCAAGGACTGTCACAAGGAGTGATGTTGGTCTATCACAGCAGGGAGAGCTGCACTTTCAGAGTGCACAGTGCTGTCTAGCAGTTCTCCTTTTCCTTCAAGGGGAAGGCAGAAGATTTGCTGGAAGAGCTCCATAGGTCAATGACAGGAGTCAAAATTTTTTGGGTTGTTATCTTCTGCCTGACTCAGGCTCCACACGGGGAGTATCTTCCATTGGCTGGATTTATCTCCATCTTCCTTACTTCGAAGGCAAGGCAAAGAGTTAACAACAGAAAACCTACCTTTCATTACACAACTCAAGGTACTGAAGAAGCCATTTTGTCCTTTCTCCTTTCTGAAAGTTGAAAATACTTTACTTCCATACTTTTAAGACTTCAAGGTATTTAGTTATCCACAATTTAATTTATATTTTCTGATGTGAGAGGGATCTATCTATATGCAAACTTTTCTTTTTTCTTCATCAGTGACTGAAGCTTAATCTGGTGTCTCCCATGATCACTATCTTTCTTTGCATATTTATATCTTATGACTTCACCTTTTCCTTGCTTTCAAAGATGAATTTTAAAAAATAGCATATCAAGTTCCTACAAGTCACATAACCCATCCCACTATCTGCCCAAGTGCCTGATACTGACATTATTTTTTTAGAAAGCTTTTGGTGAACTCTACTGATAAACTTTAAAAAAAACAAAAAAAAAAGTCAAAAAATGAAAGCAAACTACCTTTTATTTAATATATACTTTGCAGAAGTAAAAATGCTTATGGTTGTAAACTCCCTTGGGTAAAGGGTTATGCTCATTTCCAATAGGAAAAGATGTTATCTGTTTCTTGTACCTCACCTTTGGTCTTTTAAACATTTTAGAAGGGAAAAATCCAACAGCAATTAATCAGAACTTGCTAGGTATAAGGCAAAGTGGTACAGTGGCAACAGAGGATACCAGGAAGCCCATGACTACATGGAAAGCCTAGACTACCTACCTACCTTCAGTCCATGAAGTTATTGATTTGTAACCAATGGTAATGGTTTGTAATTAGCCTTTATTTATTAGTCTTTATTCACTAACAATTTACTATTGTGAGATGGTTACTATTGTTAGTTATTTATTGTTGTTAGATACCTACCTGTTATTAAAAACCTACTATTAGTAGATATTTAGAATAAAGACTCAACAAGGCAAAGGCCTTGTCAAGCCTCTAAAGGGGAGAAATGATGCCTTAAGTTTTAGCTTTCCTATTTTTCATATTCTGTGCTGCCTAGGTATGTAGCTCTGAACTACATATTAAGTGTTAGTAAGTACTCTTCACAGGGTAGACAGGAAAACAATCCTTTTTCCAGCTTGAGACCAAGGACAAGAATTACAAGCTTCAGGCCCAAAAAGCATAGATAATGGGGAACCAAAGAGAGAAAACAAGAAGGATGGGACTTCATAACCTTCGTAACCAAAAACTTCATAACCTCTGAAACAGTGATTGGACAGTTGACCCCAATATGCAGGTGGACCAAAACTTACAAAAGTGTGAAACCTCACGACCAGTCTTCCATTTTGTGACCATTTTGGGTCCATCTTGGGTGTAGCCCTGGCCAGGCTCTTGTACTGCCCAAGGTGTATCCTTTAAGGCCTTTCAATAAATACCTACTTTATTCTTAACTCTCTCTAGCCTCTGTTCTAGGTCAGCCTCACGAGGCATCACAACTGGCCTTGAAACTATAACCCTGAAAAACAGTACCACTACCTCTAAGTGCATTAACACACCCCTTTAGGTAAGGAAAATTTTAAAAAAGTCATCTGTGAGTGCTACCCTGTCAGGATGCATCCAGAAAGATAGAGGCACACAAGTATTAGCTCAGCTTTAGGGTCATCAGCCCTGCTGGGTAGGATCTAAATCGAAATACAGCTGGTAATCCAGCCTATGAACACAGCATGGCTCACACAGCAGAGTCCCAGCAACAGACAACATGGAATCATCAAGGTATCCTACAAGTACAGGCAGAGCAGATGGCTTCCTGTCTTTGAAATCACTTCATTTCAGGTTCATCCACACATTCAACCTTTAGAAAGTACAGAAGTTAGCTGCCATGAAGTGCTTAACCATTTTAATTTCACTGAAGATCCCGCTCTAAGGTCTTCCACCTAAAATTGAGCTCAGATAAAAGCCTTCACTACTGTTCTAATACCAGGAAATTAAAGATACCCTGAGACAACCAAGTTAAATTCACATTTTCATGTTGTCCTCTTCCTCAGTCTCACCATCTCTCTGCTAGCATCCCTTTCAAGTTCTGCCAACATAAGTATTTAGCCAACAAGGCTGCAATTTAGATTGAATTTAAGCTCCATATACTTAAGCTCTATAAAGCTAAGTTACTTTAATATTTAGTACATAAGACAGTATATGGCACCCTGCCTACTGCTCCAATGGCCCTTGCCTTACTAAAAATCAATTATCACCATAAACTAACAGGTACTTTACAGCACCTACTTGTAACTGCTGAAAAAAAGGCATTACATTCTTCTACAGGTTACGTTCAGAGAACAAAAAGTACATGCTTGATGTAAACAAAACTTAAAATCAAATGTCTTCTAAATGCCAGAGATGAGAATACAACATCCTTTAGTTTGATTTAAATTGGATTCATAAGAATACTGTCATGTGAAAATCCTTTACAGTTACTGTCACATTCCATCTGACTCCAGGAAACACTGTGATGCTTTCCAACAGATACAGAGAAAATGTTAAGAGAACATTTCTTCTCTCCTGGATGAGGAATCACAGGGGCCAGAATGAGCAACATGCAGCGTATGGACAATTGACTAATATCCACATAAAAAGAAGTGGTCTAATGGTAGCTTGTAAGCGTTAACCACAGTCTTCCATCAAGAGATGTTTACAGTAATTTTTAATAATTTATTTCACAAACCAAACAGCATTAGCACTGACCTGCACAGTTAAAAATGATGGCATGAGGGGGAGGGAGGGTTTATACATGTAATGGTAGTGGTGAAGAGGAAACTGTAATGGAGAGGGAACAAAGGCAGTATACAGACTGACAGAAAAAATCGGAAAATAAAAACTAAAAGCACTACCACTCCAGGACAATTTCCAACTGTATTTTTTCATGTTTGAAAGCAAAGTATTTGTTACATCCTGGATGCAAATCTGCCAATAAAATTACATTTTATCACCAAAATAAAGGAAATAAATAAATGAATGAAATAGTAAGTTTGTTTGTTGTTTCCACCAAGTCTGGATTGAAAAAAAAAAAAAAGGAAAAAAAAAAGAAAATATCTGTACTCAAACTTACATTAATATATTCAGAAAACAAGCACAACAGCACTTTCATAGAATCATTCAGGTTTGAAAAGACCTCTAAGATTTTAGAGGTCTTAGTACTGCCAAGTCCATCACTAAACCATGTCCCTTAGTGCCACACCTACCAGCCTTTTAAATGCCTCCAGGGATGATGACTCAATCACGTCCCTGGGCAGCCTGGTCTGGTGCTTGACAGCCCTTTCTGTGAAGAAATTTTTCCTAATATCTAATCTAACCCTCCCCTGGTGCAACTTGAGACCATTTTGTCTTGTCCTGTTGCTACCTGCGTGTGAGAAGAGACGACCCCCACATGGCTGCACCCTCCTTTCAGGCAGTTGTAGAGAGTGATAATGTCTCCTCTGAGGCTCCTTTTCTCCAGGCTGAACACCCCCAGCTCCCTCAGCTGCTCCTCATCAGACTTGTGCCCCAGACCCTTCCCCAGCTCCACTGCCCTGCTCTGGACCTTCTTCAGCCCCTCAAAGTCTTGTGGTGAGGGGCCCAAAACTGAACACAGCACTTGAGGTGTGGCCTCACCAGTGCTGAGTACAGGGGACAATCACTGCCCTGCTCCTGCTGGCCACACTGCTCCTGATACAGGCCAGGATGCCACTGGTTTTTTGGCCACTGGGGCACAGACTGGCTCATGTTCAGCTGCTGTTGACCAGCGCCCCAAGTCCTTTTCTGCTGGGCAGTTTTCCAGCCACTCTGTCCCCAGCCCATGGGGCTGCCCAGGGTTGTTGTGACTCAAGTGCAGGACCTGGCACTTTGCTTGTTGAACTTCATACAACTTGCCTCAGCCCATTGATCCAGCCTCATCAGATGCCTCACCAGAGCCTTCCTATCCTCCAGCAGATTGACATTCCCACACAGCTTGGTCCCCAGACTGACTGAGAATGCACTTGATCCACTTGTTTAGATCACTAATAAAGGTATTTAACAAATCTGGCCCCAACTTAGCCCTGGGGAACAGCACTCATGACTGGCCACCAGCAGGATCAAACTCCCTTCATTGACACTCTCTGGGCAGAGAGCTTTTAATCCAGCAAACACTGCATTCATCTAAAGCATGAGCAGCCAGCTTCTCCAGGAGAATGCTATGGGAGACAGTATTCAAGGCTTTACTGCAGTTCAGAAAGACAACATCCACAGCCTTTCCCTCACTCTCTAAGGGTGTCACTTGGTCAGAGAAGGTGAGTACCTCTGACAGCTCTTTCAGTACCCTCAGATGGATCCAACCCAACAGACATCTAAATGGTATAGCACGTCACTGACCATTTCCCCTTGGAAAAGCCCTATGGGGGCTTCATTCTGCTCTCTGTCCCTATTTTCCTCTCAGGAGGCTGTGTACACTGAGATAAACTGGTCTGACTGTTAAAGACTAAGCAAAGAAGGCATTAAGCACCTCAGCCTTCTCCTCATCCTTTATTTGTTTACAGGCTTTATTTGTTACAAGATTTTAGTAGCTATTAATCATCACTGGGTCCTGCAAGCATACACAGTGTATTTTCCATTAATCATTTGGCACTTAAAACACAATGCTGGAAGTGGCTTTGAACAGATGTATTTCGCCAATACTTCTTAATTGTAAAACCGACAAAGCATTCACTTCATTGCAGAGCTTCTCGCACATGCCACACTTGAAGCTCCTTTATCAAGACCCCCACCTGCAACCCAGGTGTTTTCAGTGCCCACACTCCCAACAACCAATCCATGCCAGGACTCCCATTATCTCTCAGTACAAAAACCAACTTTTAGCTCCAAGAACATCAGCAGACTTTTGACAACTTTTGTCCAAGCTCCAAAGAAGCCCCAAACCTTTGTAGCTCTCAGATTGGCCCACAGGGAGTGACTTCAGTTCTTCTGGACCCTCCAGCCTGCTGCACCCTACCCTGCCTGTACCCCTAGGCAGCAGGTAAAACCACCAGCTGCACTCAAACCCAGAAGCCCTGCATAGCCTAGTATTCCTGATGCTGAGTAATGTATTTTTGTCACATTCTATGTAATCCTTAAATTCATAATTGGTGTGGGATCATCAAAATAATTATTACAACTGCTGTATTTGATTTTAAACTGTACACATAGTCCAAACTCCCCAACAAATGTGAACTCTTACACACAAAGCGCAATTACATCCTCAGACCAAAGCAAACACTCAAGATAACAGGTGTAATTTCCTCAAAAACGTCCTGCACAAAAGGACATTAATTATTCACAACTTAGCCAGTGTTATTAAGTAGGAACAAGATCGATCTACAGCAGATGGATTGAAGAAACTATTTTTTGAACACTGTAAAAAAAAAAAAGCAAAAAAAAAAACCCTTAAAATCAAATGTTTGCAGCTTCTAATACCATCAGGGTTCTTGTAAGGTTCTAATTTTTTGCTGAGGTTACTTGAGATCCAGCATTACACTTACTTGCAAAAGCAATATTCAACACTTATGATAAATAGATTACTAGCCCCTTTTCAAAACTTTGAGTGACCTATCTTTCTGTTCCCTACTATCTTTTTACAGTATCAACATATAGTTATGTTATACAGTATTAACATATAGTTAACTTTTTTCCTTAAAAATAAAAGTTAGTATTAAAGATAAAGCCTCACTTAAGTGTAATAAAATAAACAGCTGCCTCACTTTTTTTACACTTTTTGATTTGTTTCAGAATTTGCTGAAGTCCTAACTGAGGACATTTAATGAAGATCTCTATTCTTTCAGGCAGGGTGTAACTTCAAGAAATTCTTGCAAGGCTTAAACTATTCAAAAGGTTAAGGCACACACTAAAAAGGTACAGATCAGTCATCATTAAGCTCAGGTTGAAGATTTAAATTAAGTAGGGGCAATAACTGTGCATCACAAATACATGAAAGATGACACAAACAGATTCTGAATTTTCACAGGGCATCTGAGATTAGGAAGGAAGCAGACTCAGGTTAAGACCATGTTTAGGAAGCACACAGTAAAATCACAGAAGAGTACATTTTTTTCAACATATCCACATCAAAACTCATACAAAATTAACGACTGGAAAAAGTGCCAGTAGCATATATAAACAGGTATGTTTACTGACCCATCCATTTGAAACAGATGGCTAGTGAAATAAATAATTAAGTGGTAGAATTTAATTGCTTAAAACCATTTATAAAAGCAAGTAAAAGCCACACATAACGTTCCCATTCCACTGGCACACAAGAGTATTTGAAGAAGTATGAAGAACTGAGTATTTGCAAGAAAACAAACTCTTAAAATCTCTGTCAAATGCAGATATTCTATATATTTCACTTGATTTCACAAGAAGATTTCAGTTTCAACATAGGCATTTAAGGGGTCTCTATTGTACTACAGAAGCAAACTTGATATACAATATTAGGATGACTGCCTCAAAGAGGAAAACTTATTACAGCTGTTTCAAGCAGGTGTATATTTAAAAAGTGGGCATTATTCCTTTAAAAAGCCACTACTCATAGATGCTTCTTGCTTCATTTTAATAATACACTGCAAATAATTTTTTAATGAAGTCTTCAAGTTGATCCTTATTTGCTCATTGTACATCCAGTGTCTCTTTTACCATGCATGAAAATATTAAAGGAATCATACTAGCACAAGTAATATAGGTAATTATATTTGCTGGGTGGTAATTATATTTGTTGCTCGCACATGCAAAAAAAAAAAAAAAATGCACAAATAATCAACATGTGTCAGTCTAGAGGTAAAGTACAATATGAGCTATTAGGTTGCTTGGGTTTTTTAATCCCTTCAAAGTAACTGCCTTTGCATTTAAAATAAAAATTCTACATGATCCTTAAAACCTTTATTCTTATGCATTTATTGCCACAAAAGACAACCACTAGCCAGAATATTATCTTCAGTGTATCTTGTATTATTTTCTGATGCACTAAATAAAGTTTAAAGACACATGAATCTTCTGTTTTTCAATACATTGGTTTTGCTCAAAGTGTATCCAAACATGCCATGTCAAGTTCAGTGTCCCCAGTCTCACAACACAAAGCACTACCAGAAATACTCTGAAGAGCTACAACAAGTATTTGGGCAACTAGAGGAATCTTGCAAGAAATATATTCTCACTGTGATAAAGAACTAATGATGAAAAATTGAAAGAGGTAGCATTTAAATTATACCAGACTGGCAATGAATTTGACCTGAAAGATAACTAGATGTTTGTTTACAACAACAGTTGTGCCACTCAGGATACAGTAGGGTCTACAAGCAAATGAGAAACTTGTTTTGTTTTGTTTGGTTTTTTTCTGGAATTTTTGCCCACCAGACCTCTCAGGAAATTGAATTAACACAAATTAGAATAAAGCATATGGGTTTCAGAAATATAAGTACCACCTTACTAGGGGGAATACTTCATAGAGAAATGACAAAGTATGAATTACTTCCCTCAGGAAGAAAGCAAGTTTCTAACAAATCTTTAAGAACTAAGGACTCTTAGCAACCCAAAGGACTAGCAGACTCATCCAATAATGCCTACAATTTTATTTCATCAGCATCCTGAGCTACCCAGCATGCAGCAGCAGTTCCAGTCATTTAGCAGAGAGACACTGACCAGCAATGCCTACCTAACAGCATCCTTGCACACACCTGAAAAGCCAAAACAGCCACGCTGCTGCACCCTGTAATCACCCAAGTGAGACAATTTATCAGCTTTGAAAGCCAGATCAACTACCATGCATCCCCACAGAAATGCAAGCCTCTGCTTCTCCACAAGAGAACTTCAAATCAGCACTTATGAGAAATAAGCTAAACTCTCTTCCCCCCAAAGAGAATCCTTTTATCATCCCTTATCATTGGCCCCACCATAAATTCCACTGTCCTTTTATTTCAGAGATATGTGACTAAGCAGCCATTCTCAACCTCTATTTACCTTTGAGATCAGCTGTTTTTATTTCAGACCTTATGTCTGTGCATACAGAAGCACATCTACTTCTTCAGTTGTTATGTAATAAAACAGAATCAGCCTTACCCATAAATGTTGTACAGATTATAAAGGCTTTTATGGAGTCTATGTTCCAAATTTTGTGTTAGGCCTTTCAAGGTAATTAAACACCTTGGAATAAAAATAAAAACAGGACCAGCCACCAAGACTCTTCACAAAAGATGTAGTCCAATCTAGTGGATCATAAAGCATCCCAGAAAGATACAGTGGCCACCAAAAATTTACAAAATATTATCAGATTAAAACCACTGTTTAGCTACTATTACCTGAACACAATACATTCTCTCAGACACAATGTTACATACATATTCCTATTCTCCTATGGCTTTTCTGTCATATGAAATTAGTATTATGAGATACTAGAATGTTCCTGAGCTTTGAGTATGTAGTTCTGATAATTAATGAACCAGTTCACAAATGTCAAGAACAGGTTGGTATTTGCTCCAGATAATGTCTCCTGCCTTCCCAATATCTGACATTACATCAGTTTATAACACACCATGGAATATTATGTCACAAGTCAGGTACACACAAGCTGTGAAACACATTACAATTCAACAGGATACTGCTTCTGACAACGTAAATTGATTCTTGAATCCTAAAACAATCCCCTTCTGCCCCCAATAAACTCAAGAGCTGATGGATATAAGACAATGAATGTATTATTTAGTTTAAATGGAAAGATTTCTAAGTCATATATACTGACCATGTGTCATGTAAATGCACATCAACTCTACAGTAAACTACAAAAATTGATTTGGAGAAAAACTGTATTGAATACTAAAATTTAAGTTGCCTTTCACCAGGTAAGTATTTGTCAGTCTTCTTTCTTTATTTCCTGTACTAATTATATACACATAGTACATTCCTGCTTTAGACCCTTACCAAAAAAATCCAGGATTAACTTATCACACTAAAAATATATCAAAACATATAGTAGGTAGTTAAGAGCCTCACTGCTGACTGGTATTTTTTTTTTTTTTTTTTTTTTTTTGTGGGAAAAGTACACAAATACACTCAATACTTGGCAGGGTTAAGGTTGTTACCTAGATGCAGCAAAAACACATCCTCCAATCTGAATTCTGTATAAGGAAGCAATGCATGGAAGACACAGCACAAGAGTTTCTCCCACAGCTAAAAATCAACAGAAAACTGGGTTTGAAAAGGACCTCTGGAGGTCATCTAGTCCAAATCCTTTGATGCAGAAGGGCCACCCATAGCCAACTGCCCAGGACCATGTCCAGATGGCTTTTAAGTATCTGCAGGCATGGAGACTCCACCACCACGCCGGGAAACCTCACAGTAAAAGAAGTGTCTCCTGGTGCTCAGAAGGACCTGCTGTGTCACTGTGTGTCCACTGGCTCCTGGCCTGTCACTGGGCATCACTGAAGAGAGTCTGGCTCCAGTCTCACTGCACCCCTCCTTCAGGTATTTAATACACACTGATGAGATTCCTCCGAGCCTTCTCTTCTCCATGTTGAACAATCCCACCTCTCTCAGCTTTTCCTCATAGGAGAGATGCTCCAGTCCCTTAACTGTCTTCATGGTCCTTCACTGGACTGTCCCCATTAAGTCCATGTCTCTCTGCTGGGGAGCCCAGAACTAGACACAGTACTCCAGGTGTGCCCTCAGCAGTGCTGGGGAGGGGGGAGGATCTGCTTAAGAAGCTACACATTCTGAAGTCAGGTTTGTTACCTACACAGTTCAATTACATCACTAAAGTGTAAAAAAAGCCTTAAAAGCTATAGCAGTAATTAAAATACAGCTGCAATCATATACCTATAATGAAAAATGGAACTGCCACTTTGTCTCAAGGAGCAGTACTAAATACTACAGAAAAAGTAATCTCAATTACAGAGCTCTGACTGAAAGAGGTAACTTCTACTGAGACAGCTTTCAAGGGTATTGTTACCCTCTTCCTACAGTCTGGGTATCCAAGTTATTTGTAAAACAGATCCCAGGCAGCCCAGTGTTTTAAAATAAACTAGCCACTAGCTAAACAAAATGCAACGTATTTTGTCCTTCCTCTGGCACCAGAGTCTTCAGTGAAGAATGAGATACTCTTAAGTGGACCGCGGTGTTTGCAATGCTCACAAAGCCATATTCAGCCACAGCAGGTAACTGGAGATTATTATTTTTATCTTTTTCAATCTCCAGTAGAAATGAGTTGTAATGCTAAAATGCACAATACAGGTTTGGTCTATGTGGTGATAAATTTAAAAACCCTGCTCAGCTTCTCTTCCAGAAGATTTAAAATTTTACAGAGTGCAGAGGATAAAAGCAAGCAGTAATACCTTCTAAAAAGTCAGATAATGATTTTAAAATTGTAGGACAGTATTCAGAAAAACAGAATACAAGGCAGACTGGAACAAGGTCTTTATCCATGACCTTCTGTTGACACTTAGCACCGCTGGAGAATGAGTTCAAAAACACCAAGATGACAGTACATGTAAGGAAGCATGAACCAGCTCCCAAAACACTGCCTGACTACAGGTGTGATGTCCAGAGGCTTTAAACACAAAGTACTCAGGCATCTGAGAAGGCATTTAAACCAAGATCTATCCCAAAGAATACCCTCCCTATGAAAGACAGAGTTTTGTGCTTACCCTAATCCTATAGTTAAAAAAATTTCCATCTTATGACACCATTCTATATGTCTCTATTTAAATATTCTATATATTAAATATATTAAATACTATTAATACAATTAAATAAATTAAATATATGTTAAATATAGTATACATACACGTGTAAATGTAACTGTCACAAACTACACAAATAATTCAATCAAGTGCCTAGAATCCAGCTCTTTTGGTTGTGGCACTTCTCCCACGCTCAGAGCATGGCAAGCAAAGCAGCCTGGTCACAGTTACTAATATGAGTCAGTTGAGGAAATCAGCAGAAACATAACAAAATAAGGCTCTGATGATTTTTGGTCAGCTTTCCCATTCCCTTCTGCTATTATTTTTAGTACAATAAAAATAATGACACACTTAAACCCCCTTTTTAATAACATCTTTTACACATACCGTGTTCATGTCCCCAGGAAACACTGCTACCTGTTCACTAAAAATGGCTATCAATCTGTACAAGAGTCATTCTTAAATCTCAATAGTTAAAAAATGCATTTTTACTAGAGATATGAAAATTATCTCTGGAATCACTAACAATGACTTTCAGATGCAAAAGTTAAAGAACATTTCTTGGAGAAAATGCATATTTATCTGTTTTGTAATAAGTTTCAAAACACATTTCCCCTTCAAGGTACACCAACAGACTACATAATATACTTTCTCCTGCATAATCAGATCTACTTTGAATTTCTGATGTTCATACTGTGTTGACATCAACCAATGTAATGAAAAAGTTTTTATTTTTTTCTGTTAATCACTTAAATAAAATAAAAGGGAAAATAAATTAATATTTCAAGATCAGCATAAGCATGTGAAAAAAGAAGTTACTTTCTTTGAACTTAGTCTTAAAACTCCAAGTATGTATTCAAAGACAAAATATGCAAACCACAGGCAAAGATCAGGCTTTCAAACACAGCTTATTGTTCTGCCTAGTGCAGTGTGTAAAGCTAAAGAAACATGCAACCATCAGCAACAGCAGTAAATCATTGTGTAAAACCAGCCATTTCATTCCTTACAGAAATTCTTTGGTCCTCTCTCCTACTGACAGGCCAGTTCTGGCCCACACACACACAATTTACATTTAATTTACACACTGAACAGACTTGGGGCACAGCTTTACAAAGCTTCCCTTAAATAGCAGCCCAAGCTCTAGCAGCTTTCCTCTTACTCATGCCACCGTTTCACGGGAATGATACAACTATAACGATGAGCCAGATATTTGATCTGGGATAAAAGAAAATGCACCAGGCCAAAAGAGAGCCTCTGTTGGTGGTGAACTGTGGCAGGCAGCACATCTGCACTGGCCCAGCTGGGCAGACACGGGCCCACAACAGCAGCTGCTCACACTGGCATTGCTGCCTACAGCAAGAGTCGCGCAGTCAAAGCAGGGGAAATCACTTTCCAACACCATGAAGATGCAGGTACAGGCACTGGAACCTACAGAAATGTCTTAAAAACTTGACTGTCCTACATGAATACTCTAATAGGCAAATTAGCTAATGTTTAGGAAGCATACTTGATATTACCGAAGTAATAAAGTTACCACAACTTAGAATTTACTGAAAGCAAATCAAGCTCAAAAAGAACTAGTCATATGCACATGGCTGGATTATTGTGACATGCAGATGTAGGATTTTTACACGGACATTGTGGAACTACGGAGCACCACACAGTAAAACGTGTTAGTGACTTGACAGTTAGGCTTCAGGTACAATTATTTTCCACCAGTCTTTGAAAAAGTGTAAGATTTCAGTAAATTTTCAAAGTTTTGAGCAATATCAGTTCAAGCCTGTAGATCTGAAAGAACAATTGATATTGATTATGCTTCAAAAGGAAGCCAAAATTAACTAGGAAATATTCTGAACACAAATGGCAATTTACTGTCAGG
Source organism: Poecile atricapillus (assembly GCF_030490865.1). Lineage (NCBI taxonomy): Eukaryota > Metazoa > Chordata > Aves > Passeriformes > Paridae > Poecile > Poecile atricapillus. The sequence continues at coordinate 61,113,038 of NC_081250.1, forward strand.
AACACAACAAATCGACAGCTCACACTATCAGTCATGAATGTGGCAATGAATCAGTGCTTCTGCAACAAATGAATGGAAGAACCAAGGGAGGAAAAAAAATAAACCTACAACAAAACTCACGCACACACACAACACAAACAACCCCCTAAATCTATTTTTCTGCATGATCTATGAAGAACAAGCTTCAATTTTGAGTCTTTGTTAAGGTATAAATGCAATTAAATCTGGAAACGTGCCACCCAGCACACTCATGTGCTCCTGAAAGGTATTACTGATAGAAATACTTCATAGTCATGTTGCCCTTTTAAATCTTGTGTTTGTTACAAAATGCTAAGTAGTACCAAGTACCAGGTGTTTTGGTTTTTTTCAAGTGCCTTCCACCCAGTAATAGGTCATGCATAAAAAGAGTTAATGCCCTGAATTCTGTGTAAAACTTATTTCACTCAACAGAAAGCAAATCATATGCAAATTTCTTAACTGCAAGTATAGTGTGGGGCTAATAAGCACATGAATGCTTCACTATGCAAAATCCATGCAAATACCTGCACAAGTTTTTAACCTGGGAATATTCAATATTCAAAATGCATGCAAATACCTATGAAAGATTTTAGCTTGGGAACACTGCCTGTCACACTACCTTTCTGTGTTTTGTGCACATTGTAATAGTTTTCATAACCATAACATCCGAACTCCTGATAATACAAAATACCGAGTCAAGTGATTAGGCAAATTCCAAAAGAAACCACTTTGAAAAACACTGAACAATAAAGGAGGTCATATTTATATAAAACAAAGACTTTGCATATGAACACAAGTTTGCACGGGTTGAGTCAAACTGAAACATTCAGAAAGGATGCTTCCTCCATGAGGACATACTAATGCTGGATTAAGAAAGGTTTGTTAGACTGTTTTCAGTGAACATGTTTTTTCTGCAAATGAAGCACATGTAGTGCCACCTCCTAAACTCCTTTTAAACAATGCAACTTGAGTACACAGTGCAGTAAGAAATGAACCAGTACAAAACAGTGAAAGAATAAAACTATTTCTAAAATGCCATGCAAATTGCAAATTAAGAGACTTCAGGCAGCACTGCAGATTTACTGAGATATCATTAATGACTAATTTTCTCAAATACCATGATTTTTTTAGGCAAATTAACTCTATTTATAGTTTTTTTATCAGGCAGTAGCATCAGAGTCCCCATATGTTAACAAATATGAAAAAACTGTTTCTGTTTTAGGCAATCACAAATTTGTAACTGAGACTTCTTTATCAAATACTGAAAAAGAAGTCTGGAATGATACTGAAGCAAAAATGTAATGATCTTCAACACACAGTAATATAGTCTCACCAAACCAGAAACAATCACCCTAAGACTAAGGAAATGGCGGACTTCTGAAATTATGGACTTCTATTAACTAGCTTTCAGTAAAAGGAAAAAGAATTTTGAATTAGAATTGCAGACTTGGATTTTACTATTTTTTCCTTAGACTTGCTGTTCCCCATTTTCACCCTCTACTTCAGTGGAATAATGCAATTGGCTATCAGCATTATTAAAAAGTCAGAAAGACAGCACGTGTGTGTTTAACATCTAATAGAACATACCAAACAGACTGAATAAAGCTTAAAATCTGTGAAGTGATGAAAACTTTAACATCAAAATAGTTTGCATATGAATAATTTAGACAGTTTTTACAGATTAAAAACTGAAGTCATGCATTTTCTATTAAGTGTTTCTTGCACATTTTAAATTCCCTTCACATTTGGCTTCTTCCATTATGTGTCTGCCATTGCTGACTTTCGTTTTGCCACGATGTGCCACACCAGCAACATGATGCAGTGATAATGTGGGCTGCAAGTGTATCATTGTTCTTAAAATTATGACCTTCTTTTAGTCACTGGTGTAAAGAGCATGAAAGCCAGGGTCAGCTACAGCACTGTGAAGTTTCAGTGCTCAGGCTTATATCAGCCCTGCAAAAATTCACTGGACTGTAAGGTTTGAAATAAAAGCTGCTATTTAACTGTCCTGTAATCAATGGCTCAAAACTCTCCTGCTTTCTGTGCCAGCCTTCACTGAATTTTGCTTAAGTGCTATTGTTAGAAGGCTGTATCTGAATGCTTTTTTGACTGGGAAACAGGCATGAGATGTATAAAGCAAAACAATTTTGAAGAACATCTACATCTCTGCCTACTATTCACATCATAGCAACAGATCTGCATCTCCATCAACACTGCAATGCATTGAGGTGATGCATCAAGCAAGCTTAGTTTAGCCCTCTGAAAAACAGACATGCAGAATTAAAAATTATTCTGGTCAATCTTTTTTTTACCAAAAAGAACAGTAAGTCTTGCTCTCCTTACCATTCCAGTAACCTGGCCTCCTTGCACAAACTGAGCAGCCCAGAAGCCGAACACCGGCACAAGAGCCGTTCCTGCTAGCCAAGTACAGCAGGTGATGCCACAAGATTAAGTACTCCTCCTTGAAAGACAAATGATTCTCTAAGCCCACTACCAGACTTCTCTTCAGCTCCTTTCACTTTACAAGAAGATATCAGTCAAGCCTCAAAGGAGGCTTTCTCACTATTCTACAGATCTGCCTGCATTGCCCAAGACCTCTGAAACAGCAACAAACCAGCCTAGCTATGAATAACCAGGAGACTGAAATCTATGAATATGAGGAGATATTTTTATCCACTAAATGAGCTGCATTTGTGGAAGACTAAGGTAAAGAGAATAGTTTCCATTATAACAGCATGAATAGAAGCCTTTTTCTTTAGGGTAGTAACTTGCCAAGTGGAAACTATAACCCGCATCTCTTATTAAGGATTTGGAATAAATCCAACATCTGCTGTAACTTAACGTTAAAAGGCAATCTCAAACATGCACTTGAAACTTTCTTTACTACACGCCCTCTCCCATGATAACTGATTTACTGAAGGTGCCGTCTCACCCTCAATGCTATTCACAAAAAAGAGCTTATATACAAAAGTAGATGGCTGGCAGGAAGGCTGTACATTAACATGCAGCACGGATGAGTTCCCCAGCCAGTGTGCCACTGCAGTTCAAGGCAGTGTTTTAAATGTTTGCTGCAGGAAAATGTGCAGGCACAATACTGTAGCTCAGTTTCCAATGCCATGTCACCAACTTCCAGACTTCAGCAGACTTTTGAGCACAAGAACCACCTTGTCAATGGGTCAGGCAGGATAAGACTCTCAAATTAATTTCTATCAAGTGTGCATCAACAAACTGCTTACCTCGTGGCACTCTAAGTTTAACTTCCTTCTACTTAGAAAAAAATTTATTTAGGTTTCAAATTGCTTGATTTTCAAATTCAGTGGTAATACATTTCAAACACATTGATACTGAAAGTTCAGCAGAAAATCAATCTTCCATTTGAAAAAATAAAGGAAGTGAAACACTTAACATTTCATTAAACATCAATTCACAAAAATTGCAGAGAAGATCCTTAGTGTTACAAACTATACTTTTAATGGTTTTCAAATAGAGCTTTTTTTCCCCTTTTATATATGCATTAATACTAAATGTTTAAGAAATTCTCATTAAATGCCAGTGAAAATGTTTCAAGTTACTATTTTATTTTGGAGAAATATATAATTTTTCTGCATCATTCCTAACTGGAACTATGAAGCTCACTATCTCTCATTTCAATCTTAGTAATTCTAGTTCTAGTAATTTTGGACTAGCAGCTTGTTGAACCTGAAAAATTGCCCAAAACACATTAAAATCTTAAATTAACACTTCATTGAAGATGAACAGATATTTTACTCCTCTGCTGAAAGCCTGCCCTTTTCTTCCAACTAAATTGTATGGTATTGTATCTATTTGATACAATAGAACATTTCAGTCAGAACAAAAAATGCTACAACTTAAATGTTTTTCTTTAAACAATTTTAATCATAAACAGTAGCTTTTGACAAAGTAACATAAAGTAACATGCTGAAGTTTATGCCACCACATGAATAGTAGCAAATTCTTAACCATTAGAGTCTTTCAACAATGCTAGCCACAAAACATGTCACCACTTCAACACTTGCAAAGATTAAATGTTATCTTTAGGGTGACTTTGCTGCTTTGAAGCAGCTTTGAGTATCAGCTTGGTTTGAAAAATATGACAGCAAGGCTTCAAGGTTAAGCATAGTTATGTAAAGCTACTTGCTTTCTATTTTACTGCAATCAAGAAGCACAACTTTAACTTCAAACTCATGTCATCAAATAATAGCCTACTTTGAATTCCAGTTTCTAAGTAAGTTAGAACCTCTACCAAAATCCTTCTTTGCTAACCACAAAATATACTTCTTTCTATAGTTAAGTAGTTGTGCAACTTTAAGACACACTTTTGCAGATTCTAGAACTTCACATTTTCACATGTTAAGAATAATTGCTAAGCATTTTTCCTTGCCTATTAATTAATTGTTAACTTTTCCTTTGCCATTTATGTAAATCTGTATTTTGGATGGAAACCAAAGGATTCAAAAACTTAATAGCAAGCATGGAAAAGCCTTCACTTCCTCCTCCCTTCACCTAAACAGTTCTAGGAGAAGAATCTGCTCAGATGGTGTCACCATCTTTTATTCCTTAAGCTTTTGGCCCACTGTTAAGAATTCACCTATAAAACATTTGGAAACTCTATGCAACATGAGAGTTTTTGTGCTAGATAGCATTGTCCTATTTCTCTACACTAGACTACATGTCATTTTGAAATCATTTCTGTACCAGAGACTGCACTATGGAGAATACTAGTTTAAATTTTACTCTAAAATATTTTCATTCAAAGAGGTATAGGCACAGACACAAAGGATACCATGAGCGAGATATGTAAATACCTTTCTCAAGCAGGCTTTGGGACCAGGCAGTGGCAATATACATCTCTATTTCACACACAGTCACATGTTTTAGGAATCCTAAAGCCAAGAAGTTTAGTCCAACACCCGTGTGATGAATGCAGACAGAAGAAGCAGTACAGTATGAAACAAAGCTTTGTGTACAGGTTGTACATGCTAAATATTATTAAGAGCTTGAACGTCTTTCTGAGAGGCAAATGCCAGCTCATTTATGAAAGTTGCAAAAATCCTTCTGACACTGTGCAAGAAGTACTTACTCTTCATGAAGAAAACAAATTTTCTTAAGAATTTTCACACTTACTTAGTATTATTGCTGTTTGTTAAAACCCAATGACTTCATAAAATAGGCACGTTTTTGTTCTCTGCACTGAAAGCTGCACAGATTACAAGAATATTATCTAAATAACAAAGAATCCTTACAACTTCTTCCACATACTCTTTGGACAGTTAGCTGATGCAAAATAGTAGTATAAGATAAGTGCTTTTTGCTCAGTGATTTCTTCACTGCTGACTGCTGGCCAGTCTCTCTTTGTCTAGCAGTCTGGCAGAAGGGCACACAGGCTCTTTCACAAGAAGGTGTCAGAAACATAAGAACAAGTGAGTTACGAAAGAAGCTGCTTCTAGGCCCATAGGTAATGATACCTCACCTAATTTATGAGGTATGAATTCATTCCTCAGTCTTTGGCCCTGAAGATACTTCCAGTAATGAATTTCAGGAGCTAAGCTTACAGCACATACAAAAGCACTGTATTTTAAAACTTAGCTTTTTGTGGTCTTAGCTTAGCTGCCTGTCACAACAGTAGCAACACAGTAGTGTAACAAGTCATATGCCTTCCAATGCTTCTCACTTAGTACAAGCTGAAACTCTAATTTTTGTGCATTTTCTCACTGTTCATTCTCTACATCAAACTTCATTTTCACAGCTCACTTAATTAGCTGTGTCTGTCCAGTAATTCTGAAAACACTACTCATACCACTTTAATCATAGGCACTGCTTTAAATCAAGGAAAAAAGCATTCATAGAACCACAAAAGCAACACAAAAGAATTGGTCATTTCTCACCAAGAGTGAGCCACATGCCATAATAGAGAAGAAAAAAGTGTAATCAAACTGAAAATTAAAATTACTACAGACAAATCACCATACTGATAGACCTGATTTTTTTGTTACTACTATCCTTTTAAAGAGAAGGAAAAACTAGCTTGTTAGCTTTAGCAATCCTGGTCTTTTTGACACTAGTAGGAAAAATAACCCCAACTTTTAAGATAGCTTTGCTCTATTTCTTTCATTATCTTTCAAATCAGGTACTTTTGACACAAAACCAAGCATTTTCAGATTCTTGATCAGAGCAAAGCTTCAGCTTGCCCCTCCTCTCTCTCTTCCCTCTGTGTCTCACCAACAACTTTCCATGCCTTCCCGTAAGTTTCTTCGAAGCAGGCCCTAATGTGTTGCATATGCAACTTCTGCCTGAATTCTTAAAATCATACATTGAGACAAAGAGTAGTTACAAAAAGCCCAGAAAACCAAACCAAAACTAGTACTTCAATCTCCTGAGACTTTATCTAGGATAAATTTAATAATATTACTGCATGCAACTATTCCTTCCTGAATCTGCAGGAAATCTCAGTGTTCACAGAAAGGCAATGGATCATATGTGATTATTTATTATTTTTCCCCTTTCTTCTTTCCTTTTTACTCTGCTCCCTGGGAAGTAATGACATGTAAGCCACGTTTGGTGGATAACTATTTCAGTGCTCTGGCAGGGACAGAGAGGCTCTGCTTGGGAAAGGCACCAACTCTAACTTGCCCAAAGAAGTGAGGATACAAGCTGGTCTGCACAGGCCAACAAACACGGGCAGTCCTTTACCCATGCACGAGTGACAGCCACTTACCTGCTTGTGAACACAGAACCAAGGGAATACAAGTGGGAAGTGCTGTACATCCCCCTCGGGCAGCCTAACCCCACTGTGCTGCTCAATGCAAACGCCACATATGTACCTGATGGCACGGGATGTGAGGGACTCAGAGATACCTGCCCCACAGAAGTACCCCAAGGCAGGCTGCATGTTCCTGGGGAGCAGCATTCCCAATGGCAGCTTTTCATCTCACAGCAACTCCGGCGTGTGCCTTTCCTCCAACACAACGCAGTGCAATCCAGCAGCTGGCCGTCACAGATGGCAGGCAGGGGGGCCAACTATCCTCTTGTTATTACTACTTTGTATTTGGATGCCTTAACTATGAAGAGGAGACATATTTTACTCTGTTACCTCAGGGCTTATCAATCCAAAAGAAAACAAATCAAGTAAAACTCAGTTGCGCTTAGGAGAACTTTCAGGAGAAATCCTGCAAATTTAAAATAACAGTTCTGACTAATAACAAAAGAACTAGTGAATAATAGCAAACAAAAAGCATATCTTTAAAATAAAATAAAATATTTTTTATTCAGAATAAATTTTTTATTTTTTTTTAAAGACGCACAAAATTAATTATTGTAGAACTACAATGATTTAATATAAAAATATAAAACTGCTTTGTGACAATCTCTGGACAGAGAGCTCTTACAGTATAATTCCAACTCTCAACAGCTAAGCTTCGAAATTTCTGAGACTATTACCTACTTAGCAATGAAAGTCACTGTCCTTTTACTTCACATAAAAACCAAAACTATTAGTCCATTAGCAAGCAGATTTTCAGTAATTTATTGAGATTTATTTGATTAAACATTAGAAAATGTGTTCAAAACTCAAACAAAATTAATGGAAAATGCTTTCAGAACTGGAAACTATGAGAATAGAATTTTCATAACAACAATCATCATCTGATTTTAGAGCCATTCATTACTTAGCTATTCAAAAAACAAATTTCAGGCAACATGCACTAAAAATAAACTCTCCAAAACAGCAAATTGCCCCCATGCTGCTTTGTCATTTAAGCAATTGCATTTTTCAAACAAGGAAGTTAATTCATTATACATTTATGAAAAATACATTTAATTCTTTGCATGGCACTCCTAAAGACAGACTCCCCACTAAGCTGCCTAACTCATTAACTGGAAAGAAGCAAATCCTGTGGCGTAATCTAAGGTTTGGTGCATAAATGATAAAAAATGTGCAATTTCAGAAGACACTTGTCATATATTTTACATAAATACACAAGTAAACACTCTAAAACTGAAGTTTCCTCACCTAACCAGTGCTCAGCGCTCAAAAAATCTACCAGTCCTAGGAAGATCTCAAATCTCAACCTATCAGCACTGATTCCACTAAGAGCAGGTTTGGGTAAGTTTTGGTTTGTTTTAAAGCTGAGATCACACTCTACAAAAGAAAAAAAACTGAAGTAGATGTCTTCAAGAGCTAGAAATGTGCAAGATATACCTTATTTTTCAAAAAATGTTAAATAGGTCCCTGCAAGCTGAGCTCTTTGCAGTCTACAGCTTTGTGATCGAAAGAAAAACCCTCATTAGATTACTAAAATACTGGAGTTTTTCCTGCCCTTTCTTTAGCATTCAGGGAGTCAATGAAAAGATGACCACATTTAATTACAGTTGCTACCAACTCTGCTTTGCCAGCATGGCTGGTGAGCTTAGGAGAGTCCAAGTCAATATCCGTAAACTCATTCAGCTTTAAATGTGTTGGCTTTAGGAGCTCAGCAGAGGCTACAGGGGTTACAGGTTGTGAGACTGGATGTCTGATGGATATTAAACCATGGAGTTGTGACACCACAAAGGCCCTGTGGCAAGGTGAGTGCGTAGGAGGCGCACAAGTCTGTCATGCTGTGTCGTGCATCACAATATTCTGTCTGGTGCTATCATTAACACTTCTGCACTACTTTCTAATTTCAAGTTATACAATTGACTTTCAAAAGACACTTGCATGTCATCTGTCTTTAAAACAAGGTGCTGAATAATCTAGTCAAAAGGACTAGAACGGAATTCACACAGAATCTAACTGACTTCTCCCCCACTGATGATGTACTGTCAAGTACTTAAAGCACTTGTAAATCATTATGCAAGCACTTTTCAGAATTAAATTACAAGTGTGACATATGGCATGAAATGAAGGAACCAGACCACAATGCTGTCACTGCTGTTAAAATCCTGTATCATTCAAAACATGAACAAATTAGTTATGCCACACTTTTTCAGAATTGGTACATTCTGAAACAGCAGTATCAAAGCTACAGCTTTTGGCATCATCAGCTCAGAATTGAAGGTTCTTGAACTCTGGTAGAACCGTGCTGGTGCAAGAGCTGATGAGGCTAAGCACTGAGGCACATTGAGCTACACAAACCAGACATCAGGTCCTGCTCTCCCAATTCCCTAGTGACAGCCACTCCCATTCCCACTGCTTCCTCCTGTTCCATAATTGAGATACATGCACTGCCCACGTACAGGGTCTGCCCACCTCTCCTCCTTCTCCCCAGACACATCCCCCCCAAACAGTCTACCAACAAACTGACCCCTGGTACAGAGCTGCCCCTATTTTCAACTCTGAACAGCAGCTACCAAACTCACCCTCCTGATCCTGCAGAAGGAACTTTCCTTGAACACATAAAATAAAATTTCTAGTCAAACATTGCTAAATTTTATTTTAGGGAACTGCGGTAGACTGTGGATAAAGGATTGTGTCATCCATACTGCCATTTAATTAAGATGCACCAAAAAACACATCCACACACACACACAAAGATAAATGTTTTGCAGATTACCTGCAATGCGTCCCACAGCTCTTCTGTAATTCCCAAATTAAATAAAAGCAAATGGGAAAAGCTGCTTAGTGCCTTAAAATGAACAGCAAAATGCTTCCATGAGTTTTTATGAAGGTCATGAGATCTTATGTGCTCTGTTGATCTATCTGCCTCAGAGAAGCAGAGACCTATATTCCAGAACAAAAATACAACTGTAAGATATTTTCTTTGTATTCCAAGAAGGCTGAAGATACAGTACCAAAGTGTAAAAATAAGTAATCCTGCTTCCCAGCCACCAGCAGCAGAAATCAGGTGGCCATGATTTGGAAAAGAGTAAAGGAAGGTGCCTGACTGCACGTTTTCATTATTTGATCATCCTTGTAGCTTCTCTTACCAAAGTTCTCAATACACTACTTATGTCAGCATACAGTAATTGAGCAACTAGTACACAGTAATAGACCAATTTTGAAACTGATCACAAGTCAAGACAAGAAAACTTTTCATTCTGATAATGATTACTTCTTTTAAATTTTTTCCATCTCTAAAGGTTTCTTTAGTCTTATTGAAGAAACCACCTAATTACATTTTTGTAGTATCTTTCATACATTGATTTTTAAAGACAGCACAAATAAAAGATGATGTGAATGAGGAAAGAATATGAAAAAAAAAAAGCTATCCAAAATATTATTTCTCCATCAGTCTGCATTCCCTTCTATTAGTCCACCTCTCCACCGCACAAGCCAGGGAAGGACATGTGGTCTTTCCCCACACACAATTCATCTTTTAGACAGCTTACATTGTCAGAATATTGCAGGTATAGAGCAGGTTGACAGACTCCACTCATTTGGCAATTACTTTCAAAGGAAAATAAATTACTCTGTTGTAAAAGCAAAAACCACACTCTTCAAGTTCTAATTAGTTTTATTAGTTGAAGCAGCAAATATCAGAACAACTGCAGAAACTGGAAAAGAGCAAACAGAAAGCTGAACTCAGTGTTGAAACTATTTAAACGTCTCAGCATATTAAATAATGCCTGGAAAGGTTAACTTTATTTCTTCAAGTGAGAAAAAGCAGACAGGATCTTGAGTGCAGGTTTTGGCTACATAGCTTCCAGTATTTGGCTTCAAAACATGAAAAGAATACAACATAATTAGGACAGATGTGTTTACAAAGAAACAAGCATCTAACATATGCTGTTGCAGGTAAGACAGACTTTCAAAACCACTACAAAAACTTAAAAGTCCATAGCATATCAGAATAAAGAAAAATAAAACCCTGCATCTGACCCACAATGCTCTCCTCTGGTAATCTTTTTAATGCAGCAGACCAGAGATAAGGACAGATTTGAAATATTGTCCTCATGGCCATATGAAACAGAACTCTTTGTTTCATAATGCATGGAGTCTGCAGTAAGCCAAGATGATTGTAGCAAAAGAAAATATTAATAAACATATGCTGTAGATGACACAGGAACAACGTGCAAAATAACTTCACAGTTAGTTCAGCTTGCAATTGCTTTCTTACACTCAATCTAATTGTAAAAGAATTATTAAAGTATCATTAATTAAACCACCAATTTATTCATAATTATGTACATGCAGTTAAGCAGAATCTCAATAATTTAAAGCACTTAGATTTTATTTTTTTTTTTATATCCTAAGGAGAGTAGGTTATTTGTAGCATAACAGATGTTTGCTGACAAGAAAGAAAATACACTAAATCAGCATTTTAAGCAACATTTAGAACTATACCCACATAATTTATCTTGTTCGGATGATGAACAGGTAGCCGCTTAAATTCTCCAGGTCACATTTTCTGCTTCTGATAAAACTTTACTCTTTTTACAGGAATATACCAGCAGTGAGCTACTTCCTACACATCCTCTACAACAAAAGACAAGCTCTTAGTATCTTCTTCTTCTTGCAAGATCCAAGAAAAACCAGCAACTTCTACCACCTAGCACGTGTCCTATTAATTCCAGTCAAAGTTCTGTGTGGAGAGTCTTACATATGAAACTCTTGTTAAGGATAATATTCTACCAAGATGAGAATCAATGAAAGTATAAGCAAGCCCTAGCAATAAAAGGTGAAGGTCTCCTAAGCATGAAGGCAAAAGGCTGTCAGGAAAAGAAGAAAACCTTCACAAACCAAAAGAAGTGTAAAAGAAACATCAATTGGTTTAATAAAGACAAAGTGCTGCATTCAGCCTTGAAAATTTATCTTTAAGAAGTACTTTATGCTCACTTTGAGTTCTTTCTCATCCCTCAATAGTATTTCACACATAATCAATAAGTGAGCCTGAACTGAGAGGAAAAAAAAAAAAAAAAAATGAAGCCACTCTTCCAAACAGTACATCAATTCCAAAGTTTTGATCATAATTTGATCAAAGGAAATGGTAGCAGAATCACATTTCTCCTTACTGAGACTTGGGCAGTTTCACTTAAAAAGTGATAAAGACAATAGCACCTAGGTTAGTACAGAATTCAACTTCATAAAAACTACCTAAAGATGAGTTAGAAAACACTTGCCATGAGATACAAGAAAATTATGTAAAATTCTTCTCTGTCTTCCCTCACTTCCCATAAGTACAAGAAAACCAGTCTCCCTCCTCCAAGAGAGAGATAAAGACACCTCATGATATCCTATATATATATCACGATATCATATATATATCCATGATATAGTAACCCAAGTGCAGACACAGCCTGAAAATACAAACACCAAGGACACACAACTCATAAGACTTCATATAAAAAGGGAAAAAAGTCTTCCCCCCCCCCAACATCTTCTTCCTTATCTAGAAGCTTCTGAAGCTTACAGTATTTTGCAGAATCACAGAGCAGCTGACGCAGAAAGGGCCCTACGGAGATCCTCCAGTCCAACTTCCATCCTCAGCCACAGGAGAAACTGAAGCAGGTTGCTCAGGGCTGTGGTCAGTTGGGCTTTAAATGTCTTCATGGATGGAGACTCTACACCTCAAGACATGTTACAGGATTTAATCAAAATCACTATAAATAAAAGATGTCTTTTCTGCTGTTTAAATGGGATTTCTTGTATTTCAGTTTGTGCGCGTTGCCTTTTGTCCCAACACTGGACACCATGGATGCACAGACAAGCATCACTTACTTCCATGTGCAGCAGGGACATCAGTCAAGCCCTGCACAGAAAGGTCTGGGAGCATTCATCAGAGAAAGCAGCAGATATATTTTAAACAGGGCTATTTTAAACCTGCCGCCAGATCCCAGAGTTAGAAAAATAATACATTTACGCTGTTACTGGCTCAATTATAAGCAATAGAAATCTTCATATCTTACACAGTCACCAGAAAGTAAAAGGATCTGCAGGCCAGCCCTGCTCAAACTACTCTTAGATTTGAAAATTTCCTTCTTTCTCATAAAGGTTTGAGACAGACTCAAACCAGGTTCCAGCCTGTTCCAAACCTCTGCACCTCAAATTCCAGGCTTCAACCCCTCACGGAGGGTAATAGTTCATAGCAGCTACTCCACCCCAAAGGAGTAATACCACATACCGGCTGGCCAACATCCACCCAGGCTAAGTCTCCCCAAATGTGGCATATCCCATTCCAGCAGTTAGCAAGGCAAAGGTATTGGCACCTTTTCAGTTTTCACACATCATCACCAACTGAAAGAAATCATTACCTTCTCCATGTAGCTACTGCAGAGGAGAGTTTGTGTGATGGAAAGGGAGACAGTCCTGGACAAGTAGTAAGCAGCTCATCATATTCTCCTTCCCTCAGAACATTATTCTATGTGTGGTTTTCCCAAAGAGTTCATCCCTACTAAGTCTTACACATGGCTGAAGAAATCTTAGTAGCAAAAGCCTATTATCCAAAAGAACTCCAAATTGTGCATATGTTTCCCCTAAACGCTGTGGTAAGTAGACCGAGACTGACAGGTGAAAAGTTTAACTTCATTTTTAAGGCAAAACCACTCCCTCTTTTCCATTACTTCAGTCACCATAGAACCAGACACATGAGTGACCCCAATACAGAAATTTAAACTGGAACTAGCTACTTAGAGAGGCCTTAGTAACAGATGCCTGACTTAGTCCAAACAGATCTAAGGTTCTTTGATCCATGCAGCATTGTCTACACTGCAGGTGGACTGGCAGCCACCTGCACTCCACCCTGCTGTAATGAGCAACCATTAGTGTGACTACCAAGAGGCTCAGGAAACCCCCTTCCTACTTCCAGAGGCAGTCTCTTTCTATTTCACATCTTTTCAAAGGCCTAAGATATAGACATCAAATTGAGATACACGAGAGACACCTGTGGACAGGTGAGTAGTCACCAATCAGCTAATCTTCTGACTTTCCTACAGGCATGCTTATTCTGCCACCTGGCTATCTCTTCCCCAAAAATCAAACACTTATTAACATTGCTGATCTTTCTTCAAATCTTTATTTTTGCTTATTAAGCACTAATACAAGCTGCTAGTGAATGCTTCCAAAACACGAAAGTGTCAGCATTTTGTACTAATATTTGGATTAACCACACAACTCATCTATATTTTCTGTTTGTAGAAGTCCCAATAAATCAGAAGAAAGCTACAGAAGTTAGTCCAATGGCAAACTCATGCTAATAAGCTACATCTGGAGTTTTAGATTAAATACATCACTCCTCTGCTTAACAGACTTTTACTCTAAGATCCTTGACTTTCTAAGGCTCTTATCAACCCAAATCCAAATCATAAATATGCCTCCCTGAACCAGGCCTGCCTTTTTTTTGTGGTACCTCTGTTTACACAGCTTATCCCTTATCACACTGCCAACACTGGGAACCACAGCAGATGGTCCCCTCAGACACAACTCTAACAGGTTTTCTCCACTCCCCCATTCCACTTATTTTTTTGTGCAAACAACTGATAAGGAAGGCTGCTGCAATGATTTACTGATATCTGAAGTTGAAAATTGACAAAATGCAAACTGCTTTTGTTCACCCCACCACCCCCCATGAACTGCTTAACCTCTTAACTACTAAGAAACACAGACAAAGAGTATTAATAATTGTACAAACCATACAGTCTGCTGGATTAGCATTTCAAACACAAGCAGTATTGATGAATTTAAAGATCATTACTGCATAACTTTATAAGTTATGCCAGCTACAACAAGCAGCCTACTATTAGTAAAGGAGAGAATATGAGGTAGTCTACCATTAAAATCCATTGGCTTGGAAATGCCTTGAAATTAGGTTTTTTCAACATTCTACTGAAAACAGGCTCTCAAGCAGAATTTAGAATAGAGACTGGATATTTCATTTGTATTTACTTCATCTAACAACCCAGAACAAACTGAGGCTCAGTGACATAAAAATGAAAATGCTTTCAATACTGCTATTAGAAAGACAGAAAGATGCTTAAAACTAAGTTCCACATAAATTCTATTAAAAAGCCAGGCTCTTACTGCTGGAGAACATGAATTTGCAAAACCACTGTAGCAAAATGTTGCAAAAAAAACCTAGAGGTCTGCGAGAGCATCTCCAACTAACCTTCTATGAAGAAGCATCTGCAAGTAGACAGTAATGAACCAGACAGACCCAGAGGGCTTTCTTAAATATAGGTCATGCCTGTCAGACCATAGCAAAAGACACAGTAACATTTGCTGAAGAGAACCCGAGTTATTATTGCACTACTTTGTAGGCAGACATTATTAGTTACATATTGGCAATGATCACTAGTTGATGCTTAAGAGGAAAAAGAAGGAAAATCTGCAAAAATTCAACAGCTGTATTAAATTTAAGAGTAAGAGTCATAAAGCATTCCTTGAAATATGTCACACTTTATATACTTCTCTTTTCATAAAGTGGTAACACAGAAGAATTTCTGATGAAATTCAGCGTTTGTTTTACTCCAGGGATTGGGAGACCAGCAAAGAAGTAGGCCAAAAGGTGGTTTAGAAAAAGTAATTTTTGCTGTTTTATGTCACATTAAGATGAAGACTTAAATTCCCTCATTACTAGGGAATGACAGTTAAAACCTTGAGAAATATTACTCTTGATATCTGCAGTGTTCTCCTTCCTTGATTGATGTTTTCGGTATGTGATTCTGGTACCTTGTATTTTGTTAGAACACAATCCCAGAGAAGAAGACTGTATAATACAGATATAAGAACATGAGAGAACATAAGGGAAGTACATATAACAACAGCCTGATCCATGGCTGGGTTTTATTGGCTTTTTTTACTCTCACAAGCAACATAGAAAAAAAAAAACCCTAAGAATTTAAGAAAAATTCCTGACTACTAAGAGAGTCAGCAGATTAGAAGTGCAGTTACTTTTCATCTAAAGATCAAAAAATTACACAGCTAAAGAATTAGTATTTCAAAGCATACTACAATGAAACCAACATACTCACAGAACACATGGCTCTGCAATCACACATATGCATCTCCTGCTGTAAAATCAAGGACAAAAAGGAGTATTTATTTTTTTCTAGAGGCCAGTAAGACAAGAAGAAGTGAGGAATCTCTTTTTGTCCTGCAGATAGCTTAAAAACAGATTCACAGTCAACTAGGAATCAAGAAAAACTGCAGTAAGATTCACTAGAAAAGAATCTTTCTGGAAGCAAGGTATCGGGTGAACTCATAAACACTATAAAGAGGACACATAAAAGCCTGGAACAGGAAATTTGACCAATAAATCTCCACACTCAAGAAATTCTATAATTAGACAGCAAGACTTGAATTCAAGCTATAAAGTTATATAATGAATGAAAAATTAAATACAAAAAAACTGTTTGCTCATTCAGTCATCAATCATGAGTTCAAAAGAAGAAAGATTCTTCATTGTCCAGCAGCAAAACTTCCCATTCAGAACTCACTACAGGTTATCAGTGTTTACATTTCTCCTGTGAATCTACTGAGATGACATTTACCAGCAAAAACCAGTATCAGGATAACAACTCTTTCAGATTCAAACATAATCCACATGCAGATGCAGTTACACTAACACAAGCATTTTTATATTTGTTAATAATTCAGAATAAATTTGGATGTTTTGGGAGGATGGGATGATCTATTTTATTTGACTGATTTTCACAAATTTATGTTCTTGATAAGTTTCAGATTTTAAAACAGTTTCTCTGAACTACTTAGAGCTGAACACTGCTGTACCGGCAACAGCTCTGGACCTGTGTTCATTATAGTCTCAAAATAAGTAAAATAAATAACAGGCTTTTCAGTTTTCAAATCTTTGAACATGAACTCCAGTAATCATCAGGGTTATTTATTAATTTTTTTCACAAACAAAAAGAAAAGAATCACTGGAAAGATTTTCCACTGTCATGTTACTGTAAAAAGCAATTGATGCAGCAGTACATCGATCAGCTTTCTTGCCAGTAATTGTCATTTCTGCAGACACATGCATGAACCCCAGTTTTGTGACATTTTAAAGTTTTGTGCTGACTGAGAAGTACTTAAGTGCTCAAACTTATTTGACTTACAGTCAAACAAAAAATAGTGTCAAAATGCTTGTGTTGTCAGAGCTGCAGCTCTCTTTTAAATATATCCAAGTTAAAATAATTTTGCTGTAGGGTGATCAGGGATAGAATGAATGGCAACACTTAGACTAATTACCTTCTTCTGAGAGCTTTAAGAATACACATGTTAAGGGAGGGGATGCTGTGGTCACAATCAAATATGAAAGGCCACAATGCTCTTTACTGGAGAATGTCTCTTCTGAGATAGAAGTTTGATGTCTTACCACAAAACCTACAACAATTTAGACCTTCCTGAAACAAAATACTATTTTCTGAGACTAACTGCATATATATATATGCAACTAGAAAACAAATTAGATCAATTTTTCAAGATAAAAAAAAAATCTACACAGCGCACACTGAACCACACAGAACCTGAATGCTGTCCCTTAAAATTGCTGTTTTAAAATTTTTTAATAAATACTGTTCACAAACGGGAAAAAAAAAACAAGTTCACATAATTATCTCAAAGTATTACCACAAATTTTACCTGTATATATATTTTATACTGTAAATAAAGAATAAAAATAGCATATGCATTACCATTTAAACTTGCCTGAAGATAATTACGAATGCACTCTGGCTGAACTTCAAGTATTCAGATTTTAAACATTAATTTACTTTGACTATGTGCATGTCAAAATGAAAGATTGCTGTCTGGATCCAGACATGCAGTATTAATACTGAACACGTGCATTCATTTCAGGTCAGCAGACATTCCAACTCTACTTCAGCAGGTGGTAGGAATAGCACTCTAATTAAAATCTGTATTAAAAAGTTCACAATGGGCTATCTACTCTGAATAGCTCCCATAAAGAAACATCACTGCAGCTGAAGGACTTAGACCACCTTTCCTTCAAAATCTGAATGGCCCCTCACATAAACCACCTTTCTGAACAATTTCTACTTTTTCAACTTGCCAACAGATTTTTCAAGGCAGCCCACTAAAGATTTCAGCACCCATTTAAGATACTAAAAAAGGTACCAAAACATTTCTTCAAAATAATCTCACATTTAGATATCAAAGCAATGAAAAAGTGATAAACAAAGCTCATTCCCTGTTAGATATTTGCCTCTGATCACTTCAGAAAATTATTGCCTTTAATAAATGATACATCTGAGACCAGTGTAAACAAAATCAAGGCAATCTCAGCCTGGTTAAAAATTATTTAGCCACAGTCTTAGGGTAAATATCTACCTTTTTCGGGTTTATTTTTTCTAACTTAACATTTTGACAGTATACTTTCAGGGCTGAGGTTTTTGGTTTGTAGTCAATACATACTATACTGAAGTCCAGAAATATCCTGACATTTAACAATGTACAAAGTTCTTCAGTTACAGTGTTTTTTACAAACAATACAGAGCACTAAGTCCACACAACACACACCGTCCATTCACTCCTTGTACCTCACTTCTGCTGCTGAATGAGGTAGGTGATGGTATGACCACCAGGCTGAAGGCAAGTATTTGAAATTTTAAGGCAACCAAAGCAAATGAACTGGATAGGGAAATACCAAAAAAACGTGAAATGGAACACGTAACCAAAGTTTGTTCCTCAAGTGTAACTGATAATTGCATTAAATACCTTCCAGGAAAAGAGTGGTATTTGTCTTCTAGCTCAGAAGACAAATAGGTCCTTTTTCCTCTTCCGATTTGAAAGTGCCTAAGGATAAAGTGAAGAACTATTCTATTACTGATAGCAAAACCAAAATCTTTCTTTTTAATTACCATTCCCATAGAGGTATTAAACCTTCCACAGGGAGCATCAAGATAATGACAATTCCAAAAGTATTCTCTCTTTCTTTCAGAAACCACTTGTTTCTCTGCACTCATACTGAAGCTCCACAAAGGCTTAAGACTTAAAATGTGGCCTGATCCCTTCCTCCCTGAAAACCAGCCATAGCATATACCCTTACATCTCCTTCACCTCTTCACTGGCAGTAAGATCACACTGATGTACATTGTAACCAAGGACAAATTTAAATAATGTTGCATCCCACACAATTTACTGTATTTAATGAGACTCCCATGTGGAAGTGATTCAAGTTTGAATTGCAGGTGCCAGTCAAGCAATATCAGATGGCACCTGGATATCAGGTGCCACTTTAGATCTATAAATTCAAATACTATAAACAACAGTGACACAAGCTTAAGCTTCTTCTACAACAGCTGTTCATCATTAAG
Source organism: Poecile atricapillus (assembly GCF_030490865.1). Classification (NCBI taxonomy): domain Eukaryota; kingdom Metazoa; phylum Chordata; class Aves; order Passeriformes; family Paridae; genus Poecile; species Poecile atricapillus. Next base: position 61,132,265 of record NC_081250.1, read on the forward strand.
ATGCCTGTGAAGTTTTCAGCTCTCAGAGAAATGGGTCTTTTCAAGTGTAAGCAGAAACAAAGGAGCAATTTTCCTTCTTTGGATACAGTATCTTGTTTTTCTTGAGTGTGAAACTATCCATTATACTTCCTTTTAACCCAACCAGCCCAGATACCTAGAATGTCAGTTTGTCTAGTGCAAAGCTAAAAACATATAAAAGTACATTTGACCTGCTTCTTTCTGTTAGTAAACAAAACCTTATCATAGCATTCTATTTAAAATAATTTTGGTACCTAGTGAGAAACACTCATTGCCAAACAGCAAGAAAATATATATATAGTAGTTAATTATTAATGTTGCATTGAACTTCTGTTACAAAACAGCACATTTCAGTCTGATGATTTATTTACAAAACAAAAACATCATGTAACCCTTAACATACAAGGACATACTAAAAGTATTTAACACATCATATTAGGGAAAAACTTTAACAGTCTTATTCTTTTCACAGACACAAAAAGAAATCATGTGTGAATTTTGACATCATGGACATAATTCAGCAAAACATAGTGCTGGTTCACCAGACAAACATGTTCACAGTTCCATCACAGAGTGTTAGACTGGTGCCATTGCACTAAGAAGTTCCTTCACCTTCTGTTTTGTTTCTTTTAGCCTATAGGATACTGTTCAGTGTAAAAATACAGGGTATATATACAGAACTGGACTGAATCTGTTTCTTTTCAGACAGAAATAGCAGCAGGTGGCAAGACAGTCCAGTAAGCAGATACTGTCTATTGTCAGATGCACGGACAGATTTGCAGCTGTTTACAGGATGTGTCAAAGAACTGTATACCTGCTTCTCTGCTTTAATGGTGATGTACGGATCCACAAATTAAATTATCACACGAGGCACATCAGAAAGACATAGCCATTACACTTGCCAAAGCAGAACTGGAACCAGGATCATTTTTATCAACTTATTCATGGCTAACTAAGTATGTTGTCGAAGCTCTGAACTTAAAACACAAAACCTTGAGCCCACCCAAATAAAAAAAATATCAACTAACAAGAAATAAACTTGAAAGCTGAACTGAACTTGAAACTGTGCTGTCAGCCTGACCACATTACTTTCATGGTAACTTATTAACACACTTCACATGCTTACCTCTACACACAAAAACTCTGCAGAACTGTAAGGTTGACTAAACATTGAAAGGATTTATGCAATTTGAGAGAAGAGAAGGTTAAAACAAAATACATGGTCTTACTGCAATAATAACTAGGTATTTATATCATTTCAAACTATGCATCTCTCCTAAGTGGCTTGCCTGAGTTAGGACAGGAACTCCCCATACAATCAAAGGAAAAAGCCAACACACTTGCATTCCTTACCTCCAGGGGGTGCTTCAGGAAAGCATGTATATTTTCACTTAGCTAATCAGACCCAACTTAGAAACCTAAACTATGGGATGTATGGTAGAAACAATTTTTGAACACCTATTTTGATAGATATTTGAGCACTCCCAAGGTAGTCTTTTGTATATCATCACTTTAATATAGCAGCTAAAACATACATTTAAACAAGGACAGAAAGTCCCATTCCAACAGTTCTTTGCTTGGGGACTTTTTGCCAAAGAAATCTTTTCATTGTTTATTCCAGACAGACATTTTCAAAGACACTACTCTATTTTCAAGGTGTAACTATGAAAACATTTGTGAAACACTGGTATAGAAATTGATGCTAAAAACCAGTAGGCTCTGTAGAGGTTAAAAAAATACATGCTTTAGCATACAGAAAGCCATATGAGTAGTTCCATTTAAAACACAGCTTAAATCCACCTCATTCATCAGGCTTTAAATCCTTCATTTCAGGAATCTATTTCTTGAGGATATGGTTTGCAACATAGATGGCACATGTGTTTTCAATACTGGAATGTGTCTAAAGTAACTGGGTACAACTCGGTATCAAATACCACACAGTTTGTTTCACAAGTCACACGCTCCTTGATGTTAGCAAGACATTAACTAGTTCCACACTTTCCACACATCAAAGTTATTCTTGATTTAGTTCCTGGTCCCTGAAGTACATGTTAATGGGAGTGGAACTGCTTTTACGAAAAGCTAGACTATATTAAGGAAAATAAAAAAATTACAGCTATGAAAGCTTAAAACTTGGTTTTGCAGTGGTGAGAAACTGATTAGCAGGTATTTCTGTGTCTCAGGTCTCATTAAAACAAACCCAACCCTGGCCCTCTTAAAACAGAGGGCTTTTTTAATTTTTTTTCTTTTATATATATTTAACAAAATTTAGAAAAATGTTTACAGTTTGTATTAATTTTCCTTTTTTGTGTGTCCACCAACAGTAAGTTCAAAAAATGCAGACCCCTTCAATTACCTTCTCGAATCACAATTTGGGCACAGATCTCTAGAAAAGAAAAATAATGGTCCTTCGACAAGTTGTTCTTGCAAAGAAGTAAGAACCTGTAATCAGTTCACATAAAATCGTTCGTTTCCTTATAAAATGATTTTCCTGCAGAACCAAATTAACTGAAATACAGGAGGAAAGATCTCAGCTTGAATCAACTACATATTATTAATTCATCCTAGAAGCTGCCTTACTGCTTCAAACCAAAGGCTGTGAAAACCTGCAAAATAAGAAAAAGAATTATGTTAAACTAATTCTTACACATTTTAGACAAAAACTGAACTACCTCAGAAGCACTGCATCACGATCAGGGATGAGCAGTTATGGATATATTTCCTGGAGTTATGCATTGTTTTCTAAACTGAGGAAACTTTCACCAGAGTTTCAATAGATCTCCTTTGGTGTTCCATTGTTTAAAGATAAAAACATCTAACTTTTGCCAACCAATCACATATTGCAAACCAATCCAGATCACCATGACTTCAACATCTTGAGTTACATATATGGTTAGAAAGTACTTTCAATTTCATCCTGGTATGCAGTATTCCTAAGACCACTTCTTCAATACAAATGAGCTTTCCACAAAAATTGTGAAAAAAATGGTTCTAATAAAAGTTTTTGCTGCTAAAGAAAAGCAAACTTTTTTTTTTTTTTTTTTGCTGCTCAATATTTCCTTAGAAATTTCCTGCTCAATATTTCCTTAGAATCTGCTAATATTTTTCTTTTCTTTTTAAACCTAAGTATTATGCCAAATATCACATCTGCCCTTTAGTATGTGCTAGGTAGCACACCTGGAACTTGAAGTACAAATTTATCAACTGATTTCAGTTGGTGCCAGGAAGGTGAGTCAAACTAGAAATGTTGTATACACACAATGCAAATAATCACTGACACACCAGTCAAAGTGTGATCCAAGACAGCAACCAGCAAGATCTCAGGAAGTAAATAAAGAACATACTCTAACAAATAAATCCATGTAATCATTACTGTAAGAAACAACCACAGCATTCACCAACTTTATCTGCTCCCCCTTCCCAAAGAAAACAAGTAAAACACACTTTTAAAATGGAAAAAAAAAAAAATAAAAATCATACATGCACACAGAAAACATGCAGTCTGGTAACATAAATGCCATTTTTGCACTTCACAGACCCTTTGGAGTTTGGTTGGGGGTTTTTTAATGATACTTATAACAAGCTGCAGCTGAAGCAAACTTTCTTCTTTTGCTGGAAGAATCCACATCTTTAAGAGATGCAAACTTTCCTGGCGTACGTACCTGAGACCCATGAAAATCTGCCTTGCCAAAATTTCTAAAATGTTTTTAAGCATGACAGTAAAGGAAACGGACTGCTTAGCACATTGTACCTCCCGCACAGTGAAAACCTCTTGCTAAGGCTGATCATTATGAAAAAACCTCACGCCATCCTGATTGGACACACAAAACCCTTGGCTGCATCACGTTGCAAGCGTCTTAGTACCACACCCAGAAAGCTTTATTTGGATATGATCTTTTCCATGAATGAACGACTACTTGCTTACAATTATATAGCACACTCTGAAACCAAAAGTCCAATTTTAGTCTAGAAAAAAAGTTAAAACAATTTTAAACTTTCCCAGCTAAGATTCTGAAAATAAAGAAAATAAAGAGTTCATAAACTAGCATGAACATACACGGATGATGATCAATTAATAAAAATCATACAAATCCCTCTAATCCCAAAAGACTTTTATACTAATCACTGCTTCATTTCCTCTGCAACCATATTTGAAGTGACAGTGGATCTCATTTTTTCAGAATAATCTTCTAGGATATTTACACAAGAGTAATGTATGCAATGCTCCTGCATTATTAATGATTTCTGTGGGAAACGAATGAAAATTTTACCTCACTTGCTAGGGTTTCCTCTGAACTTTTGAATCCTTTCAAGAAATGCAAAGCAGGGCCCTGAGCCAGGAGATCATTTGTAGAGGGATCAATTAAGTGACTAAATTGAAAATAAAATTCAACAAAATGGCATTTTTAACCTAAATGTTAATTTAAACGGTTTTCAAGGAGAGATTTCGGTGCCAGCGCGGTCACACAGCGCCATCTAGCAGTGACTCACAGTACGGCAGTAACTGTGACACCGGGTTTGAGACTTATTTATAAATGTTTTTAAGTACTCACTCATTTAAAGAAATTCAAAGGAACTAGGGAAGTGACCCTTACAACTGCTACAAGCAAACCTAAAGCTGAAGCTTTACAGACCGAATCTATGCCAACCGCTGCAATTCTCTTCCCATTGGTAAATTCTGGCCTCATAAAAAGGAGAAGGTGTTAGGAACATCTTTGATAGCTTATTACTTCTGCAAAATTCTTTCTAAAAATGATCTGGAAAAGCCTAAGTAAGCCTAAGTAAGCATTAGCGTAACTCTTACTGCAATGCAGTCCTGCGCAGCTCTTTCTGCTAGTCAGACATCAAACTCTGATCTAATGTTTTTCCAACATTTTACCTTCACTTATTTTAAGTAGTGAAGATTTCTCTGCTTGTCATGACTAAAACGGTTGAAACATCTCAAGTTACATAGGCCAATAAATTCAGAGTTTCTAACATACTGGGTGGGGGGAGGATCTTTTAAGGCCCCAACGAATGGCATCAAGATGGATTCTTTACCAGATCGAGTTGCACGAAATACTTGCAGAAATTTATCACAGCACGAAACACTAAAACAAAGCATTCCAAGTCTAAAGCTCTAGTTTCACAAGCACATACTTTTAACTCAGCACAAGGAAGCCTTAGTGTTCAATGGAAGACAAACCATCTCTTGTAAGCCATCTCTTGCCCACTCAGTGCAGGTAATGCTCTGCCTTCTTTCTCTCAATGTCTCTATGCATATGCATAGAGACTTAAAAAGATTTGCACTGAATCAAACCAAGGAACTAATATGATTTTACACTAAAATGGCCAAAAAAAAAAAACAAAATATGCCAGAGTATTTTTGAAACTACAACGGGGAAAAATAAAAGCAAATCATAGAAGTGTGATAAAAATCCTTGGCTTAGCGATTCAGTGTTAGTATTACTAAGAACAGTTATTATGAAAAAGAGTGATGGCCCTAAAGGAGCTGTGAAAGCTAATTCTTAAAAAAAAACCTGAATGTGACTCTCTATAAATTAGCAGCATTGACTTGAGACACATCAAAAAATGGAAGCAGAGAAGCAAGTCATTTTGACTAGGACAGTAGACAAGCTAGCACCAAGATGTCAACTTCCCCATCTTCAAACAGTTTTATTCCAAAAACTGTTTCCTGTAAATATTTTTTTCTGTGGATGTGTATTTCAGTATTTCTGATCTTATATAAAAACATTAAGTCAATTATGACAGAGTTATTCTCTAACAGAGTGTGCTCAAGATTTCAGCTGTCCCGGGACCTAAATTTGAAGGTTTCATAAACTGTGTTTTGAATAAGGCAACAAACTCTTCCCTCCTCCACATTTATCAAAATTGTACATTTTAGATAAACATACTAATGTACTTGAAGATTGATGCAAATAAATAAACTGGATAATGTCCAGAGGAATGGAACAAGAAAGGTCAGAGCTCTAGAGAACAAAACCTATGAGAGAAGCTTTTAGGAATTAGATCTGTTTGGCCTAAACACAGGATGCCTATAGAGAGAAGGCATAACAGCATTCAAATAAGTGAAAGGTTGCTATGCAGAAGAGAAGAATGTTCTCCATGCCCACTTGAGAACATACAGGCAGCTAAAGGCTTAACTGTGCTAAAAGGTATAGGTCACACACTCAGAAACACTTTTTTACCAGAAAGGTAGTTAATCATCCAAAAGGGGTTATGAATCACTGCAGGTTTATAACAGCCAACTAAATATAAAGCTCCTGAGTGGCCCAGCCCTGGGAAGGAGAGCTCACCAGGCCAGTTACCTTTTGGCCTATGATCATCAACAGAATGCAGCAGGTCTTAAGAGGAGGCTCTGTCAGTCATGAACACACTTACAACCTACTCCCTGCAGGTGGTGAGGGATAACAGTTCCAGTTAAAATTCCTCTCCCAGTCCTCCTCTACGTTAGTTTACACCCCAGAACTAAACCCCTCTTCCTGCACCTGGCAGCTGGGCTGCCTACAGCAGGTGGGCAGCATCAGACTACTTGAATTCCTCCTCTCAAGCCACCTAAGAGCAGAGGCAAAGTTCACAGCCCTCTCCATTTATATGTAATTCTGCCTCAGTAAAGAGAGGAACCACTGACAACACTTTAAAACTGCACCTGTAAAAGAACTGGCAGTCATCTACAGAAGACGACACTGTTTTTTTTTCTCTGCTGTGTTTTTATTTGGAAAATCACAGACTCAAAGACGATTCTGAACACACAAGTTTTCCAACAAGCCATTTTTAACAAAAAGACACAAGTGTCATGGCAAAAGACTGTGAAGAAAATTTCCTTCCTCTCAAGTTTCCTGGAGTCTGGGGTTTTATGAAAATCACGAAAAAAAAAACCTTTAACAATCGGATTTTCCTCCTGTAACAGAAAATTCTGGTAGTGTTTTTCTTATTCTACTCTGGTGTTACAAAGAATACCTGGAACCTTCAGCAATATATAAAGGTGATTGTCTTACAAGGAAACTTGTTAATTTTTTTTATTTTCTAAGAAGACTTACAATCCATATTCACTTGATATTCTCCTTCCATCACTACCCATTATAAGACTCAAACTTCTAGTTAAATAACTACTGGATGCTCAAATTTACCATCATCCAGTGCTCTGCATCTTTACTTCACAAAGGAAAATTAACATTTCCAATGGGAAGTGAATTTTTCAAATCACGATAAAGACAAGCAGAAAAGTGGCGACCCATGAACAAACAGAATTTCAAAAGTCAACTATCACTTAGGGAATCAATTACAAACAAGCACACTTTCACCCTTAAAACCCAGCCAACAAAAGCTGCACGTCCAAAATGCCTAATAAAATCCACAGTCAAGCGCTCTGTCTTCTATTAAATTGCAAGCCAAAAAAATCACTTCTCTATACACCAGTGTCTTCTACCAATCATCAGCAATTCAGTTTTGGCACAATTAACTCAAAGTCCATTTATAGTTATCCAAGACAAAGTTCCTGCTTAGCTTATTTTTGTAAGCAAATTCCAAAGCCAGGGACTTGAGACAAAAGCTAATGTCTTCTGCTTAAATAGCCTGCTCCTCAGCCCCAACACTTAATCTGCTAACTCCAACCGCTAGCACACAAAAGCTACAGGATTCACAAGCAGCAAATTCAAGATTGATGGATGCACATTTCTGCAGGCCCATCATGCCCTGGCTAAGCACAAGTGTTGGAAAGACTGCACCAGCTCAGTCAGCTTAAGGTCCCCATGGGTGCTGTTTGGCCACAACAGCTATCCCAACCACTTTCCCCAAGTGGTTGAAAATAGCACAAAAATCACAAAAACTGGACAGGACAAGGCCAAAGTTTCCTATGAACAGCAGAAACAAGTTATGACAATACAAAGCATTCTAATACACAGTTTTATGATGCAATAAAGTAATTTCTCTGCACATCCTGAGATGCAGAGCAGCCTTACCACTTCTCTCAGGGTGAGAAGACTCAGTATCGAGTATCTAGTATTGCTGAGGCCAAACAACTACTCTGTTTCTGTAAAACATTATGAGCCTGTGCATAACTCGCATGATTTCAAATTAGGCTTTGGAGCCCAGCAATGCCAGGAAAGAGCAGGACTGAATGGTTATTCCATGAATTCTGCAAGGAAGATACAAGTCACATGGGAGTCTGCTCCAGCTTTGCTTCAGATGGCAGCACAGTGTCATTTCACTATCACAGAGCTCCTTCCCTGCTAACTTAAGGGCTTCCTGGGGTACAGTTCTACTGCCCCAAGAGATACAAGGGACAGATTGTCCCTCGACAACTTGTCCCCACTATTCCAAACATCATTCAAAATAAAAGATTGCACAAAATTAAATTTAAAATATTTACATGGAAAAAGCAAGAAAATTATACAACTCGGAGGTTCTTGAAGATAAGCTCAAGAAAATGATATGCAGTCAACATGAATAATTTTTTTTTAAAAATAAGTACTTCCACAACCCTTAAGTTATACACAGAAAATACATAAGCTAAGTATGCAGCTAGGCTTTACCCACAGTCAGCTTAGGATGTTAACTCAAAGCGGGTGGCATTTTCCCTCAAAAAACACATTAAATCACAAGCTATATGTTTAGAATTTGCTTGAACAAATGAAAAAGCTAGCTTTGGAAACTAGGATAGCACCACTCTAGTGACAACAGTTACCAAATGCTAGGCCTAACAAGCTGTTAGGCACCCAAACAATTAAATACTGATGTTCAACCCGAATGTCACCTGCCTTTACACTCACAGTTATTTGTGCTGTAGTTATGCAGCAGTTATACTACTATATTGTAATCTAGTATATATATAATAATATATATTACTATACTATATTATACTACTATACTACTTTCAACAAGTAGTGTTTGTTCAGTAGTCCTTACAGGTTTCAGTGTCTTGGTGAAATACACACCGTGTTCATAAGATTATTAAACAAATTTTTAACCATTCCTCAAACAAAACAATATGTGGACCATTATAAGCAAACTCCTCAAACAATGTTTCAAAGAGAAGTCTGTATACAAAAGTAACCCAGCCTACCCAGACCAGCAAAAATAAAGCAAAGCGGAATTCCAAATGCAACAGTTCTTCAAAAAGGTGAATTTAGGCAATTACACTTCATGAATCTCACCTCCTTAACACAGACTCTCTAAGAGGGAAACTGAGTCCAACAAAAAACTTAACTGGAGCTAAAAAGTGGTAACTCTTGAGACAAAACAGAAGCACAAAACACAGACCTTCATAATCAACAGCGAAGTTGCCAACTAAACCAGCACGATATCAGAATGGCAGGAAATAACTTAAAGCGGGTTTACTGAGACGCTTAAGGCTGTACTGCAAAGTTCGCTGGGAAGGTCCGCAGCCCGCCCGGCTGGCGGGAGCGCGGCGCAGCCCGCACTCCTTGGCTGCTGCTGCCCCCTCTCGGCTGCTCCCGGCACGGCAGCACCGCGCCAAGGCTCCTGCCCAGCCCCACAGCAGGGCGCGCCTCACCTTCCCAACCTTCTCCAGCTGGAAAAAGCCTCAACTACTTCATACATTACCTTATCCCAAATGCGTGTCTGCGTGACCGCTGTATAAACATTCTTTTAGAAAGAAAACAGAAGGGTAATGTCCAAACTCGCTCATACAGCCAAGCGGGCCTGGGGAGACACAGAGCTGTATCCCAATTCTTGTCTATTATCTGTTTTAGTGCATTTCTACTGTCTCCAGCCAGCCTCCATAATCACACAGGAGTCTCTTCTCTAGTATGCCCTCAGGCCTAGCAGAGGAGAGCAACACAGATTAATATTCTGTACTTGGAGACACAGAGCAGTTTGAGTTGTGCTACAAGCAAAATTCTTAAAAGCAACAAGCCAGAAAGCAACTCACCCAGGCTTGCCTTGCTCCCCGGAGTAACTTACAGCAATTCACATACAGAGGCATCCACATTGCAACTGACAAAAAAGCAGTCACAAAATATATTAAAAACATCTTAATGCAAAGCTGTGACCATGGCAAGTTCCAAGAACTCTGTCCTGGTTGGCAGCTACACTTCATCCTTTCTAGCAAATGAAACTGTAGCCAAAATGAAGCAAAAGCCTGCAGTGAACATTAACCCTCCTCCACTATTCCCCAGTCATCCACGGTAACAAGCACATCCTTTTAAAAGTGCTCCTACAAATGTCCCAGATCAAAATATATTCCTGCTCCTACCTCTGAGAGTCATGGTCAAAGAAATCTCTTCAGCATATAAAAAAATGGTCTGTTCTCCCATTAGCTTTTATAAATCTACTATAAATTTTCCTTAAGCATGAAGGAACTGTGAAACGTGAAACTAATGTCTCTATAGAACACCCTACAAAGCTCCTCATCATCTTCGTGTTTCTGCTGAACTCACTTCATCACTGCTATTTACGCTTCATTTGCTAATTGCTTAACCATCTACTACAAGGACATATTCCACATAGGAGGATGGATGTTACCAGGAGTTGAAATTTACCTTTCATGGTTCAATCCTTTTCAAATTCATTCTTCTGGATTACACGAAATTCAGCACTGCCAGAACTGAACTCCATTGCACAACCATCAGAGCATGGAGCCAATGCTCTGTCACTAGAATTAACCCTAAACATGTCATGCATGCTTAAATTTACCTATGTGAACTCTCTAGAAGTGTCCCTGAAGATAGTGTGCACATAGGATTTATTAGGTTCTTCAGCATGCTCCCAACTTTCAGTTGCCTGCCCAATGATTGTGAAATAAGAACACTGAAAGAGAAAAACAAACAAAAAACAAACAAACAAAAAGAAAGCCACTCACAGATGAATAGACAATTTTAAAGACAATAAAGAAAGACAGTACACACTTGTCATATCAAGCACTAATGGCAGTGATGTCATCATGAGGAGAAAACAGACCCTAGCTCTTATCTAGTTCCCCCATAAACAGGGGACAGACACATTTCCCAGTTTGAGAACTCGGAGTTCTATCCTGTACCAGAGACAACATCCTCAAAGCTGGACTCCCCACTTAACAGAAAGTTGCCCAACAGGAATAAGAAGTTGATACTGAGGAAGCCGAGGTAGGAAAAACTCACCACAAAGAGGTCATGTATCTTGCACTGTGCTACAAGTCAGAAGTGATAAGTAACAGAAGTCTAGCCACACACGGGTTAGGAAGTTTTACAGGGAACACTGGAGCAGTAATACACAGCTGCCAAAACCACAATTATACGTTAGTTTACAGAGACTTAGGGAACATGCAGTGCTGCAGATGAGGCACAGCATGATGCTGTATGAACTCTACACTGCAAGAAACCATCCCAACAATATCCAGACTCATTGTCCCCCTCACTGGCTTATAGGACACTTCTCGATGCACTGGGAATATCCATTCCTTCCAAAGAACTGTGAAATCTTGACTGTCTACAGTTGTGCAACTCCATCTGCTAGATCCCATGAGCCTCACCTGTTTTCTTCCCTGCTATGTCCCATTTCACCCTCTCTCCTCATCCTCCTAACCCTCTCACCATAAAAGTCTCAGATTTTAAAAAGAAGAAAACTTTCACACCCACATCCCAAGTATTCCCATACTAACTGCATGTCAGAGCACACTTTTCAAGCCTGAACACCAAGAATCAACACACAAAACAAACTTGCGACAAGCAGCAACTCCGATCCTCTAATAGCAGGAATCTGCATCGCTGGAACTGTAAGGCAATTACCTCAACACAACAGATAGAGAAAGAAGTTACTTTACTGCCTCGCTCAGCATCAACTCTACAAGTTACAGACAATGAGGGAACTTTTCACTCAATACAATACAATACACCAGAATTTCCTTCCATGTTCACTTTTCTCCATTGCTCAGCTGCTTTAGAGACAGTTTCATGACTGCAGTGTTGTAGAGAAAACAGAAACACCTCTTTTCAACAGAAAAGTAGTGTAGGGTATTTTGTGTATTTAAGCATACACCATGCATACCCTGCCCTCAAAAAGAGATTGTAAATTATCTTTTATTTGGATTTTTTTTTTTTACTGGAACTGTACTCACAACCGTTTGAAAAGTACAAATCCAAACACAAGTACAAACCTTGAATTCTCTAACTGATAAGGCACTTAATGAGCAGCTAATAATGATTTGTCTTTTAGCTTAATAAAGAATACCTCACAATGAGGATGGCTCACCTCAAAAATTGCACAGTAGTCATTACCATTTTACGTGATACTTATGAAGGAACACAGGAGCATTATCAGCAGGGTGCAGAACAAAAAATGGAAAGACCAACTGCTGATTCTGAGCAAATAAAAGCATACACTGGAAACCAGCAGAGATCTTAGTCAAAATACTTCACCAAACTCTATGTAGGCTGCATAGAGCTTATTTCAATAATACAGTAACCTATTAAAAAGGTCTCTAAAACAATAAATAAATCAAAATCTAGTATTAATATTTTATTGTGTCGTACAAAAGTACTTTTAAAACAACACTTGAAAGAAAGGACCATATTCTGAAGTGATTCACAACCCATGAATCAATACCTCTACAATCTTAGAAATTTTCTTTATTTTGCACTTGGATGAATAAAACTCATGCTGCAGCATGCTTTGCTGCGTCTGTATGGGGATGGCCAAAGTCTACACAAGCACGGCTTATGCAACACAGTGAACACAAGACAATGCCTTTGAACACTGAAGTCCATTTTAGATTGTAGCACCTCATCTGCTTTTCAACAGCAGACTCTTTCCTTTTACACCTGTCTTCTTTTCAACATGAGGTCTTACGGAGATCGTTTTTTCTTCCTTGTCTTCTTCCTTCTTTCTTCTACTCAAATGTGTTGTTTAAGCAGATGGAGAGTCTAAATGATACCTCAGTTATATCCACTGGTAAGCAAAACTGACAAGTGTTTAGAAAATTAACAAGTAGAAGAGGGAAAACACCTCAGATCCTTTCTTTAACAGGATTTCAAAATATTATTTCATATTTGCTTTAGAGAAATACATAAATTCTCTGCACAGGGAGTTACAGAGCTGTAAGACATAACTCGGACTACAAGTACTAATATTCAGTAAGAATTCTATAAGAATTGGCTAGTCTCACTGATACAAGCCCTGCCAATAATGGAGTGAGCTCTACACAGCAACTTTCCATCCAACACACTTACAGAAGAAATTTTTGAGACAGTGAATAGGATGCCTGAATTAATTTTAAATTAGTCTAAAACTGCACAAGTAAAGCTAAAGGTCTGTAACATAACCCAGTTTCTAAGTGCTACATCAAAGCCAAGCCCACTGAATTAGCAGAAACAATTACTGTTTGTAGAATCCCATGCTAGAGAAGGAGTATGTTCTGTGCTCGCATTTATTTCTAAAATACACAAAATTGTAGTGTAGATAAACTGTGACTGGTTTAGCCGCACTGAATGTTTAATAACAGGTTTTGGTCCGTCTTCCTATAAGAGAAAGTAATCATTTTTTCTGGTATTTCTAAGTTACTAGCAATGCCTTTCCTGCCCCCAGCATGTTTTACAATGGCTGAGGAGGGAAGGCTTTGGACCTGAACAGCCCTGAGCCAGAAGCAATCTGTACAAAGTAACAAGTATATTTAATGTCTTCATCTATCAAAATGCATTCAAAGCTGGGCCACAACCCATTAATTTCACAGAACTAGAAACATACAGATGTCAACATATGTAAATACAACTACCCACTTCAGAAGTCAAAGCATTCTATGTCTGACTATACATGTGCAGTTCCATTTTTCAGAAAGTGCAGCTACATGGCAAACATACTGAACTCCCTTCCCAAACAAAAATCTTCCTCACAATATTTGAAAGCTCCCAGCTCGCCCACTTCCTGTTTTTCACAGCAGGCATTACTCGTCTGTACCATGAGAGTTTCTTCCTCCAGGGCGTATCTCACAGGGAGCACTCCAGCAGGTCTGCAGGCATGTCTAAACTATACAGCAAGTCATGCTGCCAAGAAACCAAAACCAGTTTTAGAACCAGTAAAGCCACCATCAGCTACACCGTTTTCAGAATATGAACAAGTACCCATGGTACAGCCCTACACTGATAGCAGCTGGTCCACACATTTCTGTGTGGCTCAGGCTCACAAAGGAGCTTTGTGTTCCCACAGCATGGTATGCAAGATTTGTTCAGAATGCTGCCCACCTTCACGCTGTAAAAGTAGATACAAAAATAGGTTCAGCTCTTCTGCTGGCTTCCCTTTGCCTATTTTTAAGCTGATGCAGTCCCTGACTTTTAATCACCATTGCTGTTATTGCAGTATCTGTATATTGCTGATTCACACTCTGGTCTCTCTGCAGACAGAGGAAATCTTTGCTGTGAAAAGCACAGCCCTCAGTTTTCACCTTTGGATATAGACACTCCCAGAAGCAACAAAGAGTGCTTGTACAGAAAGAACATTTTTGAAACACATGAAAAGCAAGGAGGACATTATATCTATGTTCCGTTTCAGATAAGTCAACTTGTAAGGCAGGTTGCATTGTTACAACTTTCAGTTAGCAACAGGAGTCTGATGCTGTTTTTCTTCCTTCTGTATTTCTTTCCAATCTTGCAATTAGGCAAAAGACACTAGAAACAGTGCTTGACTCCATCATAATGCAGCAATAACTGCAAGTAAAGCTCACATCTTATTCTCTAAAGCCAGAACTTTATTCTAGTGTGTTTTCAATAAGTATTGTCTCAAACACTTAGGAACATGTAGGAAATAGGCTAATCCTAACACTTTTATTTAAGGAATAGCTGTCCAAGACACTGTGACAACAATCTTTCTTCTTATTGAGCATTTCTATCATCTTTTCCCCAAGATTATAACAGTTTTACATAAAACTAATGAATTCTAGCAACACATGGATGATTTACAAAATAGCTCTTACAAAACATTTTCTTATCTTTTGCATACTATAAACAATATTAAGTTTAATTTCAATAAATGTTTGACATTTGGATCATGTTAAGCAACAGTTACTATTTACTGAGTAGCTTCTTCACTGTATAGGACAGAAAGATTAAATCCCTATTTGACATTCTATCTGAACTTCCCAAATGATTTAATATAAAAAAAGACAAACATGCTTTCTTAAGAACAGATTGACAAGAATTACTTAACTTCAAAAAGAAGAAACTACACTGCATCATTTCTGCCTATCACCTAGTATTGAGGCTTTTTTGTTTGTTCCATTTAATGTGTGTACATACATTAGCATAAACTAAATCAAGACTTAGATTTAATAATTACTAGAAACTAGAGGTCAATTTCATGTACAACTACCAAACTTGCTCTAGGACTCCTCCCCCAGCAAGTGCAACTTTTACTAGGTTTTCAGTTCTCAGTTTCAGGTTCTAGATGCAGACTTATTTCTATTCTAATGTTGTAAACATTTAATTTTCTGAAAAGATATGGTATCAAAAATTTAAGATAGTTCCTTCCTTCACTGTACTTCCATCTTTCCTATATCTCTCCCAGTAAAATTCCAAGAGCACAGAACAGTCATCTGAACCTTGACAAGCCTAAAGTAGCTTCTGGAACAATATGCATTAGAACAACTACGGTAAAGCGGAATTAAATTTAAGAAAGCCATAATGAGAACATATTTGCAATCTTATACAAAGAGCTGCCAAAAATAAGGTTTTTTGGGTCAGCACTCCACTTGCCTGTGGAAAGAGCATACCTACTCCAGTGCTGTACTACGAATTTAATAATCTGGGTTCCCTAAAACAATTCAGCACTTGAATAATTCAGTGTCTTATTTCTACGTAAGAAAGATCAACAGCAATAAAGGAAAATGAGATGCTTAATTTAATAAAAACTGTTTAACAGTGTCATGACATGTTCAAGAAAAGGAACAGCCATTCTGTGGAATCAGGATTGTTTTTAGAAAACTGTCAGGACAGACAACTTTGTAGTCTTTCAGCATACAAGTTTAGGTGCAAGACACACCTGAACTTGAATGAATTAATAAAATTTAAGTTTCTGTTTTGACTAGTCAAAAGCTACACAAAAGAATTAAGACAATACTTGTCTATTGAAACATGGTATTAATCCAACTTTTTTGTCAGCATATTTTGCATTAATGAGATGGAACGTGGTCAGCATAACCACAAGTTCAGGGGTATTTTTAGGATTGGGGAGGCAGAACAGATGATGGGGAGATTTTTAAATACTTGGAATGGAAGGAGAAATAGCATTCTCAGCTCTTTGGAACCTACAAGGTACAATCCTGTATCATCCCACCTCCATCCTAGTGATCATCTCTCCTGAAACAAAAGATCATTCACCTGGAGTACACCACCTCTACTCCAGTGCAAACATACACATCACCAAGTGAAAACACACTGCCTCTCTCCCTCTTCCCCTTGGGTTCCATCAACTACAGTTAAAAACAAGAATTAATATATTTCCCATCCACTGTTATGAAAACTTTTTAATTCAGTTTAGCAAGTAAAATGTCAAAAAAAGGCACTGAATGACATCTATCTGATGGTTACCCTGATATCAAGAAAATCTAACCTTTCTGAATGCACTCATCCTGTAATCATTCTGCTTAATGCCACGAAAACACTTTACCTCCTCACCTTCCGATCAGAAAGGGATCAGAAGAGGATTTTTAAAAGCATAATTAAGACTGAAATATTTGATGACAGCTTGACAGCTCTGAACATTCACCCCAGAAAAACTGAAGGACAGGGCTCACTCATACTGTTACCTGTAATTTTGTATCCATATGCAGCCAGCTGCCCAGCCATGTATTCACCATCTGAATTATTGTGAGAACATCCCCATGTACGAATCCAGATTTTCTGAACACCAGGAATAATGCTGTCAAGTAAAAACAAATGAGAAATGCAAGTTAAATGTCGAACAAGCTTCCCTTTTAAGCATGCTGAATGGACTGAATGAACTGTAATTCTTCGAACATAAAATAAGCAATGCAAACAGTAACAACTCCAAAACAGCTGAGGCAAAACAGTTATTATGTGACTTTAGTGCAACAGGTCTCACTGGGACAGAGTAACATAAACCCATATAGGGCTGTGTTTTGCATTTGTGACTGGAACAGTGTTAGCACACCAGCGTTTCATCTGTCATGGGACAGTGCTTGCTTGCTTCTCACTGTGAACCATCCCACCATTAGCAGGCTGCAGATGGACAACAGGTTGGGAGGAACATGACCAGAATAGCTGACCACCAGGATAATTCATTCCAGATGACATCATGTTCAACAATAAAAGCTGTGGGTTTGGTCTTTCCAAAATAGCCATTGTTCTGGGACTGGTTGGGTACCAGTCTGCTTGTGGGAGGTGGCAAATGGCTGCTTTTGCATCACTTGGGGTTTTTCCCTGCTCCTTCCTTCACTTTATCTGTCTTCATCTCAACCCACAAGTTTTCTCACTTTTACTCTTCCAGTTCTCTCCCTTGTGGTAGAGTCAATCCACCACAACTAGCAAGAAAAGAGATAGAAAAGAGTTTTAGCATGGAGAAGGTACAGGAGCTGTAGGGTAAAAACAGATTCAGTACATTGCAGTTATGTTAAAGCAACAACAAAAACCCCAACAAAACACACAAATAAACACCAAAGAAAAATAAAATCCCTAACTTAAATTCCCCAACTTTCTCAAAATTATTGTATCATGTAACAAATAACCTTCGAATAACAGCACTGAAATTAGGCCACCAGTGAACAAACCACAATCTTTTGGTATTATGGCATGCATTAACTGTAGTTCCCTCCACACAAGCCAGCTCTGTAAATTAACATGATGGCCACCAGCCACACGAACAGTGGAAAGCCCCCATCCCAACCTTTCTGGGCTAGAGAAGCAGCATGGCAGACATGCAGTGTGGAGCTAGCATATACAAGGCTCCAAAAACCAGCAAAAAGTTCTGTAAGAAGCTCTCACTGAAATTCCTGGGATAACTGCCAAGGAGCTAAAGATGCCAGTACAAGAACACTACACATCCTGGAACACAATACTGTACCCTGCCTACAGCTTTTTTTTTCCCCCTCCCCCCTCCACGCTTCTTTTTTAACAGACACTTCCCCTAGCTAAAAATAGAAATTTGTTGATGGAACTTTAATGATCATTAACTGTAAACACAGGGTATTTAGACTTCCTGCTGTCTAAACAACACATGTTCAATGCGGCTTCTTGGGTACAAAACACTAAAACACAGCCTGCTAGAGAATATATAGTACCTGAACGCTTTGGGGGGGGCGAAGTAGTTGTGAGAAGTATCTACTGAGCCCCAGTTCAGCTGTCCATACATTACTGGCAGACTGGGGCCAATGCACTTTTAGGGGCATGTGGATAAAGATGCAGTTATGCTTATAAAATCTCTTTTGAGTGGAAACCCAGGATTTTATTTCTGCACAGGAAATTAAATTTCCATACACAATTTAGTTTCATCTTTATCATCTAGGGAAATTTTATCCACCAACTTGAAACTAATGTGTGAAAAAAAAAAAAAAACCAAAACAAACAAACAAAAAAAAAACCACAAAAAAAAAAAAAAAACCCCAGATCTCAGACCTGCAGTAGAAACTATAATCAATAACTGAGTTGGCCTATACTCTAATCAATTCCACTGCAGCAGAAAGTTGATTCAGTCCTTATGGAAATCACAAGTAGGAAAAATGCAAAGATGCATTTCGTGCTTACTGCATACTATTTCCACTGAAATAAAACAGCAAGCTCAAAAGAAGTTTCACCATGTCACTTGCAGGATGTACACACAAGTACAGCCTTTGCAAATCCCAAGATGCAGAAAACAGGTTAAAAGACTGAAGCAAGGATATACCTTTCATGAAAGGAAACTGGGTCAAGGAATAAACAGTTCAGCACACTGAGCATACACAAGTCCCTGGGCCCCGACAGGATGCACAGGAGAGACAGGGACATCCTTTGTTGGAGACAGTCCAACAAAGGGCCACAAAGATCACAAAGGGACTGGAACATGCCTCAGATATGGCTCAGAGTGCCAAGACTCTTTTGCCTGAAGAAGAAAAGGCTCAAGGTAATCTCATCAAAGTACACAAATACCTGAAGAGAGAGTGAAAAGAAGGCAGAGCATGATTTTTTTCAGTGGTGCCCAGTGACTGGACCAGAGGCAACAGCCACAAACTGAAACATGGAAGGCTCCCTCTGAGCATCAGGAAACACCTTTTTCACTCTAAGAATGACCAAGAACTGGCACAGGTTATTCAGGGAGACTGTAGAATCTCCATCTCCTGGAGATGCTAAAGAACTACCTACTCAGAATCCTGCCAACTGGTTCTTTGTGGCAGTGCTCATGCAGTGGGTTTGGAAAAGATGACCTTCCAACTCCAACCCTTTTGAAACTCTCAGGATTTTGTTCCTATTTCTCATTTCAGATGTCAAAAGGCTGCTCCAGAACTGCATTTTGAAGAGCTCAGATTATATTTAGGTAATTAAGTATTTTAATTAATTGTGTTTAGGTAACTACACAGACAATTTTTCAGAAATCTTTTACACATAAAAACGTAACAGAAACCATTTTTCTAGTCTGATTATTCCATTCATCAACATCTCAGTAATAACTGCTTTCTACTGAAAGTCTGCCTAGGAAAAAAAGTTTTCTTAGGATTTATTATTTATTCTCTCTACATTCTGTAAGGACTATTTAACTGATTTTTACCTTGTACACAGATTTCACCTTAAGATATAACACAATCTTCCACCTTATTTTTAAAAGCTTACAAGCACATACAAGATACAAGAAAAGCACCGACACAGGCTCGATGTAAGACTTTACCTGTCACTTGGAGGCTCATCATCTGTCTGAACGACTTTTTGGGAGTTGCGTTTTCGCACTTTGGGAAAAACATTCCTTCTCACAAACTGCCGATCGTGTGGCTTCAAATCTTCTGCTGACACGATGTCTTCAATATCCTCAAGCACTGACTCACAGGCAGCAGGCATCTTCAAGAAGTGTTGGAGAAGACTGGCATTAAGAAAGCATTTGAATACAAAACCAAGGCCACGTATCTACTGCACATTTCTCATAGAAGAGTCAGATATATCTCTAAGCATATGTGCAGTATATCACACACATGACATATCCACTATCAGAGACATTTCCTGAATGCCCTCTTCCCCTGATACCTCAAACACAAGCAGGGAGAAAGTCACAAACTATACAGATTCATTTATAAATGCTCATTTATAAATCATCTGTACCTTGTCATCTCCCAATTCAAAACCCCTTCATCTCCTCTGACACGACACATCCAAGATACAGGTAATTTTAATCATGTCAGCATCATAATAAATAGTGAGCTCATGTTATATGATGGATGTATTTCCACTCACATCACAGAAGAAGAATGAAAGGCATAGAACCCAAGTGACTGCTTCAGAGGCCATTCTGGCTCTCTTATTTGTGAGTGAACACTACCCAAATATGTTTTCACAGCCCTTCTGAAAACAAATTAAACTATTCCTAGAATTCCTGATCCCATAGGCCTTTCATCTGAATTAGTTCGTTCACTGGGACAGTAAAATAAAAATTTCTTTTTTCAGGTAAAAAATGTTAAACAACTGTATCTAACAAAAAAAAAATAAATATACTATAATCTGGCTAGAATAATACATTAAGAGATTGCTAATATATAATTTTATTTTCCACAAGAAACTAAATATATGCATATGTATCTCCCATCAGATGTGAAAATCCAGATTAGTATTCAAGATTCAAAAAAAGCCTTTTGCTAGAAGAGTCTATAAAAAGAGTTAGTGTGTTAATTACACACCACACTGTGCTGTAACTCCTACTTAGACTAAAGTCTGAAGTACCATTGGAGACTCAGGTGTTTTACATAAACCAACAGTTTACTAAGGAAATCATACAAGGGTATTTCAAAGTTCACAGGGAAAATACAACACTTTACTGACAATGAAGAAGAAAAAAACAAGGCTTTAATTTCTTTAAAACTAGACTTCAGGAACTGAAGATTTGCTACAGGCATAAAAACACTTCCAGATGTTGCAGACGAAGTACTGAAGAACATAAGAAGTTAAACACCCATGCATTTTCCCAGCATGTGTCCTTCAGTCAATCTTGCAAAATATACTTTAAAAAAAAAAAATTCATGTAAGCTGAACCATCACACATCTGCATTTAACTTCAAAAGGAACAGAATGATGTCACAAAGAGGCCAGGGCATCTGCCCTAGCTACTTTGGCAATTAGTATTCTTCTAAATTAAAAAAAACAGGATTTATACAATTATGCAGCAAAAGGTGAACAAAAATAAACATTTGTAAAAAGTCTAGCAATAAAGAATATGACGGAAAGGCAACATCTCTTACACTAATTTGCATCACTGAGAATATGTACAAATATGTAGTTATCAAATCAATATCTGGAAAGGAATAAAAAAATTTGATTTGTTGTTTTTTCTCTCTTACAGAAAAATATCCAATGTAATGGAGCAGCTGGAAAAACAAATAAGCTTAGCTTATTTCAGTGACCCATGGAAGAAAGAATACAGCCAAAATAAAAATCCTACCTTTTTAAGCAAGGTCTAAATCCTCTTGGACAGTAAACCTGGGGGGTGGGGGGGTAAGGAGGAGGAAAAGAAAAAAAGACAGGGCATGAACAAGCAGAACTAGCGGACAGAAAAGCATGAATTCATGTTATTGTCCAACAAGCACCCATCCTCCCTTTGCAGAAATACATTCCTTGCTCAGTTTGACATCATGTGGACACACGCTGGCTGGCTGGCAAGATGGAAGAGTTTCCATGTTTTCCCTGTCTCCTGAGCAGGGACACTGTTCTTTTTATCCTTCTTCCATAGAGTCTTTTTTTTTCAAAGTCAGATGTGTGTTTCAAACTCAGACTTCCTCCAAATTATGTCTTCAATCAGTTTAAAATTTTGAATGAAAGAAGGGAGAAAGATTAACAGTAAATTTTAGTTCAAGTCATTCACATTTTTTTTAATTAAAACACTGTGAACTTATTTTAAAACAGATTACTTGATATCTGCACTTGTTCCATATGCATGCATGAGATCTCCTTCACAAGGAAAAAAAAAAATACAGATTCCTGCAGTTATTCTCGTAGATTGACTGAAATAAGAAGCGATAGCAAAATTAGAAGTTAATGTATGCTTCTCATACAGCCAAGCTGCACCTACAGAACTTTGCATTTATTAAAAAAATGTTAGCAAGCAAATAAAAAAAGCTAGAGTTGTTTTAACAACTTGTCACAAATACAACTTCCCTTGTGTCAGTCTGGTTTGGTCACCCCTCCTCAATCGCCTTGCACATACCAATGGAGGACTTCCATCCAGGTGGAAGAGGACCTCTCTTTTCAGCTATTTACCAACAACAGGTGTCTCCTGTGAAGCCCCGGGATTTTATCCCCGGCCTCACACAGAGCAGAAGAAAACTACAGCATTAATACACAGTGAGACTGAGTTTAAAGTATACGTATTTGTGCGTGTGTATGTGTATGCACATATCACAGAATGATAGCACTGCTGGCGTTGGAAAGTGACCTCCAGAAGTCATCCAGCCCTGCCAAGGCAGGGCCACCTGGAGAAGGTTACAAGGGAATGTGCCCACGTGGGTTTGGAATGTCTCCAGAGAGGGAGACGCCACAACCTCCCTGGGCAGCCTCAGTGCTCTGCCACCCTCAATGTAAAGTTCTTCTTCCTGTTAAAGTAAAGCTTCCTGCGTTTTAGTTTATTGCCACTGCTCCACGCCCTGTCACTGGTCACCTGAAGACTCTGGCATCCAACTCTCAGATATTTATACGCATTAATGAAACCGCCCTCTCAATACTCTGTTCCCCAGACTAAACAGACCCAGCTCCCGCAGTCTCTCCTTAAACATCTAAGAAAGTAAACAACACACACACACACACACATATATATACATATATATATATACATATATATATATATATACATATATATATATATATATATATATATATATATATATATATATATATATATATATATATATAAACACAGGTACGGGCGAGGGGCGGCCGGGCCGCAGCCTGGAGCACGCACATCCCGGAGCCCGGCTGAGCTCGGCCCCCCTACTGGGCTGGCAGCCCGCTGAGGGTAGCCCATCCCCGAGCTGCATCCCGGCCGCCAACCCCTGCGGAGATTCCCGCCAGGACGTTCGTCTCCTCCTCCCGATGCTTGATGCGTAGCCCTAGGAAGGCGCCACAGGGGACGGGAACATCGCGCGGCCAGGAGAAGCGGAACTCGGCCAGACCGTCACAGCCAGGCAGGGGAGGGAAGGACGGGACGGGAAAGGAGAGAAGGGGAGCGGAGGGAAGGGAAGGCGGCTGGGGCCGACCCCGACACTCACCCGCGCCTCACCCGGGCTCCGCCATCTCGCCCCGCCCCGAGGCCCCGCGCGCGCAGCCGCGCCACGACGGCGGCCGGCGGAGGCCACAACAGCGCGGAGGGCGCGGCGCCGTCGCTTCGCCACTGAGCGTGAGGTCTCCTGGAGCTTTGGAGACTCGCCTCCGTTTTAATTGGAATATAGCAATCCCAGCAATACCTATCCTGTTAAAGCGGTTGCGATGCTGATGTATCTGATCCAAATGGGTGATAAGCTATTAAATCCTCTTCTGGCCACAACGCGCTTTCTTTATTATTATTTTTCATCGTTAATTTCCTCAAAATACAATGCTAGTAAAAACTTTGCTGAATAGTATAAAAGATATTGGTCAAAATGTTTAGGATCAGATGGCTGAAGTTTCTGGCACCGTGTTCCTCCAAATTTTTCTGATTGATATTTAGTAAAACACCACTGTGGTTATTGGATGGCTGAAGCTAAAACTGAGCAGATTAAGCGTGCAGCGTCCTTGGTGATCAAAGTGTTGTAGAGAGTGAGCATATTATTATTGCTTTGGGTTTAATATACACAACCTAAAAAGATTATTTATATTGTGTCTTTAATATATTCTGTTTTGAGGTAGCCAGCTTTGGAATGTAAAAGTCATTATTTCCTGTAGTTGCATTTCAAACATTAGGGTTCTCTGTTTAGAAGGAGCCTTTGGAATCAGTTTATTCTTAAAAATAGCAGATCATGGTCTCCCTGGAACTGGAGGGAAAGTGAATGAAAACCCTGGGTCAATTAATGAAAACAATAGGTCTGTTGGTCCCCTCGCAGACAAAATGTGACAACTTCTAATTACGAATATTTTCTCTCTCTCCTTTTTCCTACAAACTCGTGCTTACTTTATATAATGCATATCTGACAATGCCCACTGGAAGGAAAAAAAAAGGAAATGTGGACAAAGGAACAGGAGAGATTTAAAGAAGAGAACTGGGGCAGAAAGAAATAAGCACCTCACTTAAATCAGTCTTTAAGAACAAATCATTCTGAGCAGGACTGAGCACTATAAATATCATCCTGGTCTCATGATGGAGTCATTTTTATAGTTGAAGATATATTTGCCTTCCAGTTTGGTCTTTGTTTAAGCACACAAGTACTTTCCAGAGATGCTGTCAATGAGACACTGTGTGATGTGTAATTTGTTACCTTTGTGGCATCTTTAGCCCAGGAGAGAATGGAGGAAAATGTTTCAAAATGGGTGGCCACACTGATATATTTCAGACCTCCTCCTATGGGGTAAGAAGTCTTTACTCGGTCAGTAGTAATGGTGTCTATATCCCCAAACAGCATTTTAACTGCTGCCTGATAAGGTTAGTGATTCTTTTCCTTGCTTCTTTTCAGTTTCCCATGTCCAAAGTATTCTACATGCAGTCCTTGAGTTCATCTTCTCTGTTCTGGGAGCACTGCACTGCCCTTCCTCACAGCTGTCCCCACCAGCCAAGTGTTTCTGCTCTGGTTAACCCAACTGGGCACACACCAGCGCTGGCTTACAGCTTACTAAAAGAGCAAAGCACAGCCTGCAAGACATAACCAAAAAAATCTCCAAATGGCCAACACTGACAAGCACTACTCATTAAGGGGAGGCAGTGATCTCCAAGAGCAGCACCCAGGCAGGAATAACCCATGAGTCCCATACCTAGTGACATAAATAGGCCACACTGATCAGTTCCAGCATGATCCGGCAGAGCCTTTACTTTGTCCAGCTGCCAAGAATTCATAGTATCAAGCAGCCCTTGTGCCAGCACAGTCCTGTTGAGTCCCTAGGACGTAGCCACAAATTGGAAGGCACTCTCCCAGTGCTTTGGAAGCTCAT
Organism: Poecile atricapillus; assembly: GCF_030490865.1. Lineage (NCBI taxonomy): Eukaryota > Metazoa > Chordata > Aves > Passeriformes > Paridae > Poecile > Poecile atricapillus. The sequence goes on from NC_081250.1 coordinate 61,157,506, forward strand.
AAACCTAAATTGCTTTGTAGCATATTCATAGTAATAAATGAAGCTGTGTGCAGAGAGCAGGTAGCACAGCAGGGAAAGAAGGGAGCAGATAATTCCCTACCTGATCCTCCTGATCCCAGGAGGAAAATTTATTCATACCTACCTGGGAAAGCTGCTTTTTATGTGACAGTGTCTGGGAGTACGATTTCCAGTGCTGACCTTCCCTGAGCTGGCAGCATACATGCTCCAGTTCCTTGAGTGTCCAAAGAAGAACTTTAGAATACATCCTTTCCAAATTGCCTGCAGATCTTACTTCTTACTCTTGAGGGCTGGTAGACTCACAGACATCATCAGCCTTGAGCTGGGTTACCAAGTGGTCATAGGTTTTGCAGGAGTAGGTAGTTGGAAAAATACACTACTGGAAGAATAAAATCCAAATCTCAGTTTCAGGTCCTGGTTAGTAGAAGATACATCCCTAGTGGGTTTAGAGCATCTCAACAAACATCCTTAGGGAAGGAAAAGAGCCAGGGAGACCAGGGCTAAATTTTATATTGACAGCCTTATTCTCTGATAACTAACATCTGGGTTCTGGGTGGGAATGGGTGGGAAGGTATTCAGAAAAAAATGAGGAGTCCTAAAAGAGGTACAAGAAATTAGATTATTCTTTTTCCTCTGTTCTTGAAATTTAGGAGAATCTGGCTGGTCATTTGTGAGAAACACTCAGCAACACTCAGAATTGGTAACAACCCATTTTTTCCTGTTATATATGCCACTTTCTTCCTGTCAAGTCTTATAGAAGAAATAGTGAGTAAAGAAACTCCCAGACTTAATAAAGGGCAATCATTCTTCTGATTATTGCTTAGTTGTAGAGTAATATCCAGGCAGATTTTACTTCAGCAAGAAAAGCAGAATGGGGAGATGAATTCTACTTGTTTATGCTTTGGTTAATATCACTCCACTGACTTTGCTATACAGGCTCATGGTTCACTTAGTGTTGAGAATTGTTGGCTGCAGGAACACTAGCGGCACTGTGCTCTGTGTTTCGCACAGGGGGGAAAAAAAAGACATATACTAAATTTGGTGCTTTTAAACATATAGCTGTTTCATGCTACTGAAAGTACCTCACATAACTTTCATTCTTTCTACAACAAAAATGCTCATGTCTGCATCAAGACCAAGGTGCAATTTATTCTTTCAGGCATAAGTCAAAAGGAATATAGTGACTGTTTCTTGTCATTTGTAGGTGGATGAGTTCTTACTGTAGGTTCAAGAACATGAACCTCCCTTTTTTTCCAAACTCCTTTCCTGTCTGTAAAGGAATAAATAGTTGCCTATCATTCAGGCCATGTTGACAGATTTTTCCAAAACCTTTTCCATCTGCTGGCAGCCAAGGAATGCAGCTCATACAGGCCCCAATAAAACCTCCCTGGAATTAATACTTGTACACTGAATAATGTTGAGGTACACCATGCTAGCCTAGAGGAGCAGGAATTAGTATTTTAACTGGCTGGTTTGTTTTTTTTTATCCTGCACCTCAGCACATTCCAAGTTTGCAAAGCGGCTACAGAAAGCAGGAGAGGGGAAAATGACATGAAAACTAGTAATCAGTAGCAGATTCTAGGGGCAAATAAAGAAATGCTTATGGCAACTGCAGAATAGAAAAACTGAGAACAGGCCAGGGAGGTACAGCAGATATTTACTGCCACCTCTGCTTTGAAGGGAAATCAGAAAACACAGCCATCTAGCCTATATTCTTTACTATTTATTAAGAATATAGGAAAGATCTTTGTAATACTCCTTTCAGTACTGCTGTGTGCAGATGTCTGAATATGTACAGGTGCACGAGAAAGTAATAGCCTTCTCCTAGTGTGCAGGAAGTTGACAAGACACAAATTACTTGCTCAGAGGTAGAACATTTAAGCAATCAACCATATTATTGTTATTTTATTATCCTGATTTTTTTTTTTTTTCCAGCTGATAGATGGCTGTGTATCTAAAAAGGTGCAGCACCAATACCAGAAAAGAAGTACGAGTTCGTAAATATAGGTCTGGCACAAGGGACTGTTGGAAGTGATTCAAGAAAACACAACTTCTTTTCAAAGCTACTATTAGGAAACTTCTGGAGAATTATCAGTAGAAAGGTTAAGCAGATCCTCAACAACTGCTTTCATGTGATTTAATCCTACAATAACACCATTTCTATGAAGTTTGCAAGAAGTCTGTTCCTAATTCATACGAGAGAAGAGGGAATAAATAAACTTGTATTATCCCAACCTCTGGATCACCTGCTGTGTCTCTTAACATGTCTTTTATTCTTGTTTCACTCTGGCTTAAAAAAACCCACTGAACTTATTGTTGACATCGTAAGAAAACAGGATTGAAACTATCTGGTGTCAAGTGAGTGTTTGCACTAATAACAAAAACAGTAACAGGTTTCAAGAAACAATATGGCAGGCACCAAGAGTAAGAAAAATTTAAATAGCTGTATACAAATCTAAAGTCTTTAAAAAATTTCATTTTTATTGATTCATTACCATACAAAATTTATTCAAATTACATCCATTTGAAGTTGTAAGATCACAGCTAGAGAACATGTCACCCTTTAATAAATCTATTTACAAAACTCACCATAAAAGCTTTTTTTGTTGTTTTTTTCCTTTTTTTTTACAGTATTTTACAGAGGTTTGTTTTGTTTTTTTTTTTAAACTAGCATACAATGCAAAGCTAAATTAGATTAGTATTTTGCCCACACACATTGGGACAAGTGTTTAATTTGTACATAAAAAAGATGGTCTGTGTTAGTCTTCATTTTCTCTTCCCTCGCAAAAGTGCCCCTTTGTCTCGCAAATCTTCATGCTCACACAACTTTTACTTTCCTCTTCCACAAGACGAAAACTTTAAATACTACAATTTTATTTACAGATCCACATCTAAAAAAACTCTTAAAAAATTACAAACCAGATAGAAAATATTCTGGCAGTGTTTACAAATTAAGTCTATTGTACAAAACTGCTAGATAACTAAAGTGTGAGTTGAGAACATATATCAAATTAAATACAACTGCTGAATGATCTATGCAAACATTTGTACATATAAACACACACTTAACACTGTTTAACAGTTCTTTATGTGTTGCCCTTTATACATTTGTTATATTCCAAAACCCACACAGTCATACAGTTTCCATATTAGTACTGTGACTTCCTGCCTTTTCGTGTGTGAGCTTTCATAGCAGCAACTCAATGGTACCAGAAAACCTGCATACATAATATTCTCCTACAGTACAAATAGTACTAATATTCTGAGTATGTCAGATAAGCACAACAGTAATGCAAACAAAAAGATTATATGGGCATCATCTAATCAACATTACATTAATTTAGCCCAGAACATGGCAAAATATTTTACACTCAAGAAAAAAAAAAATTATTTAAGACTTCTTAGAATTCCTCTGACGTTCAAAAAATAAATATTGGTACTATACTATACTAGCAAAGATCTTCAAAAAATAAATGCAATTCAGTTGATGTGGTACTTACAGTTATGTACTTTGGAAAAAAATTAGTTCCATTTTGCTGGCGAAGAGAATTATAAAAAGCTGTAAGCAGATGAAGCTAACCCACTGAGATAAATATCATATATTGAACAAACAAAGCTTGGCATAAGTGTTTTCCATAGAGGGAAAAACCCACAGTGCATCTCTAGTAGGCACTTAACATGAAGCCCCACTTAGTACCACGAAAATTCTTGTACCAGTTCTAATGCACACTGGGGGCAGTAAAATTGAACTGTGCATCTTCGTTCTAGTTTAAAAAAAACAACCAACAAAAACTACTTTCACACACACACACACACACACACACACACAAGCATTTTTAAAAATCTGCGATTACTACGAGAAGTGGCAGAACTTTATACTTTTCAATATCTGCAATATACACTACATTTACAGTGTATTGTATTTTCATTAAAAGCTTTTAAGGACATAAGTATTTGACCTCATAATGAGACATATACACAGCTCAAAATGAGCATTATGACAGCAATTTAAACATTCCCACAAGTAGCTGAAGAATCCCATTCCACTCTTTTGCATTTACTTCATATTTACGTTCACTGCATGTACAATCCATGTTGTGACACTCAAAAGACATGCATTCTCTGCAGAAGGCACGACCTGAAATACTATTACAAAATTGTTACTTAGGACTAAACCAGTTCATGAAGCCCTTCTCCGTAAGCCCACTTGTCACGGTAAGCAGAGACTGGGGGAGTGTGAAGACAAAACATCTACGGTCACCTGCTTGCACCTGCTGACTCGCAAGGCACTGGAGCTCGGGGTCAAGGAGAAGGCTCTGCTGTAAAAGCCTTCTGTTGTTTCTTATGGTATTATAGGGAGTATTCAATTAAAATATCAGCACTGCTCAGGAGCCTAGTTTATTTAATAATGCTATTTTATGGTAAGTAGAGGACAAGTCTGAATGACGGCAGGTTTTTTGATTCCATTAAAAACATAGTTTAGATATGCACAGCACTTAAGACAATCAGCTGTATATAAATTCATCCATCAGGGAAGGAAGTTTCTCTAAATCATAAGCATCAAAGAGGTCACTGATGCCTTCCTCATCCCCAAGGCTCAGCAAATAATCTTCCTGAAGCAGAGGAGGCAGCAAGTTCACAAATGGTCCTTCAAAGTTTGAGGGAATTTGGTCCTCGGTCTGCTGTAGAAGGTTGGCTGGAGAAGCCAGTGGAGATATTGTTGCCATATTTACTGAGCAGTCACCTTGTCCTGAGTTAGCAGAAGCCACTTCTGTGACAGGAGGGAGAGAAAAAAATAAAAGATGTCACATTTAATCTCGGTAGAAATATCAGACACACATCAAAGTAACACACAAATGAAGTAACCACTACATAAAGGGTCTTTCATAAAGCATCAGTTCAACAATAAAAAAATGGCCTCCATATAATTCCTAGCTTGTTTTTGATGTGTCACAAAGGGCTTCTCAAAAATGATCATGTTGCCATCATCTCTGACTTTTCTATTAAAAAGTTATCTTACAAGATTTAAACTACAGGGGAAAATAAATCAAACATAGTGAGATGCCCATTTTTCAGTGGAGTTCACTGTCAAAACTGAGAATTTTCTAGGTACCAGATGTCATCAGTGAAGAAATGTAGCTTCACATGTACCCATACACTGAGATTTCTGCCTCTGGTATTGAGATGGATCTTTACTGCTACTGTTTTATTTAAACACTTAAAATGAACAAAATTATTTTTTTCTTCAGTATTACACACACTTTGGTTACATATGATATGAAAATAGGGAACTTACTTTTAACAAATAATGCAAAGGAAAACTTACTTCTGACTATATAAACCAGAAATATGTAGTGAAAAATTGATACCTTAACTTTTCACTTCTTAGAAAAACAAAGCCAAAGAAAAAGAGCTGGAAATTCAAAGTTCAAACTGAAACCTTGAATGTGACGTTGAAGAAAGGCTATTAGTATTGCAAAGAAATAATTTTACCTTTGGAAATGGTTTTGGAAATATTTCCATTGTGGTCCTGACTATAGGTTTTCATTGGACTGAGAGCATCGTTTTCCTCTGGGCACAGATAAACTTCAATAGGTCCTTGAGTACTAGATAAATGTATCAATGCACTCTGCTAACAAAACAAACATCAGAATGGGGTTACACCAATGAAAACAACAGAATATTGATGATACTGAGTAAAGTCTTATTAGGTTGTGAGTGTTTGAGTACAGTTTTACTAACCAAAAGAACCTGAAAAGAACACCGAGCCTTTTTTCTTTCATGATGTGAAAAGCTTGGCTGATATATTTTGCAGACTAGAACATAAAAACTTTTCCCACTGTAGCACACAAATATCAAAATCCCACCAATTTCATAAGAAGGGAGGCATAAAGGATTAAACTCTGAACATCTTCTTACAACCACAATAGCCTGGAGCATTCTGATGGGATGGAACTGTGGGATGCAAGTCACAGGTTTTATTATTATTCATAACAATAATAGTGGATGCATTTGTATAAATGTTTCTGCTTTAAAAAGATGCCAAAACATCTTTCCTACTCTCCCAAAAGCCTTCACCACCTACTCAACTGAACTCAAATATCTATATGTAAGTTCACCTATTTATCAGGCAACATTTCCAAGTAACAACAAAAAAAAACCAAACCAGATGCCATTTTCTTCACCCAAACTACTCATGTAAGTCCTTCTGCCCCCTCAAGGCAGTGATTTTGATGCTGGTTCTGAATAGGAACTGCTATTTTGTTGCAAGAAATTACATTTTTCTTAACTTTCACAAACTGATGCAACAAACCAACATGACCCACGTACATAAAACCTGCAAAGCTACTCTTTGCATTATGATGGAAAACCATAAATTACTCTGGTTATAAATAAACCTGCTGCTGCTGTATTGCATCAATAGTTCTCTAACAAGCAAAAATACAGGCATCAGGTACCTCTTTGCAAACTTGTTTAAAATACTTCCTTTTATGCCCTTTGACAAAATGTTCCTCTTATTATTTAGGTTCTGACAGTTATGTAACATTATAGACAGCATTTACAAATACAGAGAACAGCAATTGAATAGGGGCTTGCCAGGGAAGAGAAAACAGTTAAGAGTACTTCGGGCAATGCTACAGATAATTAGAAAAAAAGGAGATGGGAAGAGCAGGAGTTGAAGAAGGAAGGTACTATTGAGTGACTGAGGTATGCAAAAAAAAAGAACACTGAAATGTAATTGCATGTGACAGAACGAAATAGGACCTTACTGCCTGAAGCTGAAAATTAAGTAAGGTGGGTTTAGAGGATAAGGGAGGTCTAAGCACTAATTTTAATGATTGTGTGCATCTCTCTCTGCCTGCCTGATTTCACTGAATTAAAAATCAAAGCATAATACCCAGGGGAAAGAAACAGGAAAGCAAACAACAATAACAGTATATATTTATGAATACTGGCAAAAGATACCCTTTTCTCATTGCAGAAAAATGATTTATTCTTCCTGCCAAAACCTGCAACAAGGTTCAAAGGGGAAAGTAAGGACAAAGGCAAAGAAAAGAAAAAAAGAAGGATGGAAACCATAACTGGTCTAACCAAGTTAAAAATAATCTTAGGGAAAAAAAAGTGACAAAGACTCCAGAGTCTGTTCCTGCCCCCACAGGGCAGCAGGTATGGCTGAGCTCACTGGCCCAGTGTAGGGATGAAGGATCAATGCACAGGTATGAACATAACATTAGCAATGTTTGTGGGGTTAGCCCCATCTCTAGCTGCTCCTTGAATGAAGAAATTAGGTACATTTTTAGAATCTCTAAACCAGCAGTTCCTGTCAATAATTCCCATTTTCCCAACATACTTTAGTCTGTCTTCACATGTGAGAATTAAAGTAAATGTCAATGAAGCAAAGATGATGATGAAAGAATGAAGGGCAAGAATGTGTTCTAGGATTAAAACACAAACATCTACAATAACTGTAATACCTCAGAAAAGAAAGTCCCACATGGAAACATGTTTCAATAAATTAGGATATCAATTTTATTAGTCATCAAGATGCTTAAGGCATTGAGTTATCCATTAACTTTTTAACTAAAATAAGAAAGTTGAATTTCTTGTGAAAGATTTTACATTGTTAGAAACCAAGGAAATTCCTATTGTCAAGAAAGTTTTTCTTTACATAAAGCATGGCAAAAGAAAATATCTGTAAATGGTGTGGATTACTCTGAAGAATTTTAAAGTGAGTGAAAAGGAACAAATAACAATTTTTCTCTGTAAATTGATTTTTAAAGTTTCCCCTTCCTTTTCTACAGAAACATCCCTAAAATTTGTAAGAATACAGGACTGTGTACCTGGGCACGTGTCACAGTAAGACTCAAGAGACGCTGCATCTGTAGAAAAACTGTATATAACCTGGCAGAAAATGCCAAGTTTTCCTTACCTCCACTGGGTCAGGCACTTCAAGTCTTGTTTCTGGAGGAGCTTTCACAACTATAACAGTTTGGTCTTTAAGGCCACTAATTTTTCGAATATCTTGATACGTCACATAAGCTAATGTAATCACTGTTAAGGAATTTTCCATCCCAGGTTACAATACACTCAGACTATTAGAAGAGGCAGAAGTCTTTGAATTATTTTTCCATTTTCTCATGCAACATAGCTCTTAGCCCAAGGTTTTCTGCTCTCTACACTGTGAATGCCATGAAGCCCTGTGAGAAATTCCCCTTGATGTAACAGCTGGGGCCACTATTCAGTGAACAAAAGGGATTCTCTGTGCTGAGTGCTTCTCTCCTCCTCTATATGCAGGAAACTACATAAGCTAACATTCAAGAACCTGAAATTACTCACAGACTCCATGAAGCAAAAATTTTTATGCACTTGCTATCAAAATGCAGAGAGCTGAAAATCACTGAAAAAGTGTATAGGAATTTATGCATGCATGCTATAGAGCTGCATATACAGGATCACTGAATCTTAGAATGGCTTGGGCTGGAAAGGACCTTAAAAGATCATTTAGTTCCAGCCCCTCTGACATGGGCAGGGACACCTTTCACTAGACCAGGTTGCCCAAACTCCCATCCAGCCTGGCCTGGAGTAATTCCGGGGATGGGGCATCCACAGCTTCTCTGGGAAACTTGCCCCATTGCCCCACCACCCACACAGTAGAGAATTTCTGTCTAATATTTAATCTAAATTCACGTTCTTTCAGCTTAAAGCCATTTCCCCTTGTTCTGCCACTACATGTCCCTACAAAAACTCCATTTCCACCTCTCCCACAGGCTCCCTATAGGTACTAGAAGGTGCTATAGGGTCTCCCTGGAAAACTCCCTCTTCTTCAGGCTGACAAAAATCCTAATTTCAGTTTAAATTTGAGGGGCTTGGCAAACATAAATATATAATACATAGAACATATACAAAAGATATATAAATACATAAACATTTATACAACATTCATAAATTTGTATATTAATTTATATTATATAAAAATATTTTAAAGCATGTTTAAGCAGCTACTTTAAGCCTCTAGAGTGTGGAATGTCAATTCTTGCATAAGCACAGAATAAATATGAATATTTTGCTGTTCAGCATGTATTTGTCAAAATGCCAGTGTTCTGGGAGTTACTACATGATGAAGCCTCATGTACTGACCCATGTAACTGAAGTATCAAAGTGCTTTTGGCTTTGACAAAAAACTGTGAAATAACCATGATCACATGCATACAGTTCCAGCTCTTTAGTTTTGTCATCTTTGAGGTACCAAAGATGCCAGAGAAATAAAAAAACTTAGATATCTGACTTATACTTTTTGGTGGTATAAATGTGTGCTGTTACTGAGCAGTACAGCAGAACAGACTGCCCAAGCTCCAATACATCTTGCTTCTATCCTGGATCAAACAGATCCAAGAGGCAAAGAGACAGGTCATCATCTTTCACCCAAATGGCTTTTGTCAAGGCTTTTACCACCTGTTTTTGCAAAGGTAGAGTTCACCCCTACAGGATTCAGTGCTACAAAAATTGAGAACTGCCATGGTCAGTTTTGTCTTGCTTATGTCTCTTCATGGATTATGCTCTTAGCTGAAGGCAGTGCTGATCCTACATCCCATACCATTTGTTGATCTTTGGTTACATGAAAATGTCTATAAAATCCAGTCAAAAGACAATGTTCACATAGTTCAAGTACTTTTTACTGGTACTCCAATAGTTATTTCCTGTCCTTCAGAACAGAGAATAAATCCACTTTATTTGATGCTATTTAAACACTACTTATTACAGATTGTAATAAGTTTTCACATCAGTGTTTAATAAAATGCTTTCTTGTGTTGCTAATAGGTGGGAAATCTAAGGAAAATGACTACTGGTTAATTACAAAGGGCATTAACAGCTAAAATAAGTCATATGAACCTTATGCAATTTAGTTTTCCTATTGCATTAAATAATTCAGCCTAAGGTATCTTGAGAGCTCATAGTTTTATCTATATTTTATTATAGATTCTCTAACCAGAGGAATCAGTTGCAAGTTTCAGACTTAAGTTTCAGACCAGACTTCAGGAACCAAACCTCAACTTTATTTTCCTCTCTGTGCCTGTAATTTATATACATAACAATTTAAAGTGAAATAAATAAAAAAAAAGTAATGACTAAACAAATCTGTTACTTTATCAGACTTTCTCTTCATGTCTTTATAATTTCTGAGCACATAAAACTGGTTTTCTCTAGGCTTGAAAAAAACACAAGGCTATTGGATATCATCAGTCATTAATCAAAGGTTCTTGGTTCTACTCTGTGTGAGCACAAATGTTAACAGTCTCCTTCATGAATCACCTTTTCTAATTTTCCTTTTCACATTCCAGAAGCATTACAGGTTCAAGCTGCTTAAGTAGCTTTTATATCAAACTACATTAAAACCTTTCCAACTTCAAGAATCTTCTGATGCTTTCTTTCTATGACATCACACAGAGGAAGTTTCCTAGTATTAGAGGGCACAGCAAAGGAGGCTGAGCACCTTTGAGGTTTTGGGAAAAAGGATATCTCTGATTCTCTGAGTCCTCCGTTAGCAGCTTGAGGTCCAGGGTGCAGCTTTGGATTAGCTCATCCAGTTTCTTCTCTTCCTGAGTCAGCTCGGTCACCTCCTTCGTGAGGCCCTGGCGCTGCGCCAGCATCCCACCATCCTCTGACAGACTGCAGCCCCTGCAGACAAGGGGAAGGAAGACACCCAGTCAGCTTCTGCAAAATTTGTCCCTAACACCATGGTAAAGGGGAGAGACAGGATTTTACACTGCAGATCAGGTTCTTAGTCCTTTCTCCCTAAACCCACCCCTAGCGAGTCAACATAAACTACGCTTTCCAGAAAAAGCATCTTTTTATCACAACAACACATTTTGGAACTGCCACCAAGATGTAAGAGTTGAATATTTCTAACTACTTCCAAAATTTTGTATCTAACCACAGTTTAAAAAAATCTCAAGGAAGGCAGTAGGTAGAGATACATACCTAAAACTTACTCTACATGCAGAAGTAAATTAATTAATCCAGTTTTCAGACAAAATGCTAGTTTCTAATTTCCCTGACAAATCCTTTTTATTAACTTTTCTTAAGAAAAAAATTAAATTTTATCCTGTTGGAAGGCATTTTGGATGATTGCTTGGAGCAAAGTGTTAGAACGAAAGGTGGGAGAAGAAAAACACTGCTGTCCTGTGATAGTAAAATCAGCCAGCAGGGATAGAAAAGGATAATGAATACTTACATCCACTGAATGTTGTTTTTGGATTTTTTCTTAATGAGATGGATGCCTTCCAGTACATTGGTGATATCGTAAATCCTCCTTTTTTGCACCTTGAGGACCTCTGCTGCTCTGTTCAAATCTAGGACCCCATCAGGAGACTGGCTCAGCAACTGAATGAACTTCTTTGTGAGAAGGCCAAGGGATGTATCATACCGAGTCTTTTCTGAAGGAGATTTTGGAGCTTGGAAGGAAAATGAAAAAGAAAGTTAAATAATTTTTTTCTCATTTTGGTTCCGAAAGCAGCAACCAAAACTGAAATTATATATATTACAGTTACTTCTTTCATTTTTACTAAAGAAATCTCTCATACCTCTGCATTAAGACACAACTTACCGCTACGTATTTGTATTTCAAGATGTACTTTTCCAAAAGTCACAGGTATGTGAGCAAATATATACGTTTTTTAAAATGCAAATATTTCCAGTAGTCTGACAGATACATATAGCAATATTCTGCTTAGGCTTTTACTGTATGAATTCATAATAGTATTTTTAGTATCTATTTATCCTGGCAGTAAAGCCAAAAAATCCCCTGTGATTCTCCTTCATCAGACTGATAGCCAGCTTTCATCAAGGTTTGATTTCCCCCTCATGTGAGATATGTGTTTCATATGCAATTAAGCAGGACTTAGGTGTACTTCAGTGGGTGAACACAATGACAGATTCCATCAGTGCCAGACTCCACAGCTTGAGAAAACTCAAGTGAATTAGAGATTGACATAAAATACGATTTATAATCATCATTGCTCCATAACCAAGCAATGCTCAAATTAGGAGAGAGTATCTATATCTTCTAAATTAGAAGTCAGCAAATGGCTTAGACCAACTCATGGTTTCCATGCACAAATGCAGCATGTATATACTTAACAGATGGGCTTTTAAGAGTTTAAATGCTTGGATCAGAATGATTTCTAATTCTAGACGTTCAAGGCCTTTCTGTCAAGGGAAATGAACCAGCCATTATTACAAGTCTGCTGGGCTGGTACATCTCAAACCCTTCATTTTCTTCCAGTATTATGCAGGGTGGAACTTGGGCTGATTTGGTGTTCTTTTCCATGTTTTCAAAGGTCAGGTCATACATTAAACTGCAGAAGTTAGTCAAAACTGATAATCCCACCTAAGAGTGAACCTTTAGATTACCCTGAAATACTTTGAAGAATACAATGGCTTTTCAATGAAAACCAAAATGTTGCACCTTTGCAAAGAGAATCAGTTAGCTGTATTTCTTTGGGTAGATTCAGGGCTTGTCTGCTCTGGGAAATGGAAGAATATTCATAGAAAGGCTTGGGTTGGAAGTGGAACTTAGAGATCATCTAGTTCCACCCTTCCTGCCATGGATAGGGACACCTCCCACTAGCCCAGATTGCTCAGAGCCCCATCCAACCTGGCCTTGAAACACTTCCAGGGATGAGGCATCCACAGCTTCTCTGGGCAACCTGTTCCAGTGCCTTGTCACCCTGTGAGGAAAGAATTTCTTCCCAACATCTCATCTAAATTTCATTCACATCATTTACATGACCTTGTGGATTTAGAACAAGGGTGGTTGGTTTATCTGGGTTTTGTTTGGGGTTTAGAAAAGAGTAAGAGGATTAGAGTGGTAACGGCAAGAAGTGACTGGATTCCCACCTAAAATGGCTTGTGCTCCTCATCATGCACAAAATTCTTCGTACAGGCTTATCAATGCTGCAGCAGCATCCTATGCACCAAACAGTATTTCTACGAGAATCCACTTCAATTTAAAATAGGCTTCATTTAGCTTAATGAAGTTTAGTTTAATTAAATCAGCTGCTCCTATGCTTTAAGTTTGTATCTTCCAACTAATTTCACTTTTCCTATCTGCCTCAATAGAAACCAGCAGACTGGTAAGGAAGGACCCTTTGGCATCTCTTGCTCTGACATCACTACCACTTCTGCCCCCATCCTCTCCTTGCCCCATGTGGCTCCCTCTGCCAGCCTAACTCTCCTGCTGAAAATCCCCCAAACAAGGCAGCAAGGCTATAGCCCCCAGCTTCTGCTGCAAGAAGTCCACTGCCCAAGGCAATGCAGATGTGCAAAAATTAGTACTTAGAGCAACTAGGCAGTGGCAGGATCCAGAGTTGCAGGGACATAAGGCAGCCCGGATACCACAAAGAACATTTATTGTGCTGCTGAGGCACAGCTAGCACTCCTTCCAAATCCCTGCCCAGGGAAAGAAGCCCTGGCAGCCAGCTGCTGTAACTCCAGCAGTGAAGGAAGAGGCTGGCCTGACAAGGAAGAGCTTTGCCTAACAACTGTGCATTCGATCCCATCATGCCACCTTCATTCCTCAGCATCCACCTCTCTTAAGCATCCCAACATCATGTCCTTGGCTGAAGGGGAGGCCCTGGGCAGAGAGAATGCAGGCTGCCCAGCAGGCAGAGAGACACACCTGGCAGCCAGGAGCCTCTGCAGCCTCTTAACAGCTCTGCAGCAACACCTGCATGCTGCAAACCTGCTGTCCATTGCCCGGCTGGGGGGTTGAGTTTGTTGCATACCCATCTAGGTGAGGACAGCAATAAACACACCCTAAGAGAGGTAATGCAGACTGATGACAGCATGTTACAAGTTCCCTTACTTTTTGGGCTATCTGGACTTCTTGTTGCAGCTCTTCCTTTCCCCTTTGGAGTCTTTAGTCCTTCTGCAAGATACTGGTGGCCACTTTCTCCTAGCTCCAGCCTTCGTTTTGCCTGTTAAAAAAGAGATTTTTTTAATTGATGGATTGTTAAGAAGTATATTTCACTTTATCAAACACAGTATTGGGACTATAGGAAAGGCAGAGAGTGGTGAGTTTTTCACAGCAAGGTATCAGTACAGATCCATAGCCCACATGCTATGAATCCAAATATTTCCTGGAACCCTAAGGTGGACTTAAATATGTCACACAAAGGCTAAGCTGATGAGGTTTTTATTTGAAAACTCAGCAATTGTTTTAGATTTGAAGAGCTGAGTGACAACTGCATGGTGCATTTCAGTCTAGTTTAGACCTTCTTGAATAGGTATGAAAGATTTTGGCCCTCACTTGAGAACATTTCATTTAAGAAAAACAAAGACAGCCTCTCATGCACCACACATATGTGAACCCAGGTTTATTTGAAAATCTCCTTATATCCATCAAAGTTTGTGCAAAAGTAGTGCTAGTGCAAGTTATATTTTCCCCTTCATTATCTGAGACGATGGCTTTGAGGGGATCAATGAACTATGAAATTCCCATCAGTGAAATACATGGCACGACACCAAGAGCAGCATTGGCAGTCTTCTCCTCTGCCTCTCAAAAACTTGTCCTCATTGAAAGCACAGCCACTACCTTTATTTCACATTAACTAGCACTTGTGCTGCCTAGACAAAAGTAAGGTGGAGCAAAAGTAGTATTTGATGACGCCTGAAAATCAGCTAAATGTTGCACTCAGTTCAAAGGAAAGCTGTGCTCATCTTGAATAATGAAAATAGTGAATGAAACCCTTAAACTTTGCAACAGACAGACAAACTGCAATGAAAACCATCACCCATATGAATTCCGTTCCTAGACAGAAACACAATATACTATCTTTGGAAACAATTCTATACCCTTCCCTGCCACTCAGGTTACTGAAATTAAATCTGGGGATACTTGTTATCCTAACAATAGAAAGCACATTACTTGGAAGACACAGGAAAAAGAAAAAAAAGAAGTTTTATGTCTAATCAAGTTTAGACAACTGTTTCTGAAAAATGCTGTTCATTCAGTTAGGTAGAGTAATTCAGAGCACATTATTTGCTTGTTTTTTAAGATTCAGCCCACAGGGCTGGATAATGTCTTGCTCCTCAGTGAATCAAGACAAAACAATGCATTCTGCTATGGAGTTGTAGACAGGTATTTCTGGATTGTGGATTTGTCTTATGCACTTTACTTTGGGTCTATGACCAAGAGAAGGCTCTAAATAAATTAATTTATATGTATTTATTTATGGATAGCTAACTAATATCTTTCTGTTGGACTCTGCTTGCAAACCTCAAACTTATTAAAAGGCAAGTTAAAGCACATGAAACTCATACAAGCCCATGGTGTAACAGCACGTGCAGAGCACTCAAGCCACTCTTCTCCGCATTTTGTGTGAAGGGGCATAAAATTCACCGGCAACAGGGCAAAACTGAACTGTATCCTTCTAACCAACACTGGCACCACACTCCCAGCAGACCACTGGTGGCAGCTTCTAATAGCATGAAACACCTCTGCTCTGTTCAGCTCTGTAATCCAAGGACACAGATTTCCAAAAGGTCAAGTGTTAACAAAAGCATCCAGCTAATATGTTTAGCCAACATAATTGGATTAAATTAAGATTACAGCCATTCCACAGGGAGAAATACATTTCACACTATTTTATGTAAGTGTTTTTCCACCCTGAGAACTGTAAGAGCAGAGGAAGGAGGGGTGAAAAGGGAACAATTCAGGGCGTGGGAAGACTAGGTCAAAGGGATACAATTAGAGATAAAAGAGAATCTCAAAACCAGGTGTGAGAAGGAGAGGCAATGCTTAGGACGCAAAATCCAGAGATTTGCAGCTCTCTCCATCAGAACAAAAACTTAGGTTTGGATTATACATCAAAACTTTTTGTCTCAACTTGCTTGCAAGACACAAACAACAGTATTTTGCCTCTGTTTTCGTGGTTAAAGACTTGTATAAGTTTTTCCCATGAACTTCAAACATTCAGAGAGAACACAGACAGCATCCTCCTTTGGCTGCACAGAGCAGCAAAAACCTGCCTGCATGCACTGGGGCTGGTACAAACAACACACTCTTGTCAGGCTCACCTGCACGCTGCACCTACAGTGTAGGGCTAGTGAAAAAAATACCACATGACAAAGAGAGCTCTACAAGATAGCTGGGTTTTAGGGTACAAAGCATACAGGAAACCTGGTAGATGTACAGAGCAAAATATTTTAGTGGAGTTTAAAAGATCCTGATTACTGACAGACAATTTTAGGAAACCCTGAGGAATGTTTAATTTCAGGCCAGATGTTACACGTCACTCAGCAAGTGCTCGCTTCCCCTTCCTGTTTTACAAACTTCATAACTGATAAGATGTAGGACTGAAGTGGTGTATTCTCTCAATTTCTTCTTTCATGAATTACAGACTAAAGATTTCCTAGCGCTGTTTTGTTTGCACTAGAGATCTTTCGTGACTCACAGCTTCTCTCCCATCTCCAAAATTATTCATAGTGCCTTCCGATATCTGACTTTTCTTCAGAAATCTCAAGATCTGTGATCAGCAGAATCAGTGAGCCTTTTAAAAAATATCTTGATTTGTGTCATTAATTTTTGCTACAGCACTATATTCATTATTTGCACTATTTATGCAAATTAGTATTATTTGTCCTTCCTGCACTACTTGATCAATCGTAACATGCCCAACCATCTGACATGGTATGAGGGACCTGCTAAGAAGTAAAAAGCCAAAAGACACCAGCACAAAGCATCACAAATGACAGGGACAGATAGGAGGCAAAGGGACTAAAAATTTCTCAGTGACATGAAATGTGAGCACAAGAAATGGGAAGTCAGATTCTTCAGGGGGACAGTGAAAGGTGCACAAAATACATGGAACTATGAGACAGGTAAGCCACAAACTGATACATTCCAGCAAGAGACACAAAAGTAACAGGAAAGCATCCCATTAAGCTAAACCAGACACCTACCTAACCCCTCGCTCCAGACCTAAAAATTGTGGCATCAACTGATTTAACTCAAGTTTCTCTTCCAATACTATGAGCAATCCCTGGTATAAATACAATTATAGACCACTGTTCAGTGCAGACCACTAAAAACTTGGTGGCATCTTGAGTCCTATGTAGGTTTGCCCTTTCAGCTTCAATACATTTTTTTTTTTTAAAAAAAAGAAACCCAGATAGCTACCACAATAAACATTAGAGGCAAACCCTCAAGAATGTCTTTAATAAGAACACTTGTCTCTAGAGGAAAATCGTTTTAAAACTCCTAGGATAATCTAAGTATTTTCAAGTACACAGGACCTGATGCAGTTTACTTTACAATACTCAGTCTCATGGATTAAGTTCCAAGAGGAAGTTGGAGGCAGTTATGCTTATATAGAAGAGAAGGATCAAATATAGTAGTAATTAATTGAAAAAAGGGATGGAAAAGGTGCAAATAGGAAATTATAGCCCATTCCCCTTCATGGGCTGGTTTGACTTCATGGCTACCTGGGTCTCTAAGATTGCTGACACCACCTCTCCTGCGTCCTCCCTCCATCCCTGCTCTCCTGGTGCAGGCAGCACCTGATTGATGTCCTCATCAGGCCCCACAGAAAGCTGGTTCAAGAGGTCCCTACCAGCAGTAACTCAGTCCTGCCTCGAAACAGAAATTATTTTTCTGCTGGTTTTTCCCTAGTGGGGGATGAGCATGCGCTGAGAGCTGCTGAGAAGTGGTGTGACACCCACCCATGCCCCTTGGGGCACCAGATTGACATTTGAGCAGATTCTCTGTCACACAGCAATCAACTGCAGCTCTTGGGGAAAAAAACTGGCAACAATTAGAAATAAAAAAAAAAATTCAGAGTGTTACCTTGTAACAGACAAGTAAGTGCTAAGCATCAGGAAAGAGCCAGCCCAGGGTTTTGTCAAGGTAGCAGAGCACGGTGCTCAAGTGGGGCAGACACCAGTTTTTGAGGACTGCATCATATCCAACCAAAGCCTTAGTTTCTCAGAGAATTATATTTTTAAGTTTGAGGGGAAAAGCAGCAAAACACTCTCTAAATCTTTTCAGTGATAAAATCACGGAGAATAACTTTGCCAAACTAGGCACACTGAAATTCATCCTTCTAGATGTCTCTCAGTTTTATTACTGGACACAAGTTCATTGAGCTGCTTGCAAGAGACAGACCGAAGAAAAATTACATTACCTGTGCTACCTTCTGAAAATCTTTTGTCTGAAATATTGCTGCACCCATTAGGCTTCAGCAAGCACATAAAACTTGTTAGAAGAATGATCTGAGTTGGGCATATTCCACTACCCCAAAACCTTAAATTTAATTTAGAGTTAAATTTTGCACTTTGGAAAAGAGCAGTCAGTACATTTTCACTACAAGTGTGAAGTGCCAAATTCCACTTCAAACTCCTGTCACAGCTCTTGGGTGTCCCAGGCTCTGCACATTCCATCTCCTTGGAGGTCCTGAGACATATCAACATCTTCTGCTCCCCTAGCAGGCATTCAAAGGTGTATTTGAGGAGCAGCAGTCTGATTTAAATACAAAAGGACAAAAGTTGACCTCAGAATGAGAACAAAAGTAACCTAGGATAAAGCCTGCTGAGATGGGGACAGAAGATAAAAACTTATTTCAAACAAAATGGGATGAGGAGCTGAAAAGAAACTCCAGTTTATGGTCGACTGTGCTGGAAAAACAGGAAGATTGGAAACGAAGAAGCATGTCAAGGAATAAATTGTTTGTATTAAGTGATAGCTGACAGTGAATTAAGCAGCAAGTCAGAGAAATGTGTCTTAGGGCTCAGCTGTGGGTGTCTCAGAGCCAGGAGTAAGATGGGCAAGTTAATCCAGGGACGATGACTAAGCCTGGCAAGAGACTAAGTCTCTAGAAGACATTACAATTGCTAGGGGCAGATAACATGGCAGCTTTTCTGTATGTCACCACAATGCTGATATTACTGGGGAGGGGATGCAAGCCTTTCCAGCGAGCACAGATAAATTTTGCCTCCAGCAAGGAACCCATAGCATGGGTTCTTTACCTATCCCCACACACTTTGCACAGGCTTTCTTCTTCCACATTTTCTAAATTAAGCACTCACTTAAAAATACAATTTAAAAGCTGAGGTTCTGGAGGCATGTACTGTAGAAAGTTGCTCCAGAGGAGCTGCAGAGAAGAAAGCAAGTATATTACATGAAAGGGTAAATTAAACTGGAGCTTGATGAGGAAGGAATACGAGAGAAAAAGCAAAGCGAAAAAGACACCTTGGGGTGAAATATTCAGAGAAATATTCATACACTAAGGAAATGTCTCCACTGAATGAAGGGATACAGGCTGAGCGTTTAGAACACACTCAAATGAACAAACCCTGGTATGTGGAGAGCCATGAGTGTCTGCCAGAGGGCTGCACCCAGCTGAGGGCACAGCAAACATTCGGGAAGACTGGAAAATAGGGAGAGGCACAGAGAGGAAAGCAGAGGAGCTCTCAGTAAGGAAGGGTCAGCTCACAAGCAAAGAAACACCCAAGGTCAGCAAAAAGATGCAAGAGGAGCACCAGAGTTCCTGCCTTCAAACTCATAGTGACAACTCATTTCATACTCACCACCTAATTTCTCAACAGAAATAAAATTTGCAATTCAAACTCCTGGAAGGGAGAGGGATTTCCATCTTCCATGAAGAAATATTTAGCCCAGCGGTCTATACACAGATACTAGTAATTTGTACCATACTACCCTTGGCTTCAGTAGTTAACTCTGACAGTACAAAACATTTAAGAGGAGGTTTAAGGAAAGAGTAAGAAAATAAAGAAATAGCTGTGAATTAAAATATTTGTATGCAAAAGACAACAAAACGTGTCCTTAAAAGGAAAGTTCTGTAAGTCCTCCTAGGTCTTCCCTATGCAAAGTAGGCAGTCCCATACAAAGGAACAAGATCAGGAATGGCACTTTTAATGAAAACTTTTAATGACCTCAAAATTCAGATTTACTCATAGTCATTCATAAGACTGAGGTAAAAGAACACAAAACAATATATAAAAATAGTGCCTTAAAAATCAAATACATTGTAAAATCAACACAAGGCAGAAAAGGAGTCTGAAATAATAGCTACTTATTCATCAGGATTATGCGTTAAGTGACAAGCAGCTTTTATTTAAAGTAAAATTTAAAGAATCTTTTTAAAGCAAATGAAAATACAGTTTACAGAAATCATCCTGATCATTCTAATCAAACACAAAAGCCCCAAAATGTCTTCTCATAAAACAGAAACTTATTTAAAAAGGACCAAAAAGTACTTTCTATTATTAGCAATTTCTAACTTATCATGTTATTTTTCAGCTTATTATAGTTTTGACTGAAGGAAATTCTTCTCTAGTTCTTACATTGAAATTATTAATTCAGCTACAGTCAAATTGTTTGTTTTTAATGCAGATGAACAGTAAAAGAAAATCCCTTTTATATGTCTTAATTTGGTTTATAATTCAATATAATTCAAGAGGCACATCACGGTTTCCAAATTAAATGACATTCTGATCATATGCAGCCCCTCCCCATTAGGTATTTAACACTGAGGGCTGAAGGCTGGTATGTTACTCTGGTGAGGTTTCTTTCAAGGCCTAATTAACCCATCCTATTTCTATCAAATTTTCATTTTCATGATTCTCTCAGAAGTATGCAAGAGTCAAGGAAGCCATGAACTGTAAGCACTCTAAAGATGAAACCACATGACTTTTATTTAGCTCCAAAAAGTTAAAAGTGTGGGTGGTCAACTCTCAGCAGCAAATTCTTGTTTGAAAGTGGGACCCAAGCCAGAGGAACTGAGCGACGGCTTTCCCTTGTCGGGATGAATGTGCAGGAAGAAGCAATGCAAGCGCCATGAGTGCCTCCCAGTTGTCGCTGCAGAACATCCCACAAAGCTGTTTCTAACACCCACAGAAAGGAATACATCAGCTTTCAGGCACGCTCAGCAGTTTGAGCATAGCTAGCTGGCTCCCGTGGTGGTGGCGCTGCGCATCGGTGCCACCCCAATGAGGCACTTCACGCTCTCCTCTCGAGCCTGGCTGAACAGAAGAACATTTTCAACGGCCTTTAAATGAAACACAGTGGCCTGAACCAAATCAAGAAAGTACTGAAATGTAGCAATGAAAAATGGTGGTTTCTCCCTACACCTGCACAGCAGGTCATTTTTACTGAAGCAGGATTATAATCTTAATGTACTAATTACCTTTGATTTTCATCCTGATATCTCATGTGACCTGGCCTGCCCTCTAGTCAGATTATCTCACAGTCACCAATGCTAACAATTCTGACACCAAGGTAAGTGGACAACCCTGTTTGACATCAGTCATTTTAGGCCCATAGATCTACTGGAATGCCATGGGACCAGCCCCACACCCCAACAGAACTGTACTCAGCATAGTAGCCAGTGGCAAAACGTGCAGCTTATCTTGTTTTCCTGCTCTGCTGCAGTACTTCATATTTTCTCTGCACTAAAAGAGGAAGGACATTACAACGGTTGTGCAAGACATAAACCAAAGCATAAGCCACATTTCTGGCCTCAAACCAAGAGAATTACACCTATGCTGTATAGGAAATGAATCATCTAAGATCTTTCTTATTGCAATTTTTCCACCAAATATGAAACAATTACTTCTTACTGGAAGCAATGGCTTTGCACTGTACTAAGGTAGAAAGCCCCAGTTACCACTTCACGTTGAAATATGAAAAGTTGTATTCAGGAAACTGCACCCAGTTTTCATCTCAACTGCTACACTGCCCAAGGTGAGGAGCGAGTGTGTCTCTGGGCAGTCCTGAAACACCTCCATGCAACCCCTCATCCCAACAGCTGCCAGGGGCTGAGCTGCACCTGCTTGGTTAAGGTGGAAGCCGCAGAGACAAAACTTCCTGAAAATGTAAAGACAAACAGCCAACCCTCGCATGCAGAAGCGCGGCCAGACTAACCAGCATCTGGGGTGTGGAATCCTGACCACAGATTTTTGGGGGTGTGTCTGGATGCAGCAGGATTGTCTCCCTCCCATTCCCTGGTCGCTAACAGGCTCTAACACCAGCCTCATCCTATAAACTGGTGTCAAAGCTAGCAGCCCATTTGCCTACCCCATTCCCAAAGACACCGCCTTGGCAAGGCTGCTGCCCCCAGAGTAGAGCTCGGGGATTTTCAGTTGTGGTTCACATCAGTGATTTCTCACTGTGCACATCCTTTGAAGAAAACGAGATTGTCACAGAACGGGCCTGATGCTGAACTTGCAAACTCACGGCAAGCAGCTAGTGGTGGGTGGAGAACACGATGGGACACAAACAGAGAGGGGACAAGATGTGACAGCAGACCAGCCATATAAGACACTTCTCAGTGTAATTTCTTTATATTGCGTTTATATGTAACAGTTCCACCAACATGGGTCCTCTTCTTATTGAGATCAAAGTAAGTCAAATAAGGAAGTGATAGTTCAATTCACATGGTGTATGATAGGGCATCTCTGTGTGGCTTCAGAGCTACTTGCAGTGTTTCAGCCCTTCAGGAGACTTTCAGCCTCCTGACTAGCAAGGCTAAAGTCAAACTCGACCAAGGGAAAGAAATCTCTCCTATCATTTTATGGTTGATCCCAAAGAAAATCCATTGCAAAGCAAATCAGTCTCAAAATACATCCTAGAGCTATTTTTGTCTTTTGTATTTAAGGATTATTTTTTATTTTAAAAGTCATTAACTTCAAAATAAGATTGCAATTGGATTTGTTTCACTGAGTGGCTTCCACTTTATGTGTGGAAATTAGCACAGCTACTTAGAAAACAAAAACTTTCAAACACTGTCAGTTGTCTGCCAAATTGTCTATTAAACAAACAAGCCCTGAGACTGGGGGAGGAAGGACACTGGGAGCTGGAGAATATAATAAGATGAACTTCCTTGTAGGAAATTCCAGTAAATGCCACGGAACACTAGATAAACAGGTTAAAAATTAGGAGCAGCATTCCAAGCATATATATATTGACACAGGAACCAGGAAAAGTGTTATTCCTCACTTACAAAACATACAGAATATTGTGATAAACCTCTTTAGGAAGATGTAATTAATTAGACTGGATACATACAAAGTGAAAAGTGAGAAGAGGAGCAATCACAAAGCCACAGCAGAACTATCTCAGTGGAGGTGCTCTGTAATGGTGCAAGATTGGGCTTGCTTTACAAAGTTCTCTCACTAAACTGCCTGCCTAAGCCACAGCATCTTGAGCTTTCTTTTCCTTGAATACAGGATATGTACAAGAAAGGACAATGTCTGTGGAATTTCACAAATTAAGTTCCTGGAGTGCAAGTTTTCATGTCTACACATGTTTGTGGTTTGTGATGTCCACCCTGGCACCCCAAACCTTCCTGTACTCCATACAAAATACCCATACCAAGTTATACCAGAGCAGTGCCAAGGGACTGCATCACTTCACTCAAAGAGAGGTAATTCACAGGGAATCAACAAAATTGTACATTCTTTCAAAAATTAATGGCAAAAAGAATACGTATTTAAACAATTCAGAAACTACAGCAGAGAGCTACAAACTACAAGGTAGAAAGTTTTAAAATACTCAGGTGCACATGAGCATTAGTATTGTATTCCCATCTCCAAAGCAGGTGAATCCTTCCTTAAAAAAGGCCAACACCTATCTTGACTCCATATTTTTAATTCACTGCCTGAGGTACAATGGCTTTTACATCTATCTGCTTTTTCAATTAATGTGATTAGTAATGAGAAATCAGATCTGAGGTAGCAAAACTTTTTATTTTGAAGTATTTTCTTAACCCAGTTCCCCCAAGCATAAAAGCATACAGCAAGATTCCCCAAAAGTAATAAATGGACTTTGAATCCATTTAGTGTGATAAAAATATTATCTAGTTTTCAAAGGTCACTGTGCAAGTTGACAAAATACATTCAGAAGACCAAGGTGAGATGCAACGATTTGCATTTACAGAATCAGACAATGAGAAATAACATGGGTTCCTAAGCATTTACTGCAATACAGGATAGTGCTGTGCATTGTGTAAATTGTGAGAG
Source organism: Poecile atricapillus (assembly GCF_030490865.1). Classification (NCBI taxonomy): domain Eukaryota; kingdom Metazoa; phylum Chordata; class Aves; order Passeriformes; family Paridae; genus Poecile; species Poecile atricapillus. Next base: position 61,181,560 of record NC_081250.1, read on the forward strand.
TACTAGTCCACCTTAGGGAAGTCTCAATATTGTTCAAATAGATCAACCCTGATAAGTTATTTTTGCACCTACAAGTAACTATAATGCTGAACTTGCACAAGAGATTGATTTATCATTTGCAAATTAAGTATAGTTTCAAAAATTAAATTACCAGCATTGCATAAAAGAAAAATCCTTACATAACCTTGATGAAGTTAACACAATAACCTCTTCCACATACCAGAGTTCAGAGTAACAAAAATAAGTGCCCAAGAAACAGGAAAACACAGTTTACAAAAAGAACCTATTCCTAGAAGCAGTCAGAAAGGAGATTCCAGATTAGCAGAAAGTTGCAGAAATAGATAAAAGATTACAAGAAGAGACCAAGGGAGAGAATCACAGATAGCAGGGACCTAAAGACGAGTTATGGCTGACAGCCTCCTCCACCCCAGATCTGGAGCTGGTACTGCCATCAGAAGGCTTCTCTTCAAAGCACTTCAGACTACAAACTGAACTTGGTTTTCACCTAGCCTGGGTTGCTAAACTCTAGAAACTGATGACTTCCTCCCTCCCCACATCAAGGTAGGCAGCTGCTGCATTTACTTTTATTGCACAGGTCAGTTTGGCAACGGCTTACACAGCTGAAATGGCACAGAGATAGCCATGGTTGAAATGCTTTGTAATGTCACAAAGAACAACTGCACATTCTACCTTGGCAGTATTTTATCAATCCATCAGCCCCACCATGGAGCAGAACAACCTGAGAATGCTGGCAAAATGATGACAAACTGATTTCAAATAGGGAAGTTTTACTTATTCTCATTGACAGAGAGGGAATAAAAAAAAAAATTACAAGATGGCAGCAGGCCTTAAGTGAAGCGAATGAGTGTTGGTAGACTATATAATTTTCTTTTTCACACTTAGGAAAATTCTGTCATGCACAGGACAATCTAAAACAACTGATGTGACAGCCTAATTTTTACAAGACAACAACGAAAACAGATGGTTATCCAGGGAGCCACAGGCAATTAATTTCTAGGGGAAAAGACATTAAAGTTGCCGTTCTTTCTAAGATTATATATGATATTTTCAAAAAGTTATCACTTTTGGCTTTGGTGAAGCAGAAAATCTTCAGTAATACAGCCAGGCAAGGGACTTGAACCTACGTGAAACCTGACCCACACCAGACACGATCTGTCCCTTCTACTTTGTCTTCTTTACAATGTATTTCCTAAATTAAACATCTTGAGATGACTTCTCCAGAAAAATTAGTAGCACCCTGAAGTCTCAAATTTTAAAATGAAGTGAATTTGCATTTTTCTCTCTAATCTACACTTTGATGAAAGAAAAGAATCTGACTTTCTAATATGACCTCCTACATATCACAGACCCTAGTTGCTGTGCTATTGTAGCCAAGGATAAGAATGCAATTTTAGAATCTTTGTTATGAAAATGAAATGAACAAGCACCTGTCAGGAAGTAACACGAACACAGTTGCTCCTACCAAAAAGCAAGTAGAAGGATTTGCTAACTTCAAGGCTGTTCAGAGTTGAAATTACAGAGCATAACTCTACAGAGAAATTACAGCAAAACAGTCATTGTGTCAGAACTTGAAGGCATAAACATTATTTTTCTCTCACTTAAAATAAAATCTAATTTCCACTTTGAGTTTACATTGTTTAAGCTTTCAATATTAAATTCTCGATGTGCTCAAGTTCAACAACTTAATAAGTCCTTTAACACCGGAATCATCTCAGAAAGTGGCTGAGGTGAGAAAGCACCTCTGGAGACCATCTAGTCCACTTGCCACTGCTCAAAGAGAAGGCAACTAGAACAGGATGCTCAGGGCTGTATTCAGTTGGGTTTTTAATATGGCCAGTGAATACAGCTCCACAACCTAAGAGACCTGTTCCAGCATACCAGGATGCTGTATAATCTTCTGTTTAAATGGCCTTTCTTCATTTCAGTTATTGCCCACTGGCTTTCATCCTGTCGCTGGCCACCACTGAGAATAACCTGGCTCCATTTTTTTACTCTCTCCCATCATGTGTTCAACCATCTCCAGGCTCAACAGACCCAGCTCTCTCAGCCTATTCTTATATATGATATGCTCTGAGGCTCTAAACACCGTCATAGTCCCTCACTAGACCTGCTCAAATGTCCATGTCCTCTCATAATGGAGAGCCCAGAACTGGAGCCAGCATGTCAGCTGTGTCTCACCAGGGCTGAGCAGAGGGAAAGGATCGTCTCACTCTGCAGAGCTGATTTACAGCAGGTTTGTCCCAGCCTGTTCTGGTACCTGGAATTATTCCTCTGCAGAGGCAGGACTTTCCACTTTCTTTTGCTGAACTTCAAGGGGTTCCTTGAGGGGCTTGAGCCCCTTCCTCAAGCCCATCAAAGTCCCTCTGGACAGCAGTGCACCCATCAGCTGTATCAACTAACACCCCCGATTCTGAATCTCCTATCAGTCAAGTCACTCATTAATATTAACTTCATAAGCAAAATATTGCTTAAGTTGCACTGAAGGGCATTTTTTTCAGACCTCAAATAATTCATGCTGCCCTATTTAACAGCATCTTCTAATTTCAAGATCTTTCCCTTACAAATGCTAGTACAGAATCACATGGTATTTCAGGTGTCAGTCACACCAAAACTGTTGACTGAGGCAAAAGTATCCCCACTCTTGTTTTTTTGTACATGCCAGGATGCAAGCCTCAGTGCCATCACCTCTCAGCATTGTGCTGGAAGCTGGTGTGCAGTTGACTGTCCACTACAGACTTCTGAGAAGTGCTGCTTTCCAGGATACAGGCCCTCTTTCATAAGGCATGGCTTGCATTCCCTGTGCTCTGACATACAACTTTGCCTCTCGCCCTATTAAAGACACAGTGTGTCTGAATGTGCCTACAGAGCAAGTTGTGAGAGCTCCATTATCATTTACTATTCTGCTGGAAATCACTATCACTAACAATTTGTTTGTTTACTTCTGCAACAATGATGAAAGCACTCCATTAGTATTGGGATTAGGGCAAATACTCACTGGAATCAATCAAAAGGATTCCCTGTTACTTAGCCAATTTTTTAAAACCAATTTCATATTGACAGTTACTTTCGTTAATCAAAATGCTTTACAAAATTAAACGCATTTCTATCAGCCTCATTCACACGTTGGACAGTTTTACCTTTGTTAACTTCTAGCTTTCAGCAGGAGAAGGGTGAAGGTAGGAAGAGCTGGCTGTGGGATACTGCTGGTAAACACTTTTGGAAATACCACAGGCACTCTTTGCAGAGCTGTATACAGAAGAACTCCATCCTCATAATTGCACACTACTTAAACCTAACAGTAAGGTTAATTTCAAGACTACTGGCCATCCCAAATATTCTGGAAGTTTTACGGGCACTGGCACAAGGCTGGAGGAGCAAAACATTAGCAGAGGGGTAAAAGAGTCCACCTGGATTGAAAGCAGAAATCGGTGCATCTATTCATGAGCTTTAATTTCTATTCATTGTAGCCTAAAATTCAGCAAAAGTCCATTTGGCTTCTTGTACTTTGGCCTTCCCCCTCTTTCCCTTTCTGCTACCTGTCCTGCTGTATAACCATGCAGCTATTAGAAATATCCTGTAGGCAAAGGACAGCTAAATGGGATTTTCCAGAAGCCTGGGGAAGTCTTCCAGTGGAATCGAGCACTAAAATATCACCTATTAAGGGTTGCACTAAAAATTCCTTTCTTTAAATAACTTTGAAGAGAGAAGAAATCTATCTACCCAATTCAGGCCCATGGATTCCTCCCCAAACATACCCTAATCTGTTTGGAAGATAGATGACCATATGGTTTAATTGTGCCTTCATCACAGAAGCCACAACTTTCTCTCTTATGATCAGTACACCTTGATCCTTTACATTTTCAAATGCAGTCCCACTTATGAGTCATCTTTCCCTCCTCTCACACACACTTTTCAGTCTCTCCTCTTCATCCTTTTCCTCTTGTTTTAGTAAAAGCTGTAGGTAGGGCGAACTAAAATAGCAAGTTTCACAACTGGACATGAGACAGCCTTAAATTTAGATCAAATAAGCCCTTCAAAAGTACACGAGAGCTCTTCATGCAGACATATTTATAAAAGCTACATATAATTATGGAAAGGAATAGGAATAAAAATAGCTTGTGGACGATGCCCTCTCTCAACAATATATGGATAGGAAGGAGGACAGCCTTCTTCTCTTAAGGTAAGGTAACTTGAGGCTGCCGTGGGAAGCCAACACCAGCCCATAGGCTTGCTAGATTGCTAAAAATCCTTAAGCGTGAGAGATTCCCATAGAAACCTTCATTTTCTACACTAATTGTTTTCCCAACCCTAATTCCAAACTGTAATCAAACTGTAAAGCTAAGATTACCCCAGAAAACTTGACTACATCTCACTATCTGAGACTGCAAGCTCTTATCCAAGCTAAAGCAAAGACAGTCTTGGACGAAACCTGCTTTGCCAGTCATCGCTTTGTCTTGGAAGTCTAAAATCCAAGAAAACACAAAAACCTGTTGTCTTGCCTTGACATCCATAACTCCTACCCTTTCAACAGGCGCCTGCTGATGATAGCAGCAAGAGTCGTCTTACTCCCGACTTTCCTCCCACGCTTTGCACTGGCAAGGAGCCCTCATGCACTCTGTCCTGACTTGGAACGAGTTCTGCAGCCTGGTCCTACGCTTTCCTCCACAAACTGGAAATTTCATGTCCACTTCAGGTAAATACATTTTATTGAATTAAATACAAGAAAGTAAATATGGCAGAGTTACAGTGCTCCTTGTGTAAAACATTGACTTCCAAGATAAACAGGAATGCTACACAGCTTTCCCATATTGCTATCCTGCAAGAGTTTCAATGCACAATGGTGCTAAAGAAAGTATTGGGAGAAAGATGGAAATTTTGGCAGCTGCTGAGAGGAGAACTAAGGCTACTGGCAGTGGGAAGCATGTGTAAGGATTGCAAGATAAACACATCAGACCTTTTTCGCAAGTAATCAATAACAAAATACTTGTGTTTGAAATCAGACAACAGATTAAAGTGAAACTCTTATTTCCCAGCCCTGTGAGTTATAGGCTGTCTCCAGAGTTAGTTCCGCACTAGTTGAGTTTGTAGTGGAGGTTTGTTTGTAGTGTAGTTTGTTTGTAGAGGTTTACTTACAATAACAATTTTATAACCTCTTTTATGCCAAAGCTGAAATTCAGCAGTATATTCTGGTCACAAAGGCAGAATTCTGCTGTAACATGGAATAAGCAGGGCACCGGGTGCTCTCACTGCCACACAGGTTGGCTCCACCTTGCCATTTGAGGGACAGAAAGGAGACTTTGCTGTAAATGCATTCATGAACCTTAACCTTCCTTGGCCAACTTCACATGTGACTGGCATTCACTACCACCCATCTGACCAGAAGCCCTATGAGCCTTCCCACCTCCGTAAGCTAACTAGACCCTCAGTTGCTGCAGCTGCTGATTGTAAAAGCCAACCATTACTTCTGAGGATTTTGTTATCTTTCATGCAAGACCACAACTCCTTTACTTTCACCTATTAACAATCAGTCACACTAAAGCCCTGTTTAGAGCTGTAGCTATGAGACTGTACCTGCCAGAGCAGCACAGCAAGTCTTTCCTCTGGAGGTATATCCTGATTGTGATAGTGATTGCCAAGAAGGCCTCCAGTATTGCAAGCTCACTACATACATAACTTCTAGGCACAAATTACATTTATATCTTCACCTACTTCAGTGCCAGCCATCAGACTGTAATTAAATTACATGTAGCCTGGGAGCCTCGGTCAGGGGCTGGAAGACAAGCACATGAGGCATGGTGCAAAGGAGCACTGAACACATTCCTAGTTTAAGCAAATAAGGCTTTCCTCCATGAACTGAAGTTGTTTCCAGCCATAGTTACTCCTCCATGTGCTCACAAACCCACTATACTGCCCCCAAGCCCTTCAAAGCTGGAGATGGGGAGAGCGTGGAGCTCCCTCCAGCCCTTGGGCTCTGCCGGCCAGGCTGCGGCAGCTGCACCCCCTCGGTAACCCAAGCAGTGAATAGCGGCACAAAAGCTGCCTATTTCTTTGCAGAGCCATCTGTTAGGGTTTCGTTCCGCACAGCTCCACTGGCTTCCAGGAGATGCTGAGGTCACACACACAGTGAGGCTCTTGGTCTGCTGCCACTCCAAGCAAGCATCCCCATACGGGGAGAGGGCACGGCTGGGGGCAGCCTCTGCCAGCCTCCTCCACCTTAACCACGCAGTCGGCTGGGCCAGGAAGCTCCCTGTGCTGAAGACTAATCACTTGGCCAGTGTTAGCTTTCAGCTGGAGCAGCCCCCGGTCTGACAAGCACAGAGGTACGAGGGCAGGCGCCAAAGCAGGGAGGGAGGGAGGGCAGCATGACCCTATTTGTGGTGGCATCAATTTGGATTGCTGCAAGGTGACTGTGAAACCACATCCGCAAAGGGTGTCCCAGGATTGTTCCAGGAAATCCCCTCTGTTACAGGAAGCACTTCTACTAGCACAGACCTAGTTCCCAAATCATCCTTTCTTTCCTATCCCATGAGGCAATTAAGGCTATTCTGCCTATGAGAGGATTACATTTCATTTCCAAGAACGTGCAGATAGGAAACAGCAGGATATTTTAGTGTCCTAGACAGACAGCCATTCTTGTGCTGCTGAACTGAATGAATACAGTATGTTGGTCTAGGGCATGATGGTGAGGACCAACGGGAAAACCTCTATCCCTCAATAACCTCCTGCAGAAACCCACCATGACTGAATCACTTTGCATTTCAATCCCTGCATGAAGCTAGTGATCACCTGAAGGATCTTGACATGGTATTTAATCCTCTTCTCCACGTTATTGTCTTCAGATATACCCAACAGTTTACCAAGCAGCACAACTTGCTCAACAGCATGTGACTACTGAATTAAAATGCTGAAAGCAAGTCTTGTCATATCTACCCTAATAGAGTATCCTCAAAGTTTAACAAGAAACTGGAACCATCAGTTAATAATATTATCACTCTTTCCTCACAGCAGAAAACAAGGAGAAAAAAGCTAATCAAATACCACCACCTTTCTTCCCCTCTGCTATTGCTTCTCCTAACATTGACCACATTTGTGGTTAAATGCAGGGAGTCAAACTTCCTATAAGCAGTGTTGTTACGGTTCCAGATTTCCACTGTGGTTCAGCTGTATCACAGCTCTGGAAAGGCAAACTGGCACGTGCTCAAACCGCCACCTTCCCTTGTTAGGGTGAAAAATTTCCATATTGTGACTCTAAAAGGCTCTTTACCTGAATCACCTTACTGGCCTGCCTTCTAAGATTAAAGATCTTAACAATGAACTTAAAAAAATCACTTTGATGAAACTGATATTCTGGATAGAAACACTTAGTGAAAATACTGATGCAATTTCATCACGCTACAGGAGATGCTTGTAGCCAGTTAAAATGTACCTTCCCATTAAGACAATACTTTTAATTCAAGGTTCTGGCTGGGAACATCACTGTACCTGCTCCATGCTGGGGCTCCTGCCCACACAGTCATGGAGAGGCACTCAAAGATGAGGCAGAGCAACATTGAGGACAAAAAGCATCATCTCTCAGGGAGAGGTGAAGTACTTGTAGAAGGCATTCAGCATTACTCTGCAGAAGAAGGAACAATACATATTCATATAATTTGATCAACACTAACCAAAAAGACAGGACTGAATCCGGACAAAGAATCTGACATCAGCTTTTCAGGAGGAAAACAAACCTTCCAGGACCAATACAGGCAGGCAGGCTATTCCTAATCTCCCAGGTATGCCACACTTGCACTTTCAGTGGGAAAGCCGGGACAGCTCTGGTGGGCAAGTACATTTGCTGGGATCTTTATGCCCCCCCTCTTATGTCATTGCACTATCACACAAAGTTCCAGATATGTTGGCTTTTTCCATTTCAACAAGGTATTGTCATCCAGTAGGTCAATAAGGCAAGCTCAACTATCTGATATTTTTAGCTAGATATACTATAGCACCTCACAGATGCCACAAGTTTTCTCGCTGCAAGGTCTGAAGGCAATTCCCCCCTTCTCTGCTGCTGGCTGAGCAGAGTTTGGGACCTGCTCTTCACATGCTGAGGCAACTGAGCTTTTTAAACAGCTGGGAAATCCACATTTCTCCACTTCATATGAAGTACTTAGAACAGACATAATCCCTGTCTAGTACAACTGATGCTGCTTCCCCAACTTGGAGGAAGTAGGTTGAAATTGGCATTCAGGCCATCAAAAGAGTGAAAGGGTAGTCAAAAAGCTCCAAAACTGCACAAATCTTAAGGGGAAAGAAAATACTGAAATTCTGATCCTTCCTTACTGAAGACATAATAACTCTTGATTCACTTCAAAACAGAAAGACCTGATTTTGGCCTTAGAGAAATGAGTCCGTCATAGACTCTGCATTGCAGATGAGAACAATCACATTTTTGCTTGCTCTGTCTTACCACTAAATTGATTATTCTCCAGGACTAGGAAAGAGGGAGAAACGAGGGAGATTGTAATCACCCTTATAAAATTCCTTTAGGTGAAAGAAGTGAATGTGTCTTACTTTTCCCAGCAACCCTCTTTCCTAATTCTGAAGCAAATAAATCACACTAAGGATAGTATCTTGAACATATGGCTCCGAATAAGGGGGATTTGCCTCCTTTTCTTTTTTCTCTTTTTTTTCCTCCTCTAAATTAAATATGCCAGTCTCTGGAATTCCCTACACATTCCCTTTCATAGCAAAAGGGGTTTCTGTCCCCCTAAAATACAAATACCACAAAAAAATTTCCTTTGTAGCTACTAACTTAATTCTGCCCACAGAAGGCTGTACCTAAGTTTAATATCCAGCCAACTGCACACAACCTGTTCACTACTGTTGCGTTCACTTCCCACATATTCAGCAAACACGATGCTACCAAGACAAGAATAAGGAAGGACTTCAGTGCGCCAAGACCAGCAGCAACATGAAGAGCATCTTTACAGATGAACAGGTCATAACAGCGCTGGAGGCTGCCAAATGATCTTGTGTTTTTCTTTGCCATCTCTCTTGTAAACACCTACAAAGCACATGGCTCCAAGTACAGAAATTCATGGGATGTGTTTTTATTTTGCCCTTTGCTTTTCCATGCACAAGATGCCCTACATTGAACCGTGTGGGCTTTGAATGCTCCCATCTTTCTGCAGAGCAGCTGAAGTGGAGGACCACTGGGAAGGATGTGCTAAACCCCTAGATCTGGAAGAGGCTTTCCACAGGCACCCTGCAGGAAAGGGGAAACACCCCCTGAAGTTCCTCATTCCCCTGCCTGCAATCCAAGAAGGCAGCTGGTGACACTGCGTGGAAGACGATCACAGGGGAGTTTGCCAGCAGGAACGAAAGGGTAACAAGGATACCAAAAGCCAACGGTCTGCATTTTTCTTTATTTTTGGTAAGCAAAAAGAAAACCAAGCAACATGAATGTGACTAGCAATAGAAATCAGGAAGGAAATGTAAATGATTTTATAGAAAGTGTGAATCAAACTCATACCAAGAGCCACCTGAATGTTTGTCTATCACAGGCAATTTCTCGTGTTCTTTTATGTCATCTTTGCAGTGTCAGTTTTCGAGAGAACAATTCTCAGCTCAGCATGACAGAAAATTAATACCGAGGGGCATGCAGAACATTAGCATGTTATAAATAAACTGCTAATTTGAGGTGGGAAAAAATCATCAAGGCAGCTCTTATGATTAAGAACCAGAGAAAGAAAATGAGCAACTGGCTTATGTTTTCAGGACACTGTATTTTACCAAAAAAAACCACCAAAAACCTTTGTCTAACCCCTAATTCCTGAGGGAAAGAATAAACCCAGTGAAATATGCACTGTTGAGACAAAGAAGCCAGTGAAAATGCTATTATAATTTTTAAAGCCCTCCCTGCACCCAGTTCAAGTAGTAAGTTGTCTTTTTTACTTGCTTAAAGAATTTTGTGTTTAAGGGTACTACAACCGGGTTGTGAAGCTTCAGCTTCCTCTCTGCCAACTTGCAGTTTTACATAACTCTTCCAGAGACACTTTTTGGTCACAGATACCGCCCAGCTGAAAGCAAAAAAAACAACCCACCCCAAAAAGTACGAGGTGCAGAAGCATTATACAGCAATTCAGATCTGGGTTACTTAGAGCCACTCAATAAAACTCTTACCATGAAAATTAAGACTTTATTCCGTTGAGCTGACGGCCAGGATTATTTGTGCCCGCGATAGCTCTGATCACCACCCTCCGTCTGCCCCGTGCGGGGTTCCCTTCCCACCCTGTCCCCAAGTCTGCAAGGACAGATAACGCCACGGCACGGCACGGCTGCCGCCTCGGGAATTATTTCTGTACCGCTCCAGCATTGTCGCTCTGTCCCAGCATGACACTTACCAAGCTTTGCTATAAAAATTTCTACGAATATCTATGTTTTCCATGAGCGGGGATAATGGCCTCATTGCAATAGCCGTGATAAAAGCTCCAACAAGACAGCTTTCAGATATCACCACACAAAAGCCTTCTGTGAGAGCTGTAACCAACATCAATTCCCGCTATGCGAAGACATTAGACAAAGTGTGAACTAGCTTACTGTATGGGGACAAAAAACTGACTGTCAATGTGTGGGACCAACGCTGTCTAAAAACACAACGCTGGCAAGGCAAAATAGCACTAGCATATATACATGGTAATTGCCATTTAATTCCAGAATTAGCAGCACAAGAAAACAAGTACTGAAGGCACTATTAGGTTACTAGCATCGCTCAAGACATTATAATTCCATATAACTCCATTTCTAGTGTTCCTGGTAGGAAAATGACTTTAAAAACAGCAGATGTTAAAAACACCCAAGCAGAAGGTGAAGGAAAGCCCAGTTTCCATTACAGAAGCACTCAGAGAATGCAGCAAACCCTTCAGATCTGCTCCTTAAGAGCGTGTGTTTTCCTACAGAATCATGGAATAGCTTCTCGGTTGAAAGAGATCTTTAAAGGTCATCTAGTCCAACCACCCTGCAATGAGCACTGACATCTAATTAGATCAGGTTGCTCAGAGCCCCATCCAACCCAGCCTTGAATGTTTCCAGGAATGGGTACCTATCACCTGTCTGAGCAACCTGTTCCAATGTTTCACTAGCTCTGCTGTAAAAACTGTCTTATATCTAGTCTATTTCAGTTTAAAACCATTATCTGTTAACAATCATAGAAAAACCCAAGTTGGAACAGACCCATAGGATCACTGAGTCCAACTCCTGGCCCTGCAGAGGACAGCCCTAATAACCACACCACGTGCCTGAGAGCATTGTCCAAAGGCTTCCTGAACTCTGCCAGGCTTGGTGCTGTGATCACTCCCCTGGGGAGCCTCTTTCAGTGCCCAGCCACCCTCTGGGTGAAGACCATTTTCCTAATAGCCAGCCTAAGCCATGGTAGACAACCTGGAACACACAACTCACCATCCCACCTATGGTACAAGATGGAACCTCTTCTATGCATCATTTTGTGCTTTTCACATACTTAGCTGTTTACACTCAGGTAGCATCCAAAAAGTCAAAAGCCTATTGCTGGCCTCAATGGACTGCACCAATATAATTGCTGGGCCAAGAGATAAGGTTTTTACTTCCAGACCTGAAATTTGCCAGATGACACCTCTTAAATTTAAGGTCTAGGAAGGAGGGATGCAAACAAGTCTACATGTCAGTTTGTTTCTGAAAAACATTTGAAAGGCAAATTTGAAAGCTAAGTTTTTAAGACAGCATAGTACACTCACCCCATGGAGAAGTATTTCACTCTAAAATTACATCTGTACTTTAAAATGTGTAAAAAATATAAAATCCTACAGTGCATATTCAGTGGCTTGCAAAAAAAATGTATCTGTTACTGCACTCTAATTTTAGTATGATTTTATAACTAACGGGTAGAACCAAAATTAAGACAAAGTTATATTCAGAGAGAACTGGTAGAGTGGACCAATGAGCCTGACATGATATATAAGAATTAGACTCTTGCAGTGCATGGCGTGCACCATTGAGTCCTAAACCAGAGACTTTTAATGTCACCTTAATTAACAAGGAAGGAAGTTTGCCAATGAGTTCCTTCCCCCACCCCCCTTTTCAAGCACTAAGTTATGCAATATGCAGCAACCTTTGAACCAACAGCTGTACAACAAGCAAAAAAAACCCAAACCAGAATAGTATGGTTAAGACGAGAATGTCTTTCAAGAAGTTCATTAATGAAAATTACTTTTAGAATCTATGCATACATATCCAACAGACATACCACAGCCCGGGGCAGGAATGCTGGAGCTGAAGCAGCCAAGGCTAAGCAAACATCTCTTGTCCAGATTCCCAATACAACTTATTTTTACCAAAAATAGTTCTTTACATTTTTTCTAAAAGTTTTCATAGATTTTTGCATAATAACTAGTGGCTCATGAGGTCTATGAGGCAGAACAGTAAAATTTCATTGTAAAAATAAAGAAATGAAAGCAAAAATAATAGCAGCCTCTGCTTTTAACAGTAATTTGTCCATATAAAGTTCCATATACCAAGGACTCAACATCTGCAATACTGCAAGTGTACATCACAGGAAACAGCCCATATCTTCTGAAAAATCAGTTCTAGACCCTTGCAGTGAGGCACCTGAATATGCCACCAGCCTTAGGCAGTGGACACTTTTGCAACTTCTGCCTAACTGCAGCCAGACACAAGTTGGAAGAATCTTGTAAGTAGTTGGAGGTGATCAAATTAAGTCTCCTACTCAAAGAAAGCAATGAAACGGGATACTGGTTTTACTTTTAGAGGCAGGAATAAAGAAAAGCCATATTTGCCTACATAACTTAGCACACTCACAGAAGAGATGCCAGCTGATTCTGAGAAGGTGATCTTTAATGCTCCACTTTGCTTTGCTAGCTTAGTCCTAGGCCAAAGAACTTGGGCACAAAACACCTGAGAGCTGCAGGGCATGCACATGCAGCAGTGACAGAGTTAGCATGTTAGTTTTCACACTGTCACAGGTCAGGTCAGCAACTGTCCACATTCAAAAGTGGGACAGGAGACTCATGACACACACCATTAACCTTAAGCAAGCTCAGTTTGCAAACAGCTACCAGCACATTTGCTATGCATTCATGTATGTATAAAAGGGATGCTAAAACCCAGAAGTAGTACTCTTACCACACAACAGAGGCCATTTTCATTAAGCTCTGGCTTAATCAACACCTAGTCAAGCTCCTGCCTTCTCCCTTTACAGGGCTAGCAGATGCAAATATTTACCACAGCTCATGTTGAGCTCACAAGCCATTAAGAACTGCATGAATGCCACTAGATCCAGCAAATAGCAGCAACTTCCAAACAGACAGCATAAGTACTTCAAGAGACACCCATGCCAGGCATAGCACTTCCAAGTGTGGTTTTGGACCAACTTACTTGAGGAAAACAGAAGTTAAATAGTTCCTTTTTAAAGATGTCATAAATTGGGCAATTTTGCCAAGCCTGTCTTCAAACAGTACTGAAATTGAAATAGAATCCAAATACCTCACCAGCAGCACCTCTAGCACTGCAGTAGCCCCATCCCAGAGGCATGGGCAGCTCCCCTCCCACTGCACACCACTGCCCCCAGGGAACATGACGGGGGTTTCTTCTCCACAGAACTACAAACAAAATCCTGGTCTTGAAAAATAATGCAGGAAGTGATTAACCCTGTCAGCCAAAGCAAAAGCCTGAAGTCCAACTTAGTCATTTGTAAAGATGAGAGTTACCTCCATATATACACAGTCAGCACTGCCAGCTGTAAATGAGATTACTTGCAGAGACTACAAAACCTGGAGATTTAGTTACTCTAAGAGCTTTCCATCTGCTGAAGTCCTGCACTGGGCCAGGCTGGATCTTTGTTACCACCACTGGTGCAAGAAACCCACTGGAACTAAAGTCAGAGTCATCCCTAGCAGGCAGTTTCCCCACAAGCCAGGACTAAAGCCAGAGCCACCTTCCCACCCCTGCCCACCAGCACCAGGACCAGACTGCCACCAGAGCCACGGCCATCAGCCAAGCAGACATCATCAGAAGTGAAGCCTGAAAGACACCATACTTGAAGCTACAAAGAAAAGCTCCCATCTTCATTTCACCTGCACCAATCATCCCTGCTGCTCTGAACACGAGGCATGGGCTGAAATTTCCCTCCCACAACCACACCAGGCCATCTAGGCTGCACAGGACTGGGCTCCAAAGAGGAATGGTGCTACTTCACTTTCCTTTTTGTAGCCTGCATCTCATAACGAGCTATTCCCACAGCAGCCATTCCTACTCATCCCCTCTGTCCCACACCTCCCGTTCCCCTCCCCAGGGCCAGGTTAAGACCTCATGAAACAATGTGCATCTCTGCAAAGTGAGTCTACCATGTGTTCCAAACATCTTTCAAAGTTGCCAGTCCACAGAAGTTTCACAAGTAAAATCTCACAAATACAGACACATTTGTTTTCACACCTATGTGGTTCCTTTATAAAATTACACCTTTATCTTTACATTAATGGCTTTCATTTCAGGAGAAATGAACTGTCTGACACTCCAGCTTGGAGAAGACATCTGAGCACAGAAGATAATTTATCATAAACTGTGCAGAGAAACATACATTAGAAAATCATTTTTCCCTACCACAATATCTAGGATCACCCAAGAGCACTATAGACAGCAAGGCAGGAAAAAAAAAAAAAAAAAAAAAAAAAAAGGCAAGAAAATAGTTTATTTCCTTTCATACAAAATAGCTAAATCATGGCTGGAACTTGTTGCTACAAGGTCAGAACTTGTAACTACTAATAGCAACTACTTATTGCTACTGTCAGAACTACAGCTAGATTCAAACAGGGATCACAAAAATCACCGGCCACTGATATCCATAAAACCATTGTAAACCCTGACCAAGAAAGTGCTCTCTTGATGCACAAAGGGCTTTCCTGTGCAAGCCTCCTTCCCCGTGTTCTTTCCTGAAACACTCGCCACAGTCACAGCCAGAGAAGGCATGGGGGAACCCTTCGTCTTGCAAAATATACAGCTATTCCTAAATTTGAAGATGATTCTCCTTGTAAATGCTTGCACATACTCATAGATGAGCACACAGCCAAAATTAAGAGAACAGCACCAACATACCTGGCATAAAATGAGGGGAAACAAAATGCCTATATTTGCTCAGCCTGGTGGGGCATCCTCTACAGAAGAATACACAGGCCATAAAGTGACCCCTACCCAGCTTTTGGTAAGCAGACTGGTGGTGCGAGGAAAATAAATTCACAGAAAGAACAAGTAAGACCAGCATCATAAAATGGAGGCTTGCTGGGACAATTTAACACCTCTGCAACACTGCATGGGCAAGTTCCTGTCTCCTTCCTTCTTCTCACTCACCCCATCTTGGGCCCAAGATGCCTGCCAGACCTAGTGCTCAGGCCCAGCTCTTCTACCTTCTTAAAGCAGAAAAAAAACAACCTGTCCGTACAGCCAGATGCTCCCCAGGCACATTAGTAGGGGAAGAACCCTGTCTAGCCATAGGCAGAGCAAAGGAGATGACACAGAGAAGACAGTGAGGGACAAGCAAGCCTACTCCTTCCAGCAACAGTAAAGCCTTTAAGCAGCTCAGCTGTTCATGGAACCCTGCCAAAAGCCCTTATCATGGTGGGGCTACCATACTCAGGAGTTCTGGTGCAGATGGAGCCACACCAGCACAGCTGGACTCTGCACAAGGATAGCGAAGCCATCAGCAAGCCACAGGCTGTTCCTGTAGGGTTTTATTATGATGCCCACTTTTCACAAGATGTTTGTCCGCATGGTTAGGGCAATCAGGACTTATACTTCTTTGAACTTGCCTCCAATGGCTGCATCCAAAGGACCATGTGGTACCTCCTTGGGCTCAGAAACAGTGTGTTGCTGGAGAAGAGGGATTTGAACCAAAGAAATCCCTTAAATGCTATTCAAAAACCAAAGATCCCAGACTCAAACTAACACTCATTTCTACTAACACAAACTATCAGTCAAAAGAAACCAGGTCTGAATATGAAAACACCCGTGTCTTCACACACAAACCTTTTCATTGCTGCAAAAGAAAGAAAAGCTACTAAGCTAACTGCCTGTTTCCTTTATTTGACTTATATGTTCTTTTTCCATACCTTAAATCCTTGTTCATTATTTATGTTCTATTTGGCTTGCTCCTTTACTTAACACCCAGGAAAAAGGACTGTGGGTTACTCCATTTTTCTCCCTTTCCAGCTGCATCTTGCTGAGAAAGGAGGAAGGAAAAGGTACTTTCTAAACCACCAGAAAAATGAGAGGTACTAAGTATTCAGTTTGGAAATGTAAATCCTCCTGCCCCCTTCTGAAGTATGCCGAACTAGCCTCTCCACAGCTCATGTCATCTAAAGGCCACAGGAGTTCTCTAAAGATATTGTTGTTAAGAGGATTTAGCCCCTTTTAAAAAGGACTTAACATGTGGGTGGTGTCTCCATTTAAGCATTTTCTCATGGCTAAGAAAATGGCCCTCTTCTTAAAGGCTTATCTTTATAACCCAAAGACAGTAAGAAATTCTCCACTATTTGAATTAGAAACATTTTGAGCAGCTTGCTTTTATAGCAGCCCCATTTCAGAGTACAGGGAAATGCAAATGGTAGTGACTTTCTCACACCAAGTGAGAAGGCGACACCAGCGAGAATGCTTTCGGGGTACCTCATCGAACATTAATTTCTCCTGCTTTCTCATGGGGATCCAAGTCAATTCACAAACTCACTGACACTAAAACAGCATGGTGTCATGACTACTGTGCCATATCCCTGGCCACCACTTTCCCTTGATGGTCCCTGGCACTTCCCAGACCTGCCATTAGCTGGTTCAACCTGCTTGCCCAGCAGAAAACCTTTATTTATTTAGGTCAGGGTTAATTTTCCATCCTGGGAAGCCTGAGATTCCAGAAGGGAAAAGGCACCAGCCCCCAGCAGGGCACAGGAGAGCAAGGGAGGATGCAGGACCACTGGCCCTTTGCCACAGACCCTGTCTCCAGAGGCTCAGGCTCTCCCAAGGGGTACAAGCTGATGGCTGTTTTGCAAGGGTTAATTCTTCATTACTGCTGGTGTTTAAGCCTAGCAGGGGTTCAGATTCACCTGGTAACACTTTCTATTAGCTCCTCAGGAATCCTACAAAAGCCCCTCAAGTTGAAAGGGCAGGAAGGCTGGGTCACAGCCTCCCAGAGCCAGGGCTCTCCAGGGTACAAGGGCCCAGTTAGCAACCCTCAGCCACAGGAGCTGCCACAACAGGCGGCAACAGAGCAAGGAACTGGCTTTGGACAGTGTATGGAGACGCTTGCTTGGGAAGAGTGTGCAAATTCTCCTCAGTGTGGGGCTGGAGAGGCCTGTTGTTATGGACTAGGCCACATTCCAAGGCTTTCCCAGCAGTGCTACACATACATAACCACAGATAAAATAACTAACAAATTCCCAAGGGGAAGCAGCTTACTTGGGCCTAAGAACCTTCTTCATTTGTTCATGTAGTTGAGCACTTCCCTGCACAGCCTATATTGCTGTACTGACTCTTTTCCAGTCATACCAAAGTTTATATTTGGAAGTGATGGGTTGGTTGCCAGTGCAGTTACATCTGCAAGGCAAGAGTATTTTCATAATCCCAACCAGTGCAGGTGTGCTGGCCAACTTTCAGACTAACCTCTACAAGTCTTTTGCATAGCAGGGCCTCGTTTTCAGCTGGGGGTCCCAGACTCCATCTTGCAACTTGCAACTCAATAATCAAGAGCTAAATTTATATTGGTGCTACTTGCCTGAGCTCACTGCCTCAGCTACCCAGTTTTCTCACTCCTCTCACCAGTCCCTAACATTAGTTTGTCAAACATGCTCTGCTAGGAACCAAGGGCAGAACACCTTCACCTCCTAGTCCCAGAAAATCCTCCATGACTTTTGAGGAAAGCTACCTGGAAGCCACAGACCAGAAAGGGCCGGATAGTGTCCCTGCCAAGCAGTCTGCAGCGCAGAAAGACATGGCAGAGCACTAAGGTACTTCAGCCTGACTTCCCAAAAGATGGGTCTGCGGCAAGCCAGAAGACAGCTCCAAGAAGGGCACTTACATGAGCACAGCTGTCAGGGCAGAGCAGGATGCACAGCCCCTTTCCTGGTGTGTGCCACGGATGGCTTATCGCCCTGGGAGGGTGCCAGCCAGAGGCTGCAGATACTGCTGGCCTGACCACACTCTTCCTCCCCCATCCCACATCTCTCCCCAAATACGGGGGCTGAGGGTATACAAAAAACTCGCATCTTGTGTGAGGACTTTTTTGCAGGCAGAGGCCAAAATCACTTTCCCCACTTCCAAACCTTTAAGGTGGAAATAAGTCTTCCCAGGTTTTTAAGGCCAGGAGTTCCTTCCATTAGAGAGGTGAGCAGCATACAAAAAAAAAAAAAAAAAAAACCAAACAAACAAACACAAAAAAACCCACTAAAATCATACATGAAGGTCTTACAGGACCCATTAATGAGAAATTTTAGGAGTTCCTATGACATCAACATCCCTCCCACAAAGCCAAAAAAGCCTGTATAATTTTTCTCCCAGAACCATCATGTAACATATGCTCCTCTTTGAATTCACTTACCACCACCTTCTAGGAATCAACCTTCACATAGGACAGCCAAATATTTACAAAGTGGCCCGAAGTAGCCTGCTTGACACTAAGTGCTATTAGGATATGCTGAAGACCAAGAGCACAAAAAAAAAAAAAATTTCTTTTACAGCAAAGATGCTTATTTTGAAAGTAAAAAAAAAAAAAAAAAAAAAGAAAAATAATTTCAGAAAAAGGTTTGGATAGGATTTGATGAGCCTTGAAACTTCCACCACTAGCTCAGCAACCAACACCTGCAAAAACCCACACAAGAGGCAGTTCATGCCATCCTCATCGGCCTCCCAGATGCTCCCAAAGCTCTTCCAGAAATATTTCAGAATTACAGCACCATCCCATACCTGGACCGTCACCGACTGGATGCAGAGAAGAGGAAAAGGGGGCGGGGGGAAGGGGTGTTAAACCCCCTTTTGCCCTGGCAGGGGCGCACCGGGGCGAGAAGGGGAGAGGTGGGAAGGAGTTTAGCAATCCCACGCCGCCGGGCGGGGGCCGTGGAGCCCGGGGGGGCAGGTGAGCCCCTCCCGCCGTCCACGACCCCCGCGCGGCGGGGATGCCCCGCGCCCTCCCCCACTCTCCAACTCGGCGGAGCCCACGAGGGCCAAGCGCGCACCCGAAACCGGCGAGGACAAAGAAAACCCCACGAGTGGGGGAGGCGGAATTTTTTTTTTTTTTTTTGAGGGGGGGGCGGTAAATTTTAAGGAGGGGGCGTAAATTCTAAAGCGTGGGGAGAGGAGGGTTGGTGCTCGCCGCCGCCCCACGAGTCACTGACCTGCTGCAGGGGCATTTCGGAGAGCGGCGGGGGCCGGGGGCAGCCGGCCGGCGGTCGGGCTGTCCCAGGCCAGAGGGAGGAGGAGGAGGAGGAGGAGGAGGAGGAAGCGGCGTCCCCCTCCCCGCCCGCCCCGGCTCCCAGTCACAGCCGCGGCCTCCGCGCACGTGTGCCAGACGTCACCGGCGGCTCCGGGGGTGAAGCGGAGACACCGGCGGGGCACGGCCCGGCCCGGCCCCGCGCCCCGGGGGAACCGGGGTCCTTCCCCACCGCCGGCTGCTCGCTCTTGCACCCGTGCGGGGGATTATTATTTCCCCCCCACCCCTTTTTTTTTTTTTTTTTTTTCTCCTTTTCAATAAGACCCGGCAGCGGGGGTTGGGAAGGAGGCAGGAAAGTTTATTGCAACAAAGCGCTGCCTCCGCCTTTCCTGCCCTCCCCCCCGCGCCTGCCCGCCCCCCGGGTCCGGCCGGCAGCGGGATCCCCCCCAGTCCCCTTCACCCTCCCCGCGGGGAAGGGGGGAAAACACAAAATTACCGGGGGGCGGCCTCCGCCGAGAGCAGGCTGCAGCAGCGCCGTCCTGCCGGCGGGTCCGTGGGGGGTGCAGTACAGCGAGCTGCCAGCGGGCTGGCCCCCATCCGCCGCCGGGGCAAAGGCACCGGGAGCCTGGGAAGCGGCGGCGGCGGAGGAGGAGACAACACAGGGCGCCCCCGCCACCGCGCCGGTGCTGCGGATCTGGATGAAGGTGCCGGCGGCAAAGCGGGCCGGGAAGCCGGCGGGGGCTGCTCTGGATTCCGTGGACGGCGCGGGCGGCGGCGCTGCTGCCGGGGCCGAAGGCTGGAGTCCCCTTCTCATCCTTCCCTCCGGGTCTGTCCCCGCAGCCGCGTCTCCTCCTCCCCCCCGTCCCTCCTCCCCCCCCGGCCTTCCCAGCTCCTTTCCTCCTCGATGCCGAGGCCCCGCGCAAAATACTGGGGGCTGCGGGTGCCGGGGGGGGCCCGGCTGCAGGATGCGGGGCGCCGGGGGGGGACGGAGGCGGCGGGGCGGGCAGATGCGGCGGATGGAGCGGGGCCGCTCCCGCTGTGTGGGGCCGGCTGGAAAATGGCTCCAGGAAGCGGCGGCTGCTGACAATGAATGAAGGGAAAGGAGACGGGTTACGCGCCAAGGGCCTCCCGCGAAACTCGGATTTCCCGCCCTCTTTTCAAACCAAATTTGCATGTCCCCGCCTCCGGGGCGCGCCCCGCCCGCCTCGCCGCCTCATTGGCCCCCGCCGCCCTCCGCGCCGTCCAACGGTGGGGGCCGCCTCCCCTCCCCTCCGCGTTCCCATTGGCCCGGGCTCGGCCGTGATTTGCATGCGGCGCGGCGATTGGCTGCGGGGGCGAGGCTGGGGGATTCCCCCTGCGCGCAGCCGGGATCCCGGTTCGCCGGCTCGCTGACAGTGACAGCTGCTCCCGCACGGAGCGCCCGGCCCGCCCCGGGCACCGCCCCGGGCCCTCCCCGACACCGCCAGAGCCGCCGCCACAGCCACCGACAGCGCCACCGACAGCGCCGGGCTCCCCCCCGGTGCGGGGGCCGCGCGGCGAGCGCCGCTCCGCACTCCTCGGAAGGCTCTCGCCCGCCCGCTCGGTAGGCGCGATCCCTGCCGCTGCCCCGGCTCCGGTGCTGTCGGGAGATGCCGGTTCCCGCGCGGCAGCTCTGCGGTTCGGAAGGGGTCAACTGAGTTCTCGTCCCGGTTTGCTTGGAGAGGCACCGGCCTGCGCCAGCGGGGAAGTTCTCAGGGAGCCCTTTAAAGGCGTCCCGGCGCGGGATGTCACCTCCGGTAGCTGGGGAACGGCTTTTCCGCTTTCTTCACGCGCCTGCATCCACAGATTTTCAAATAAGCTCACCCGAGGCACGTAACTTTTCTTCCCCAAAAAGTGAGCATTTAGCAAAATATTCCTTTCCATCATGGTCTGTATTACCTCCAAGAGGTGAAACAGTGGAAGTATGCCCACTAGGTCTTCCCAATTTTCTGTAGTGTCTTCACTTACTAAGTGGCCCCTTAGAATCATAGAATCGCTAAGGTTGGAAAAGACCTCCAAGATATTCGGGCCAATATTCGGCCGAACACCACCCTTCCCCCTGAATTTAAGCTGCGCTGTCAACATGCCCCCTAAATTTATTGAATGCCCCACCCTGCCCTGCACCCACCAACCGTGCCCCATTTTCTCAACTTTCATTTCCAGACACACCTTTCCCTCAACCAGTGCTCCTAGCAGACAGCGTGTCCAGGCTGACACTGCTGAGTCAGGCAGATAAGGATCCTTTTCCTTGGGAACCTTCCGTGTTTCCATCTCTAGCAGGTACATGAACAAGTTGTTCTATCAAATCCTCAGCCCTGCCTAAACGTGCCTCTGGTCTGACCCTAGGTGCATCAGAGTAGATGGCTAAGGTGCAATACTGCTGCATATTAAATAAGGGCATCTTCCATTCTGGGCATGTTTTCCATCAAAGGAAAACATGCTGCTCTGTTTGGTGCATAAAAAAGCCTCGATTAACCTACTGGATGTAATTTTGGGCTCTGCACCTTAGGAAAGATACCACAGGGAGAGAATCCATAGAAAAATGGGAAAGAAAACCTGGTCAGAAAAATATGTCCTCCTTTGCAGAGGAAGAAACCTATGCAGGGTGGCTTTTGTTTTGTCACAGGGAAAAGCATGGGAAGAGGACATGTGACCTGATACACAGAAGGTCACAGAAGATTGCTCTTCCTCTGTAGAGAGGGTAACAAATTTTTTAGGAAATAGTAAATTTAATCTAGGCAGTTGGGGATCAATGAATTTTGTGGAAAGGAAATCCTACAGTAACTTACCCAGGGGTACTGAGTCTTTTTAAAAGATGAGAAAGACTTATTTTAGCAAGCCTTTGTCTTGCATTTGTGCTCAGCATTCAAGACCTGAAAGTCTTTCAAAGTCTTCATTATGGTCCTCCCAGCCCAGACAGGAGCAGGGGTTGCCTGGAAAATTTCATGTTCTTCTGCAGAACTTTAGCACTCTTTAAAATTTCAACCAAATTATCACTTCCGCTACTGTGGACTGCTCTTAAGGAGTCAGCCAGCAATGTCCAGCTCTGTGCCCATGCACAGTGTGAAGCAGGTAAAAGCTCTGCTCAGCATGCCCTGGCTGCAGCACATGTAGCAGCACCTTGCTGGCTGGGTGAGGCGTTTCCTCAAGAAGAAGCAGGGAAAAACACAAAGCTCTCCCTACGTCAGAGTTCATCTCTAGTCTTCTGGAGTGTCTTCTATGGTTTTCCTCTGCCATGGTCCCTGCCATCTTCAGCTAACTACCCATCCTGCAGGGTGTCCCACGCCAGGAGTCACTGCCTTGTGCAGAATTTAGGTACATCCAAGGGCCAAAGCAGGGAAGAGGCTGAGGAACAAGAACAACAGGTGAAGGGTGAGGAAAAAATCCAAATATAAAGAAAAGTGCAGGCAGGCGGTCAATGTGCTTACAGTTCAAAGTAAAGATTTAAGTTTTTTTGTGTATGGAAATGGTAGCACTACATTGGTTTCAAGGATCCCGCAAGATGGAGAGAAGAAACACAGGCCATGATGTTACAGCATAAGGAACAAAAACAACAAATAAAACTACACTGCAAAATGAGGAATGCAAAATTAGAGAGTCCTTAGAGCAGACCTTTAAAGAGAAAGAGTAGCAAAAACTAGAATACGGAAAGAGCCATGTAGATGTAGTAGACTAGCCAGGATCCCAGGACCAGAAACAAAGTATAGTCAAACTGAGGGAGTAAAACAGACAGTGTTTTACAGACTAATGCATGGTGCACTTCAGAATTCACTTTCATGTACTGGTTCTTTCATCATCTAATTTTCTAGTAGCTCATTACTCTGTCAAGGGTGTAAGTCAAGCAGTTAAAGTAAAGCTAAACTATTAACAGTTAAATCCTATCTTGCTTCTTTGTGTGTTGTTTTTCATTTTGAAGGAAAGAGTCTGGATTAATGCATAAGAAAGGTTAGAAGTCTTCAAGAAGCAAGGAATATACTGTTACACTCAGAAGGACACTTGAACTGAACTGCGATAAACCCAGAAAAACAACAACTATTTTTGCATAAGAATAGAAAATAAATCCTCACCACAGATTTATGTCTGTAACCAGCTGTTAAAAGCTAGTCCCAAAATTGCACACACGCCAAATGGGATGGCCAGGAGACAGGGCCTATATCATCTGAATGGGAGGGTCACATGCTCCTGTCTTCTGGAAGTGGAGTTGTGCTGTGACTGTGGAGTGGCTGCTGGAAAATCTTAAAATAAAAAGCATGGGGTTCATCTGAACAGCAACTTTGCCATTCATAAACTGAAATCTGCAGAAAATATTGCAGGAGAAGACATGTGGTTCTTGTCCTAAAACACACTTCTGTGGCAGATATTTCAGTTTGCAGTGGGACCTGTTAAATATGCAATTCACTTGCTGGAGCTAGTGGAAGGAACCTAAAGCGAAAATTAAAACATACGTAAGAAGTGTACAGAGAGCTTCATAAAGGAAGCTAATTGCAGGCCCAAGGGCTTCTGTTGGTCTATAAAAAACAAATTGCTGCCAGAAGGGATGTCGTCATCCAGGTATCTGTTGCAGAAAAAATACCCTGCAGAACTCAAAGGCTTAGGAGATACTATAATTAAGGCTGGTGTTCAGCTGTGATTTATCTTTCCTTGTGAGTATGGTTCTATGGTACTATCCTGCTATCCATGTGAATACGGTCTTTATCTGTGTGATGATAAGCAATTTTACCCACACAGTGTCATTTAAGAAAAAGGTTGCATTTGTCCTGAAAATAACGTGTAATTAGAATTGCTTTCTTCACCATTCTGACTTGTTGCAAGTAGTGGAAGCAATAACGAAATCTTTGCCTAGATGTTAAAATGGTCAAATCTGACTTGAAGACCTGGATTCCAATATGACTTCTCCCATGAAGAAGATTCTAGACAATGTAACAATGGAGACTGCAAAGCATTCCCAAGTGAAAACTCTCTAAGAAAGTTCGTAATAGGAGTAGATAGTTAATCAATGTATAGCCCTGCATATGGAATAATTACGAGGGCAGTAAGTACTCAACAGCTACTTACTCCATGAGACTTGCCCATCCTTCATACTGAATGAAGAACTGTACAGGAAAAATGTCCACATAATAAAAGACCATGTCATTATGTGTACATGTGAGAGGTAGAACCGACATTGTACACCCCCCCACCCCCAGTTTGCTAATTATTAACCTAATTAATTTCCTACATATTGGAGCTTGATTTCACAAGCACACAAGGAAGAGTTGAGAAGGGAAGGATGAGATAGTGCTCAGTACCGTGCATCTGGAACACAACCTGCATGACAGCAAAGGGACATCTGGAGGGAATACTGAGACTGATGGGATGTGTGTTTCCTGCTGTCACTGAAAGTGTGACATCCCATAATCCATGTCATTAAAGAAGATGTTAAACACTGTGGCCCCCAGCATTACCCATACCAGACACCACTAATGACTGGCCTCCAGCTGGACATTGTGCTCTGGATGAGAACCCTCTGGGCCTCACAGTTCAGTCAGTTTTCATTCCACTTCACTGCCCACTTAATACAGCCTAGACTTCATCCATTTTTTCATGAGGGTGTTACTGGAGACTCTGTCAAAAGCTTTAATGAAGCTAAGATAAATATCATACAGTGTTTCATCCTCATCCACTGAACTAGCCTTACTGCAGAAGGCTATCATGTAGGTTAAGCCTATCCTTATCTTTCTAAATCCAAACTGACTACTCCAAATCATCTTTCTGTATTTGAAAATGGTTTCTGGGATAATTTGTTCCGTTATCTTCTTTTTAGGGATGGAGGTGAGGCTGACAGACCTGTAGTTCCCCAGTCCTTCTTGCCCTTCTGAAAGACAGAATTGATAATTACTTTTTTCTCATTGTCAGGAACCTCTCCCAGTCTCCATGACCTTTCACAGATTATCAACAGTGGCCTCACAGTGAGATTGGCCAGCTCCCTCTGCACTTGCTGGTACCTTTTGTCAGATCCCATGAACCTGTATATATTTGGTTTGTTTAGATGTTCCCCAGCTTAGTCCACCTCTACCTTGAGTAAATCCTCTTTTCTCTAGACCTTCCCACTGGTGCCTCAGAAAGATGAGATTCCTGAAAGTAAATCTTGCCAGTAAAGACTGAGGCAAGGAAGGTATTCTGTACCTCAGCTTGTTCCATGTCCTTTGTCACCAGGTCCCTTTCTCCTTTGAGCAGTGGACCCATATCTTCCCTCATTTTTCCTTTGCTGTTGACATACTTAGAAAAGCTCCTCTTCTTGCCTTCCATATTCCTCTCCAGATTCAGCTTCACAAGGGCTTTCACTTTTCCAAGCCCCTCCATGGATGCTTGGACAGCATCTCCATAGTATTGTCGGGCCACTTGTCACTGCTTCCACCTCATACATTTTTCCTTTGAGTTTTGTCAGGAGCTCCTTGTTCATCTATACCAGCCTCTTGTTGCCTTTCCTTGATTTCTTGCTCATTAGAGTGGGACCATCTTAAAGGTGGAGGAGGTCGTCCCTGAAAAGCAACTGATCTTCTGGCCCCCTCTCCAGGACAATGTCCCATGGGACTCTTCCAGTCAGATAACTGAAAAAGCCAAAGTCTGTTCTCTTTTGGTCTGGATTGTAATGCTGGTTTTTTGCTCCCTCCACTGATGATTGCCATCCTAGGATGACGTTTTCTGAATCTCTGCTAAATAATTGTGAGCTGAGATGTTTAGTATGTTTCACTTTCAGAAAAAAAAATCAGAAAAATTGTATTAGATTTTTTCTTGACCAGATTTCAAGGCTTTGCTTCAAAGAAAAGCCTGACAGATTTTTTCAAGACAGGTACTTTTCTTTTGCCTTGATTCTCAAGTGGTTTCTGTGTAAAATTTCAGACCAAGTTATTTAGCTTTTAGAAGGTGACAGAAGGTTGTAAAACCTGAGTCCCAGAATAAGAAATGCTGGATAACCTTAAGTATAGGCACATCTATCCTCCCAGAGAGTAATATAGAGGAATCCTTTCTAGGGAGCCTTTTCAGAATAAACATAAATAAAAATTCTAGCAATCACATCTATACTTCTAAAATTTACAGGGAATATTATTATATTTTTTATGATACAGACCAAATTTTAAAAAAACAGAGAATTTAAGCTAAAACTAAATTTACTTCCTTAGTCTGGAAATTCTTCTAAGAATGTGATCTGAGAATTTAGAAGTGAAATGACTGGTACAAGCAGCATGTGATCTAGTTAGAACTGTATTTACCTAACAGTTTCTGGAAAAAAATTAAAGGATTATTATCCCTTAATTTTTGAAAGGCATGAACCTTGAAATGTCACTTTGCCATAAAATTATTTATACACAAACACATTTTTTTTTTTAATTAATGAGACATCTCTCCTATTTCAGTGGTTTCAGAGAAAGCAGGTGACCACCTAACTAGACCAAGGACATAGAGTTACAGAGCATCATTTGGTAGCATCTCCTCATTATTCTTGTGTAACATCCATTAAGCCTAAATATCAAAAGAACTGTATAGTGAAAAATGATTGCCTGGTTCAGATGAGTTTGCTTTTCAGGGTTAATGATTTCTTTTTTTAACCCTAGGCAAGGTTATTACAATCTGTTGATATTCCAAAAGAATTTAAATTCTTTGCATGTAGCCATGTATTTATGTTTTAAAAAATCCTGTATACATCTATAAACTTATCAATGTCTTCCTTTTCTAAACTTCATTACCTACATACATTAACTACATTAACATACATTACCTACATACATTAAAACATATAGTTTTGATTTGCAGCAAATGTTGCTTATGAAAACAAAACAAAAATCATGCATGCATTATAAATTCTGTATGTCAGCATAGTTCTGCTTTGGGGAGGGTTTTAGTGAGGAATGTTGAGCCTGACCATCTGCTTGATGAGAGGGAAGGGCACTATGCCCCTATCATGGAAAGACAGAACATACACTTGACCTTATGCAGGCTAGTTATCACAAGGTGACTTTAAGTGTCTGTGTGTTGCAGGATTAGGGGATTGGCTACTTGCTAGACTGCTGGTCTTTTTGTTGCAACTTTCTGCTTTTCCCTTTGCGAGATTACTGCACACCTCACAGTTCTTGCCCTCTGAGAACATGGCCCAGCACAGAATTCACTGGGAGTCAGATGAAACATCAGGCCTGCTCCTCTCTGTGCAGTCCCAATCTCTTTTGTCAATTCAATCCAACTCTGCATAAGTTAACATCCATAGTAGCCTCCTGCACCGTTTCATGACACAGTAATCAATTGAAATCTTGTTCCTCTTGGTCAAGTGCTATTTAAAACACAGAGCAATTTAATGTAAAACTGCTCTCAAGCCATCTAACCACTTAAGTCTACTCCTCAGACCTCCAATCTTTTAGTTGTTTCAGCCTTTGTATAAGTGAACCATTTGCCTCCCAACAGAACAAACAACCCCTTTGCAAGATTCAAGCCTAAGCAACTGTTTGTAAAGAGACTCTGCACCCAGAGGGGATTGATTCACCTCAGCTCCTTGGCCTCTAGAGTATGTAATGTCTATGGGACAGCTACTCATGCAGGCATTGAACCTCTCATGCTCCGAACTTCATGAGAACAACTGATTTCCAGAAGTTTTTGAGATCAGGCGTATGATATTGACAATATATGATTCGTGTATTTTTGTGTATTTTTGTATTAAATGTTTTTGCTTTAAAGAACAAGTTGTTTAGTGACTTTTCGGGTGACTTACAGTTTCAGGGCATTCTGATTAGGCATCTGTTTCCAACTTCTGGAGTGTTCTTCAGTTTTCCACACTAGACCAAGGGATTCAATCCAGGTTTTTGGTTCAATTACTCCAAATACTTTGTTAAGGATTTGCTCTGACAGTGGTCTGGCTGGCAGTGGAGCAACTCCCTTGGAGGGTGTCCACGGCCCGTGCACTTTCCTAGGGCAGACACATGTTCAAATCCATGTTCCAAAGTAAGCAGAACACAAATTTGAATCTAGGCCTATGATATCTTTTGTTGTGGGCAAACAATCAGAGAAAACTACAATTTCTGCTCAGTAACTTGCTGTGAAGAACTGGAGTAAGAGCCTCTCTGAAGCTTCCTGCTCATTTTGCTGGGTTTTGTTTCTCTCCACTTAGTGGATAGGAAGAGCTTGAGCATTTGGTTCAGACCTGTAGGTTTCACTAGGAGGCCAGGAATGTTGGCCGAACACAAAGCTGCATGGTGGGAGCCTGGGCTGGGGGTGAGCTTAGGCTGCAGGCAGAGGATGAGGCAGGGTGCCAATGGCCAAGTGGCTGGGAGACTGTTTCCTTCCCTGAGTCAGGGCCTACAACTACATCCCTTCCATCAGTCCAGCTCAAAATTACCTCCAATTAGAGGATACACAAGTAGAACTACTTTACTAGGGTGCTGTCTCTTCTGTAACCAGAAGACTTTAATCTCTGTGTACACAAGGTCTCCTTTATCCTTCTTTAACTTATAAGTGGGCTTATTGTAGGAAAATTATACTAGTGGAACATCTTAATTCAATCCAGGTTTGTTAAGTCTCTTTTCCACATTCATCCAGATCAGATAAATCACATGCTGTATTTACTTTTTTGAGTAGTTGCCTAAAATGTCCAGGCATTGAGGCTGCTTCCCATAATGTGCTGACTTTTGGAACTAACTCTTTATTTACAGGCTTTGGCAAATGGTTAGATTTATTATTTATTAACCAGAAAACCAACAACCATTTCTCTTAGAAAGGTGCAGAGTTGCATGAAGCATACTGTGCTATCAAAATTACAAGTTTTGTTCTGGATTTTTTCATAATTTATATTATCTATTTTTTAATAGATGTAGAAATTACTATTTTTGGAGTAGGAAATTCTGTTGTTCCTTCTCTTTTGCTTTCAAACTTCCCTAGCACTTCATGAACATTTTTTGCATCAAAAATATTTGTAAAGTTTTCTTTGAGATCACAGTTAGATTTTTCTGTGCCTTGTGAAAAGACATTTCTTTACTGTGGTTTTCATCTTCTTTCTGAAATAAATCCACTTTTCACCTCACAGTGGGTTTCTATAAGTAAAATTATGCTCTTATTATCTTCCTCTTTCATATGCCTGTATATAATATCAGTTAGTATTTTTCTTTGGTTTGAATTGATTTGCCAATATGGCTTTTGCAGGAATATGGCCTTACTTCTTCAATACCTGGCAGCTTGTCCAAAATCTCAGACTTTATCATCACAGGAGTGCAGCTGCAAGAAATGCACTTTGGAGGTATCAAAATATTTATAACAAATAATAATACTTTCAAATAATGCTTCAATATTATTTCAGCACATAAGGGCATCAGAAACTCATTCTATTTAGCCTACAGTGGAAACCAAGTTAGTTAAACCCCAAGGTTTACACATGTGGTCAGAACTACTCCTGTGGGACTCTGTTCTGTCTTCCCTGCTGTTAATGTGCCACGATGCTTATGAAGACATTTGGGAATTCCTGTTTTCTGACTTCTGGCCTCTTGCTTTGTCTAGAGCTGTTCAAAGTAGGCACCTTTTGGAGACCCGTGGACATGGGGTACATTGCTCTACAGGCAGAGCAATCCAACATTGCTCCAACAATTCAGGCTTGAGCACTGAGCCTCAGAGCCTCTGCTCGGGGGCTGTAGTTACATGCACAACTTGAGCAGGCAGAAGCTGTCACTGCCAACAGCAGAAGCAGTCCTGCCTTTCACTTATCAATTGTTCCTGTTCCTGTGCTACCCCTCCCTTTACTTGTGGCTGGGGAACTGATCTGAGTTAAAGCCAACTTTGACTTGGGCTGGGTTAGTCTTAGCTTGTATCGGTTCCTGATCTGTTTCACTGTAGTACTGAAGAGAATTTTTCTCTTACCAACACAAGGACAGAAACAAAGTAGAGACAGGGATGATCCAGGTGCCTGGAAAAAAAGTGAGTTGAGATGAGAGCAGCTGGAAGACCTAATGAAACTCCAGACTTTTTCTCAACTGTGCTTTGCAGTTCAATTAATGAGGCAAATGAGTTGAATTTTTGCTGTCTCGCCACGTTCCTCATCCGTTTCTTTACAACAGGTGGCTCACACAACTTCCCATTCCTCTGGGCTTAGCTTGACTTCCACTCCTGCTTTCCGGGGTGGGACGCTGGGAGCACCGAGTTCAGTGGAGCTGTGCGTGTCCCAGCTGCCCCTATCCCAGGCAGGAGAGTGGAGTCTGGCGGCCAAGGACAAAACTGCAGCCAACGAGACCTCACCTGTCCCCGCAGGGTTCAGCAAGCACCTTCTGCTCCACCTGCACAACAGCCCCACAAAGGCTTCCTCTTGGCTGAGCCACATCTGGACAAGCTGCTCAACACTGCACTAACAGCAGTCTCGGTTCTCTGTAGAAGGGATCTCAACAGAGCTGATGCATTCTCTTTCTGCTGTGGCCCTGGGCTGTGTTTGGTTTTCTTGAGTGCAGCTGCAAAATCAAGTTTCCTCAGACCTGGCAGTAAAATAGATATAGTAGATACCTGATATAGTAGAGACCAGTCCCACTCTCCAGGACTCTTCTGCATAAAATGTATATGGGAGTGATACCATCTGCCCCCAAACTCGAGGGAAGAAACAGCTGCAGATGCAGCTGGAAGAACCAGTTCCAGGAGCAGCTGTTGATCAGTCTCTTACTCTCAGCTTTAATACACACCTATCCCTGGCAAGGCACTGTCTGCCTACTTTTCTTATTATTTACTTAAGTTGGCTTTTCTAAGAACCTTCTCCCACCAAACCATGCCGTTTCCTGCCAGCAATTCATTGTTCTCGACTTTGCTTTGATCTCGCTAGTCTTTGGTTTTTTAAAATAAAAATAATCTCTTTATAACCAACTATCATTGCAGTCCATGGTTACCATTGCAAGAACAAGGATCATAAATACTAGAATAGTTGGCTGTTGAGGTTGTGATTGATAGTGGTGAGCTGGGAGAGACTCTGAGTAATACCACAGTGGTGGGCAAATCTTTCTCCCTTTCTTTGGAGAACTTCTGTATGCAAAAGTTGGGGGCAATGGCGTGGCTGCCAAAGTCTTATAAAAAGATGAAGCTCATAGAATGGACAGTTGTGAGATAGGATATTAATGTAAATTGTTCTGTACTTCTAGTAGGGAACAGTGTCTCTTGAGATGCACTCCTTCTCCATAAGGAAAACCTCTTGTCAGGTTTTCTGGTCCCTTTGTGTCCCCATGTTTCAGCACAA
This sequence comes from Poecile atricapillus, assembly GCF_030490865.1. Taxonomy (NCBI): domain Eukaryota; kingdom Metazoa; phylum Chordata; class Aves; order Passeriformes; family Paridae; genus Poecile; species Poecile atricapillus. The sequence goes on from NC_081250.1 coordinate 61,213,260, forward strand.
TCTGATCACGCGTAAAGAATTATTTAGGATTCAGTTCTCAAAATGATCAATCTTGTTATGCATCTTTAAAAAAAACCCACAGAGGTTAAAATCCATGAGAATCTCATTAGCCAGACATCAATATTCTGAGACTAAAGAGAGTAGCTGTTGGAAGAAGAATATAGTTGCAAAGCATATTATTATTATTTATAAATGTTTACAAACGGGAAATGCTTCTCTGATTGTAGCTCTTTTATTCTTTTGGGTTTCTTTAAAGTATCTCTTTCTTTTTAAATGAGAACAAAGATAATTTGTGTCTCAGATTTAAACTCTAAACTTAGCAGAATAGAAAAAGAGGTTTATGCTCTGCTTTTGATAAACAATTTATCATTTCAGTTTCAGAAAATTGTATGATGCAGGTTAAGTTAACTGTACTGGGGTATAAATGCATTCTTGTTTTGGTCCTTCATTCACTTTTATGTCTGAGTCATCTGGGAAGATCTTGTCTTTCTGGGAAAGAGATGGCAGCAAATCAGTTGGGAAATGAGCAGATTTCTTCAGATCTCACATTCTTCTGATTTTTCAGAATGCCATTTCTAAGCTTGTGAGGCAGATGGGAAACCTTAGGAGCCTGGAAACTTTGGAGACTGTTGCATTGAGATTGGTGAGATCTTCATAAACTAGTCAACCACTTCATCAATGTTGTATCAAATGTTATGTCTCATTGCATTCCAGGAATCGCCATGGGTAAATATGCAATCTCTCAGAGATACCAGAAATCTTATTTTTGAGGTAAAGGGCAGCAAAAACAAGTGGATAATTACATACTCCTGATTTACCCAATGGGGCAGCACTACTGAAACACATAAAAAAGCCTGAGGAACTTTATAAAATATGCTGTCTTAATTTTGCTTCCTTGATCTCAGGATTTCCAGAAGCCTCTGAAAGGGTGCCATGCTGCAGCACAATGAGCCAAGTATTGTGTACAGGTGCTTTACAAGGTCACGTGCTGATGATAGAAGATGCTGGTGTTAATTTAGCAGAGAGAAGGCTGCCAGGACATGTGGTAGTTGTGCAGGTCAGTCTCCTCCCTGGAGCTGAGCTATTGCCTGACTCGATCAAGTCAGACATGACTTTGGAATGGAAATGTCATGAGAGACAGAAAGAACAATCCCCTGATTATTAAATCCCCAATAACAAATTCTAGATTTTGTTTTTCTCCCACTGGTCAGAACCTTACCCACACACACTTCCACAGTTCACTTACAGCTGTCTGTTCCCTTCCAATTTATAAGGCTCTACTCACCGACAAAAACACCTCCATGCAAAATATCAAACAAACAAAAAGATACATATCCAAGTTTTCTCAGCTCTTTCTCAGAATCCCTTCCCACCCACTGCCAGTTGAATATAATTTTAAGTTATTGTGTACTTCAGGAGGCAAGGATTGCTACTGAGAAAGCACTTGGAAACTTAATAACTAAGTGTTAACTAAGTTTTTTTAGGAACTGGGTTTCCTTGGTGGTGCCTATTTAGGCTGACTGTGACTTAAAGTTAAAATAGGCTGTGCTAGTACAAGTATGAGGTCAGTGAATAATTCTGTGAATACTGATTTCACAGGAATGACAGCAGAGTATGTTAATAATGTGAATGCTGAGCAATACAGCTTGCTTCTGCCTGCTGTTGAGGCTCTTTGTCTAAACCAGGGCTGTCTGTTTCAAGTGCATCTTCTTGTGCTCATTGAAATTATAACAAGTTAAAACTGTTACTGCACCTGCTCACTCCTAGGCGTCTGAAGACAATGCTAAAATTGAAGTGACCCTTCATACGGAGTTAACTGGTTACATCAAACTGACATATAAGCATTAATGGTTTCAATTGGGATGTAAATGAGAGGAATAGCAGAAGTAACCCTGCTGTTAAGAGATATGGAATGGGGTGCAGGCTGAGGAATAAAAATCATGCTGTTTCTGAATGTTGATATTTCCTCATTTTTTGTTTCAATGGGACCCATTTACATTCAGATGATGCATATCTTGAGATCTTTTGGCACCAAGTGTGCAATGTTAACTGTTTGGGCAGGGTACATTTAGAAAACAGGGGTTGGAGGGTGTTGGGAAAGAAAGTGTTTTTTCTCCTTCCCCTTCCCCATCTGGCTGGAGATGGGCCTGGAGAAGGTAGGATGAGATGAGTGGGTGTGTCAATTCAATGTTCTGTACTCATAAACTGTTCTGTTGTGTAATTTTTTCTGTGGGTTTTGTCTAACTTACAGTTTTACTGAGGAAGAGCTCCATTTTTGTGTGCTACTGAATCATGTGGTGTTGCATCTTAGGCCTGAATTAATAAAATGGCCTAATTTGTGCCTTCTTCTGTAAGAAAGAGAGAAATAAACTAAGAAACCTAGATGCAAAAAATTTCAAGCGAGGTTATTAAAAAAGCATCAAGGAACTCTTCTGGACCTTGTTTTTTTTTGGTTTTTTAAACTTTTAAATTAGTATTAGTATTAGTATTAGTATTAGTATTAGTATTAGTATTAGTATTAGTATTAGTATTAGTATTAGTATTAGTATTAGTATTAGTATTAGTATAGTTGCTGGCATGGCTATGGTCATGACTAATCATTATCCCAAACCAATTCTGGGATAGTTCAGGAATTGTTGCAGGCCTGGGACCATTCCTAGTAAACCACTTGAATGTGACCATTCTTTTTTGAAGGATATTATGGATTCTTAATTTTAACTGATATCCTATTAGTTCATTCAATGAATCATATATTATTAGAATAATACACTTCAGTCCCTAGAAAGAAATTTAAATTTTATATTAATATCAAAAGAGATGGAACATTCCCCACTTTTTAGACAATTTATTCCTCTAAATCATTTGGGCTTACAGTCTGTTTCAAAGTATATGGCTCCAATTTCCAGTCACTATCATTTTAATTTTCTTTTCAGTACTTCTTTCTTCAGAAGATACTTATACACTGTAATCAAACATGATTTTTATAACAGATTGTGGTTTTCAGGTCCTTGTGCATAAGGCATTTTCTATAGCTCTGTAATAAATACCACTGCTCTCTTCCATATCAGTACCCATTTTCAACATACTTTTAAATAATGATGGCTAATGAGGTTTTCATAGAATCACAGAATGGTTTGGGTTGGAAGAGATTTTAAAGATCATCTAGATTAAACCCCCCTGCCATGGGCAGGGACACCTTCCACTAGACCAGGCTGATGAGAGTCCCATCCAACCTGGCCTTGAACACTTCCAGGGATGGGGCATCCACAGCTTCTCTGGGCAACCTGTGCCAGTGCATCACCACCCTGGAAGTAAAGAATTTCTGTCTAATATCTGCTCTAAACCTCTTAAAAAGTCCCTCCCCTCTTGTAGGCCCCTTCATTATACTGGAAGGCTGCCATAAGGTCTGCAGTTGTGCAGATTTCTAGTGCTCTTCATTCTCGACTGTCTCTCTGTTTCCTACCATTTCTCTCTGCATTATTTTCCAAGCCATGCGGAACCTCAGCACTGCACTCACTGGAGACTTTGTTCAGCTACGTTTTCCTGCAGTTCCTCCCAGGGTCACCACTGTCCAGTCTACAGCCTCCCATGCTGCAGGCAGAGCCTCTGTTCCTTGTGAAACTGTACTGCAAGTTGTTTGAAAAGGTTCAGGTTATCCCACAGTCACTCAGACCACTCTGTATGAGTGCCTGTCTCTTTAAGTAACTGTAACCAGGCAAAAGTTTGTTGTTCATGGATCTTATGGGAAGTGATACTTACAGTCTTGGAACTATTTTTCTTTCTTCATTTAATAGTACCCAAAAATACAAGAAAAAAGTCAGACTAAAAAGGCCCTGAAAAAAAAGTCTTTCTGCCACAGCAATTCATTGACCTTTATTTCCATTTTAAAAAAAATTATTTCATTTTTATTCCATGCCGGGTTGCTATATTTTCATCCCTTTTCAATTTATTAGAAATTTCTTTGAATACTGTCCATCTTTTTGTTAATATGGTTTTTTTCTTTAAAAAGCATTATTAATAAAATAATAGAATCATTAATTTGTAAAAGGCCTCCAAGATCATCAAGTCCAGCCTTCATTCACCATACATGTTAAGAGCTATTACAAATCAGATGCTTAGTGGTGGCATTCAAGCTTCAGCACTATATTTTTTGGAGCAGATTTCTGTGGGTATGGATGGTTTCTTAAGATGAAAAAAAGCCGTAGTAAGGGAAAATACTGAGCCATATAGTTTCACTGTGAACTGTAAGGGGAAAATGTCAAAATGGAGCTATCTGGCAATGAAAATAGTATTTGAAAATGCAGACAGTATTTTGAAGAAATATTTGCTTTTTATTAAGTATGCATCTAATTCTAAAATGCAATGTATTAGAAAGCAATATCCCCACGATTTAATCTAAGAAACAGTTGATGATTGTGACTGGTTGTAGATCTAGAGTAAAGTAGGGGTTAAAAAATCTTTCCTCATGTGTTCTGATATACCAAACAGAGCAGTGCCCTCCATGAAGTTCAAGGTTCTCAAGTTTCCCTAGGCCAAAGATATTTACATAGTTTATTGAGTAAAAAAAAAAAAAAAAAAAAAATTAGTAGAACTTTAAAAAAATGGCTAATATGTTTCTATGTGTTATTAGCCCATCTGGTCAATAATTTGCTGAGAAGCCTGCTAACCACCCAGAAGTTCCTACTGTTATGCCCCTGACTATGGATAATATACAACATTCAGTGCTATTTACAAGAGACTTTACACTTTAGCTGTTAAATAGGCCCTTGAAATATTTGCTTGGAGTAATAAGTACTTCCCAGACTACAGTTTCGAGATTTTCCTGTTCACAGTCTTGAATTCCGACATGAACTTCAAGTGCCAAAAGGTGTTTGGTTTTACTTCTCTGCCCTGAGTAACTGGGGCTATCTCCTGAGCCACAGAAATTTGCACTGGATAAGCTGCAAGCAAAACAATCTTCAAGTACAGTCACATACTTACAAAATAATTGCTGGTCTTTCCTTATAGCTATGAAGCAGTACCTGGGTTTTTCTTTTGCTTCGGCTTCTCAGCCTGAGGAACCCTAAAGATGATGCAAGAAACTAGACAGTTGTTAGTGATGCATGGGATAGCCTCAGACAGTGTTGCAGTGGTACAGGATGGTTTGTATATTTGCACGGAATAAATATCCCTGCCAGTAAAACTATTGCAATTTGCAGATGTTATACAACAAAGTTAGCACCTACTGAAAGCACCACACTTTTCAGAAGAGTGTGGTTTTTGAATCCATAGCTTGCTTCAGAATTCTTAGTGAGCTGTAATATCTTGACATCACAAAAACATTTTAATAACTTAGTGGTTTTAATTTTGTTTTCTTTCTGTTACATCCCTTGGGAATATTAGAATTACTTGTGTTTCTTCACTCTTTACCACATTGAAAAGTGAAGATGAATGCTACATCTGCAGGGATCTTGAAACAACAAAATTTAGACTTTGTAATATTTTTTTTTTCTGTGTCATGGTATTGTCATGTGTGAGAAACCAAGGAAACAGTTTGAGCAAGCAGTCAGCACTTAATTGTCTGCACACCCAACCTGAGCTGAATTAGGCAGAAGCAAATTAGAATGGGAGTTGCAACATTAGGTCATAATTTACCATACTGTAAATACTAGCACAGGCTAGTTTTAACCTTCCAGAAATCTAATGTAAAACTATGGGATGCTTTTACCAACCTGCCCTGCCACTCCTATGACCAGAAAAATCTTGCAGGAGGAAGATTTGCAAAGAGGACAAACAACCTCGGTTTTTCTTCCCCGCCCCCAGAGTCAAAACTACAGTGTAGGGACACATGGAAAAGTTGTCAAATCCAATGGAAAGAGGAATCAGGGACTGCTCAGAGTTAACAATAATGTCAATTCTCTGTTGCACTGTTTTTCTTCTGGACACCTCAGGAGTCAGAGTGCCTTGTGGGGAGAGTCAGGCCATGACAGCACAGTCACTGAGGAAGCTCCTCCAAGGTGGCTGAGGAGAGGCCTTTGCCTGCAGACCTGGGAGTTCAGGGTGGAATTCCTAAGTACTGCTGTGCTTCAGATGCTGTCCCACTGCCTCTTCCTTTCCTTGGTCCCACAGCATGGCTGTGGAGAAGACGCTTCCCACTGGTAGGCACAGCGGATCAGCGGAGCTGAAACCATTCTTTGTCTTCTTCAAGACAAACAAATGGCTGCATCCCTCTGTTTACATGGCAGATATAAACTGCAGTCCTCTATGGTTTGAATTTAAAGCAAAATAATTACATTGCTTTGTTTTAAGAGGTCAGGAAGTTCTCTAAAAATCCAAGCCCAGACCCCTAAAGTCAGTAGTGACATTTGAAAAACCCACATAGCTGGAATATATTGCTCATAGTGACACTGAGCAGCAATCTCTAAGATATTATCTGCATTCTAGCTCCAGAAAATAAATTCAGGTTAGATCAGAAGCCGAAATGCTTCCTTATAGGGATAACTCAGGCAAGCTGCAGACATCAATGGAAACTACAGGAATACAATAACTGTGTAATGGTGATCCCCCTCATTTTCAGCCGTGGCCAGGCATGGGATGGGAAAGGAGACCTTTCATTAACTGTATAGCAGGCTGGCACTACAGCAGATCCATATCACACAGTGTCACATAGAATGCAATTTGTCAGTTCCTGTGTAGCGAATTACGATGATATCTGTTTAAGAGCATGTTTGCAAGCAGTCAGCTGGCAAGTGCATTGTACACTGGCCCATCTGTTACCACAGTAATTGGGTCATCCACTTCAGAAGAAGCTGTTTTGCCCATGTAGTGACAGAAGCAATGACCTCCTGTAAAGAAAGCCTGCACTGGACCAAGGATTCTAACAATGGGATAGAGGAAAGAAAGTATTCCTATGGAACCAGCTGGAAATGGCCGAGCCCTGTTGGGCACATGTTCAACTGAGGCTCTGGAGCAGGTCTAATTGCACCTTAGAAATGATGCTGAAGGAAAGCACAGAAAAAAGTTCTGGGAGTTATCATTACCAAGGGGACTGCATCCTGTCAAAGAGAAGGTTGCCAGGACTAGCTGTCTTCTTGTCCAGCACCACAGATCACCAACTTCAGCACCCTTCTGTTAACACCTGATGCTGTCCATGTGAAAAAATGGTACTGGGAAGGTACTGGAAGGTATTTTTTATTTGTAGGTTGGCACTCTTGTTTTGGAATTTCCTATTTAATGAGCTAATAACAGTTGATTTCTAATTTAAAGATAATCAGGATCATGGTTAAAAATATTACGAAGTTATAACTTCTATTTTACCTGTTCATGACAGGAGAATCAATCCTTCCTCTACATTAAGTATTCATTTTTAATCTCTCTGTCTATCTCTCAGGGCAATTATCCATTAAAACAACTTTAATAGGACTATAACTCTCTTCTATCCCTAGTAATTTTAAAAGCTAGAGAATGTGCCTGTCTTAAATTCAGGGTCTGGTCTGAACAAGAAATACTTATTACAAAAAGATGATTTAATCATATCAGATGGATTTTTTTTTGCCCCCTAAACCTTTTAATTTTCTGAGATAAGCTCCATTACCATGTGTGCAGAATGAGTTTCTGAGAGTTCAGGTGCCCATGATGCCTTGGCCACTTCCATAGTATAAAGTTGCATAAAAGTTTCTTGTAGTGAAACTCAACAGTTTCTCACTAATGCAGACACAGCAAAAACATGCAAAGAAAACTGAAAAATTAAGCAAAACTTCTCTTCAAATGTAAGGGAAGCAACTTATGGCTATAATTTTTGGTGCTTAATCTCTACATATAGTACGTATTTTCCAAATGAAGTCCAAAGCTGATTTAGTGTAAAGAAAGCTACAGAAGGAAGACAGAAGGAAAGATGAATCATTTAGAATTTCATTCTAAAATGAAACTTGTTCATGACATCAAGGTCACTTCTGACCTTATAGCCAGTAAATCTCTACCAGCAATATGTAAGGAGTGAAGCTCTCAACTACATTAGTCATTTCCATTGCTTATTTCACACATTTTAAATGCCCCAAAATATTTAAGAGAGTCATCACTTGAACAGGACAACAGTTACTGGAAATAACTAATGTTTGACTTAACCAAGAAGAGTGCACCACTGCCCATCAACCCTTTTCTTAGATGAGTTGTAAAATACGTAGTGTAAAACATTCAGCAAAGACAAGCTCACCACATTTCTGCCTGCTTAGGTAAAAGACTTCTTGCTAGTGGTAAGGGAGTGACCTTTGAAAGAGGAGCTGAAAATAGTAGGACTGAGGCAGAGAGGGAAATACTCAAACATCTTACCAATAGATGCAATCTTGTTATATATATAACATCAAGCCCCTGTTTTGAAGGATCTTTGTGTACTCTTCTGTTGCTCCATTCTGATGGCACTTGGAGGCCCAGTGTTCTATGCATCATCTTAGCCTTGTGGGAAATGCATGCTGTGTTATGAGACTGGTCTAGCTGGACCACTAATAAAGCTAAACTGTTATTTGGATGTCCAGCTTTATAGTAGGAGAGATGATTACTTTGTATTTTACTGTACTGCTAAGAAACCTGGATTTTGTTCACTTAATACTATAGGCATGATGCTCTCTCTGAGCAACTGTTAAAGCAGACAGTGGCCAACTTAATCTGAATCGTTCTCCTTAACTAGGCCTCCTTTTTTAAACAGAAGTAGCCTCACACTTATGAGACAGACAGAAGGTGTGCCAACATCCATGATAACTTTGTAAGATATCTGCTGACAGGTGTGATTGACATGAGACTTTGAATGTGAACATCTCAGTTTCTCTTAAAAGTATCCACAATTTTTCTTTGATTATCCTGGCTTGAGGCAGTAACAAGGACTATTCCATCCAGGAAGGTCTAGTAAGTGGCTGCCTTTAAAACAAACATCATCTATGTTTTACAGATCTATCAGCAGGGGTCCTGCCTTTGCCAGAGATGAAAACACACCTAAAGATCTCATTGTTAGTTGGGTCAAATTCTTTCTGGTAGGAGTTTACTGGGTGTTGAATCCAGACCTTTTCCCCGCACATATAAATATTGCATGCATGATGACAATCTCAGTGGTAATATGTTTATTATGTTATTATCACTGTGCCAAGCAGCTGCATTCATGGAGGAAGACCCTGTTTTGCTGGATGTTACACAAGCTCAGAATAAAGCAGGCGGCTCTGGCTGAAGGGGCTAATGATCTAAGTAGGAGGCAGGGCTCAAAGCTGGATATAGACCAGCTGGCATAGAAGGCCAAGGAAACAATAAGACAGCACTAATCAGTGAATATGCTGTGATCTCAGCATAACAAGTCTCTGTTGACAAGCTTTCAGTAGAAAAGCATTTCCCCCTCCCCCTTGAAACAATAAGAAAAAGAAAAGTTTTAAGAAGTAATTAAAAAGAGGAGAGTATTTTAATCTTGCATGGTTATTGGGGTCAACTCCTAATTGTAAAACGGCAAGTTTAGGAAAAAACCCAAGAGTGCTCATTTGAAAATCTAGCATAAGGACTAACGCTTGTCTTGGGGTGAATGAATAGACAATGGGAACCTAGAAAAGGAAGAATGGCATGAGAAGGAGTGAAACAGAACGTGCAAAAATAAGAGTGACATGTTCTAAGAAGTGAATTTAGAAAATAAACTTTGCAGTAGCTTTCTGATAGGACAAGGTCTGATTTCTGATTTGCCAATGCCGGAAGAAAAAAGTTTCAGTAATCACAAGAGACAGTGAGAGGGCACATGAGATTTTAGCTGAGCAGGTGTTAACCAGATCTCTATAGGTATTCGTTCGAGCAGGGTGATGAAGTACCAATTTAAAGAAGAAAAAGGCAAAAAAAGGTTGGAAAATCTTTACAACCCAGGATTTCTTGTCATTACATAATTAATACATTGGTAATCTTAAATAACAGTAATCAACTTCAAACCATGCTTATCTGTAATTTCTTTTTTTCCTTCAGATGTTATTTGGAAAAGTAGGAACTATCCACAACTAGAACAATAATGCACACAGTTAAACCTCTTTAACCATGTACTGAGGGACAAAGTGGTCAGTTAGCACTAGTATTACTAGAAATCTTATTCAGGCTATACATCATGCTGAGAATTGTTATCCGATAGCATTAGTGGACAAAAAACTTTGTAGATCTTGGGTCTCTTAATCTGTGCACCAGTACTGAATGATTCCTGCAATGTAATTGAATCTTTTCCATGAGACTTTTAACTACAGTTGAAAGGGCTTGTTTGATTATAACAGTTTCTTTTTTCTTTCTACGAAACTGTAGTATTACACCTACAGCTTTAAAAACCCTGAAATATCTTTCTGCTAACTCTAAGTCTTAAGTGGTTTCAACACCTTTTTACTCACCTATTATAATTACTGCAAAAAGGATTTCTGAGGAATGAAAGAAAAAAAAAAACAAAACCAAAGAATTTAAACTATTTCTCTAACTTCCTGGAAAAGTTAAATTAATTTTTTTCTGTGCTGTACAATTTCTCCTCTAGATGGTAGCAGAGAACAAAATCTAAGGGACCTGCACTGTGAATACTGGGATGATATTAAATAAAAATTTGCTGCTGGAGAATCACGATTTAAAGAAGCTGAAAAGTCACTCTGTAGTAAATTATCATCATGTTCAGTTTCCATATGACATAAATAAGAAGAGTTATACTGGATACACCAATGGTTCCTAGTAAACTGGGGTTTTGAGGGAATTTTATTATCAAAAATCTTAATGCACTATAATTTGCTTTTACACAACTGTTATGCAAACCTTTCCTTAAAAATACAAACATCATTATTTTAATAGTCCTAAACATCTTCTGTTCTCTTTATAAAACATTCTGTTGATTTCCTTAAATGTAGTTGAACTGAAATCTCCTGCCATGTCCAATAGTTATTGGATTCTGAAGTATTTGCCTGAACAAAGGTTCATGAAAACTGCTTTTTCTTATTAGCTATGAGTAATTCATATTAAACTTCAATATTTACAATTTCTCATTTTGTACATCAAAAAATACCCTTCCAGGTTTTTCATTTCAAGCTGTATTACACAGGTTTCTACATCTCAAAATGTTCTGGAATGAAGAGTAGCAGAGTTCACAAAAAGATCCCATGTAAACCAACTTATTTTCAATTCACTAGTAAATGAAAAAAGAGAATCCTTCTATAGGTACATGTGCCTGCCTTATGACCACTGATTTTATTAAAGTCAAGACATCCCTCTGAGCAGCAGGAAAAGAAACTAGGCTGCAAAATTATCTCAAGCCTAGACATGGAAGGCCTCATATTGATAGAATGAATCACAAGCTAAAAAGTGTGTGCAAGCCTCTATTCATTGTCTTCTGTTGTCTTTAACTTCGCATCAACAGATTCAGATTCTAATTCGCTATTATGTGTAAATATTAAAAATTTTAATTAAATTAAATTAAAAAAAATTAAATTTAATTTTTTTTTCCCATGATCTCTGAAGACTCCTTCAGCAAGTAACATTCCTTTTTGATAAGGGTGAGTGCTTTTTCGCAGTGGGAAGGAGCAGCAGCAGGAGGAAGGGGCTGTGCTGGCCCTTTGCTCTGTGGTGGAGCCCAGTGGCCACTGCCCAGGGCCCAGGCCAGGTGTGCTCCGGCTGCAGCAGGGCGCTTTTTGGGCAGCTCCTGGCATCCCTGGCCCGTCCAGCTCCTGGGCATCCTGCAAGCAAGAGGGGCCTGTGACAGAGGGAATCTTCCACAGAGCTGCCAGCAGAATAACCCTTCATGAGCTGATGAGATCCAGGATGCTGGTGACAAGCTGTGCTGCTGCTGGCTGATCTCAGCCCTTCTGACCTGATGCTGGAAGAGCTCCTTTGTGGCCTGGAGTCTCCAAAGGCTTACTGTGAGCCCTTGGAGGACTTTCTGCAGAGCATTCCTGGCAGAGCTTCTCGTGACAGAGCTCTACAAGGAGTGCATGGCAGCCATGCAGAGGAGCAGCAAGCAGGCACAGCTGGAGGAACTGAAAGCATAAACATGAGTTGCAGCCTGCTGCATGAGCAGGCACAGGGAGGGGACCGGCATTCACCTGCCAAGGGACTGCTTCCTTCAAAAGCCGGTGTTTCTGGTAGCTCACCTTTGCTGGGGTGGACTTGTGTATTGGGGGAAAATGTGTGGCCAGCAAGCCTTATGTAGCATGGGCTTGGCTGTAATCAAGTTCTGGGAAGCAATGCTGGGTTTCCTTCCTTCCTCAGGCACAGGAGCCCTGATGGCTGGCTGAGAGCACCTGCACAGCTGTGCAGCACAGCTGCTGGCTGCCTCCTGCCCCAGCTCTGGGGTTGTCTTGGTGGACCTTGTGCTGCTGTTCCCTCAGTGTGGCTGAGAAGCCACTGGCAGCCAGCCTCTTCCTGAGGCAGCTGCTGGCCTTCTTTCAGCACATTGGCCACAACACCTACAAAATCCCCCCAGAAAGACAGCTTTCCAAAGCAGAGTCTTCCACCACAGAAGGTGGTATGGCACCCAAGGGCTCTGTCACGAGACCAGAGAAAATCCCAGTGGGATAAAGCAGGCAAATCTTTTCTTGGCTGGAGAGACACTGCAGGCTCCCTGACCGATGCGGCTCCCCGAGGAACCAAGGGTCACACTCCCAGTGAGTGAGCACTGTGTTCCCAAGGGAGGCCCTTGAGAAAAGGTCTGATGCAAACCAGCCCAAGGGATCGGTTCTGCAGAGCAAAGAGTTGGACAGAGTCTCCTCCTGCTCCATCCTGTCCCTTGCCACCTGCAGACTCCAACACTTCTGCTTTAGACACCCATTACTTTATCTCCAACCAGCCCAGAGGCCATGGCTAGGCTGTCTGGGGTGAGCAGGAGAACAAGGGAGCCTGTCAGAAGAAGGAAGGTAAAGGGTGGCAACTTTGGTTAAATCAAGAGCTGACTGCACTTGGTCCTACCTTTCCCTATCTTATCCCAGTGTGGGGTAGAAAGTTTTTTTAAGCTACTCACAAGAAAACAAAAAGCCAAGAAAAAGGAAGAGAAGTGAGTCCTGGGCAGAGGAGAGGGAATGGCATCCAGCAAGGAAAAAGAGAAGGAGAAGACTGAAACTAAGCACAAAGATCCAAAAGAGGAAGGGGCCCAGTTGAGTACCAGGCTCTGCTGCCCATTTTTCCCAGCTCTCAACTCTGCTCTAAGTCAGTTCATCTTGCTGGCAAGGGACAGCCAGGGATGGTGCTGTACAGGGTTTGGGAAGAACTCCATGGCAGCTCCCCAGGAGACTGCATTGACTCCTGTGCCTTGGCACTGGGGTGCTGCACATCTCTGCACATGGATTCTTAAGGACATTATTTCCCATAGGAGTGAGGTGCTAGAGGCAGCCTGTCACCAATGTCAGCACTAGCTCTCCCTTCTGGGCTGTAAAAGATTTCTCGTCAACCATGTTTCCCAGAGAAAGGGGAACCAAGTCATGCCTATTCCTGCCTCTGGAGGTTTATCAGTGCTTTTTGGCTCTGTCATCGCAGCTACTCATCTCCTGTCCCTGGCTGACCCCCGGCCTCCTACACCTGATGTCCACTAAAATAAAAGGGGCTTTTCTCTCTCTCTGTTTTACTTTGTCTTAAAATTTGTGCCTGTTGCCTCTAGTGCTCTCAGTGGGGACTCCAGAGAAAAGCCTGGCTCCCTCATCTTCATTTCCTCCCAGCACTTTTAGAAAGAAACATAAACTTTAGTTTTTAGTTTATGTTTCTAGAGAGATACATATTGATAACACATACACCCTGTCCCACAGTGACAGAGGAAAGGCTTTCTCTGGGGAAGAGCTGGCAGTGAGACGCCAAGAGGGAGGAAATCTTCACCATTACTTTGTTGGTCGGTGGAAAGTTCTGAATCTGAGAGGAATTCTTCATCTTCCAGGGCATAGCTCAGGTGGCTGTACCACAAGTGCTTTGAAGACTTGGCTGGCGCTTTTTTACACATCTGGATTCCTGGAACGTAGCAGCACCACTTTCCTGGGAACCACCAGTGTTGAGGATGTAACTCAGGAGTTCTTGAAAGGAATTTAGCCTCAGATAAATATTTTCATAACTTATTTTGGAGTATGGAGAAAATAAATGGCTTGAAAAATTCTTCTATGGAGGAAATTTGGATTAGGAACTTCTTTTCACCTGCTGCATATGCATATCAGCGCTGGTACAAAAGCTGGGGTACAGTTCATGAAAGTGAATGTCCAGTCAAACTACTCTTAAAGACTTTTGTAAGGCAGTGGTTTATACATTGAAATTCATTGAGTTCAACACTTACCAGAGAGTTCACAGTATAAATAGTATGCATAAAACTTGTGCCTTTGAAATCTGTGAACCATAATCATGAAACTTCATTTTCTTGACATACAGAACTGTGAATTGTTTTACAGAGAATTAGTTTATTTCTGGTTTAATCCAAGGAAGAAATTTTTGAAACCCTTTTAGAATTAAAGAGTAGAAGCTCTCAACTAATAGAACATGAATTTTTAATTAAATTTTGTTCCCACTGAGGACAAGGGAAAGGCAGGGATTCATTTATAAAATTGCAAATATTAATGCTAGAGTATCATCACAGGTGTAGGTGACAGCAAGAAAAATACGGACATTTAAAGACATTCTGGGTAACCACAGAGGTTGTTGGAAGTCTGCTTACTGCTTCAAGAAACCCCTTTGTTTAAGTCAGATGTTCCCTGCACTGTAGTTAATACTAAAACCCTTTTGATGTTTTGGTATCATGTGTGGTAGCAAAGACTTGTACTTTCTTTTTTGAATTTTCCAGATCCTGTCCACTTCCTTATGACCCATGTAGCTCTCAGTTGGGTTTAGACCACTATTTCCATTTTACTTCAAGGCTTCAAGAATTCTGAGCTTGGTTCAGCACTGAAGTGTTCATGTAGCATAAGATAGAGCACCCTTTCCATGAGGTTATCACTAGATTTAGGTATATTTTCTTGTGTAACTATAGCAAATTTCAGCTACAACCAATAATATTTTCTCATCACTAACATCATAAGAAGATTAAACTATTAATATACACATGATTTATGAGTGCAGTGTGTGTGAGCACACAGCAAATGCCTTCAGTTTCAGCACTCACACACATCTATAAGTTAATGGATACAAAGGTGCACACACAGAATAATCTACAAAGAGCAGATGGCTCCACTGTCTATTGCCATGTCCACAGCACTTCTTTTGATTAAAACTTAGATTGAAAGCTGTCAGGCACCCAAAACAGAACCTCTTCATGTGCATCCCATTCAATCATTCTGATTGCAACTACTTAATAAATACACCCTTCCTGGAGATACTTCATTTGGTATTTATATTTATTATCTAATGGTTATTTTAATGTACATTTGGGGTAATCAATCAAAATATCCCAGCAACAATCCTTTCCCTGTATTTTCAAGTGATCAGAATACTCACTCTTTCATTCTTCTGCACACAGGTTTATTTCACTGTACTTTAGGTGAAACTGAGTGGGGATTATATTCTCCTTATTTTCACCCATTTTTTCCCACAAACTAACTTTATTTTGGCTCTGACATGTCAAGGCACCAAAGCATTAGTTAAAATTGAATGAAAACTGCAGTCCAATGGCATTTAAGCCTATGCTTTAATGCTTGGCTGAAATTAGGAGTCTCTGCAGGGAGACATGTAGAAGTTTGGTAATTTTCCCAGGAATTGCCAGTGAAAGGATAAAACTCATGTCATTTGCTGAGAACTGCCTGGACAGTACACACATACCAATAACCCAGGCCTAACCTGAATTGTGGCATTAAAAAACTCCCTGAGCAAGTTTAACTGTGCCACTAGTCTTGCATTTATAACTATGTAACAGCTCAATTGTCAATGTATTTTCTTTCACAGTTGCAATAGGAAAACTACCAAATATTTTTGGGATTTTTCCATGTTTTAGTTATGGAAGAATCCTATCAGCTGCAAAATTACCAGGTTTATAAAGTTAGTCACTCAAAAACAGATTTACTATCAAATAGGCCTTGATATGAAAGAGAACACAGGAATATCTGTATGCTAGTTCTCTTTAATAGCAAACTACTTAAAAATAAAACCAAAACAAGAAAAGAAGTCTTAAAAAGCTCACAGCTGCATGTAAGTTTAATAACATTAGATAAGCTTAACAAAATAATGTATTTATCAAGTAAAACTGAGCTAAGATATCAAACACAGCAAATTCAGACAGAGAAATTATTAGCAAGACCACCTGTATGTTTCTCACCTAATTTCTTATTTTAATTCAGAATTATTTGTTACCCATTAACAGCTGGTGTCCCTAAAAAAAGGAAGCTGATATAAAATTCATGTTGTTAGTATTGTAAGGTGAATGATAAAATGGTTATATCTCTATTTCCAAACAGTCTGATTTTCTTTTCTGAAGAAATTTTTCCTGTCTTTCTTACAAGAAAATAGAGGGGAAAAATTTTAAAAGTTAAATAAAACAGGGATTTCATATTCCCATGAAAGGAAATGTAAATATTGGATTGTACTAGAATTAAGTCTAAGCTTTTAAATTACTCTTATTGATGTCTGTGAGTCTTTTAGTCATGGAAGACACACAGAAAACTATGATATAATGAGGAAACTGTAGTCATTGTACAGAAGTTATACATCACAAATCTATTAGTGTTTTCTAAATACTAAGAGTAGTACTGTCAAGAAAGTATATTTGTATTTCCAGATACAAGACGGGGCAAGGTTTCACACCTGAAGACATTAAATAATCTCAGAATCACAGGAAATATTTCCCCCTGGTTTACTAGCTCTTTAAAAGAAAATAAATGAAGAAGGAGAAAAAATGTTTAATTGGAAGTTAATACAGAGAAATCTGTCCTGTTGAACACCTTGAGTTTTTGGAAAGGGAGATAAGAAGACCAAGTTAGCAAGGATATGAAGTAATTCAGCATATTCAGAGCTTTGTTATTGAGCTGCAATGGATTTAACAATGTTGCATGTGGTGAAATTTAAAGAGTGTTAACATCTAGTACTGGTTAATACAAGTATGAAAAAGCAAATCTTGATTATACATACACATTAGATTGTAAATTACCTACTTTCTCTGAGAAAATAGACGTTGAAGTCACTAGGGATGATATTAGAGATTCTTGGTAAAGGAATGAAGACCAACATATTTCACTGCCACAAAACATCAGTCTCTTCTTTTCAAAGAAAACAGAAAAGGGTGAAAAGGAAGGACAAAGATACCAATAATTTCCATGTAATGAGAGATTAACTAGAATCCTCAGTGAGGACAAGAGGTAACTCAGGGTATATGAAGTTATGAAAAGCATGGGGGAGGTGATTAAGCAATGATTACTTGTTTATTTCTTAGAGCACAAGAGCAAGACAGCCCTCAATGAAATTACAAGGCAGCTGCTTTAAAACAAACCAAGGGAAGTACTTTTTCATGCAGCACATAATTAAACAGCAGAACCCATGGGATACTGTGGAGGTCAAAATGATAAGTTAATTCAAAATATATTGGAAATGTAAGATAGGCCTATGAGTGGCTATTAAACATGATATTCTGGATGAAATTTCCATCTTGGAAGTCCTGAAGGCTACAGTACAAGGCAAAATGGTTGCTCTGTTCCTTTGTATCTGTAGCCAGCTTTGTTCTAGTTCCCTTCATCGGGCTTTTTGGGCTACCTCACTTCAGAGTTGCCATCTCCTTCCTTCTTGTGGTCTTGTGCCTTACTTTCTCCATCTGTCTTTCCCTCCTTCCAGCTGTTTTCCAGATCAGCTGTTTTCACCACCACACAAAGCCCAGATGACTGAGCACAGAATAGAGAGAGACACACAGTTCCTGTGCCTGGAGCTGTGTGATATTCCATCCTGCTCCTGTACAGGCAGAAATAGGTGGAGTCCAGTCACATAGAGGAAATACAAAGGGGAGAAGAATGCTTATGGTCTTCAGAAATATTATGTGCTGGCCCCCTGAGTATCCACATGGATTATGTGTGGCTTTCACTCCAGAACTCTGGCAGTTGATGACTCTTGAGCAGTTTCACAAACACAGTGAAAGGCATTTCCTTGATTCCAAGGAAATGACCATGTCTAAACTTGAAGTCACTCTCCCAGAGGTACAAGATTTCCACAGTGAAAAAAGCTTTGATATTATCTGTACTGTGTGTGTCATAAATCACTTTTATTTTGTTCCCAAAAGCAGATCAATAATTTTAGCCAAAACTCAACAAGCAGCCTGCTTGTGGCAGACGCAGCCAATGGAAAGTTCCATCCGAATAGTTTCAGGCTGGCAAATTTTAAACTGGAAAGAGCAACTTATAACAGAAAACGTTAAGAACTCTCATGCATGGTTATCCAGTTCTTCCAAACCTCTTACTTTCTCCACTTAAAGTATGTGTGTGCATGTATGCATGTGTATATTTTCATGTACATTCCATCTGGCCCCACTAAAATGGTACTGAGAATGTTGTTTCTGTAAATCCCCTTCCCCACTGAACAGCCTTTGCCTGGGTTTTCCAGCACAGCACTCCTTTGCCCAGCATAAGCAAAGCAGGGCATTTGAACATGGCACAAACCATTTAAAGCCACTCTTACAGTTTCAGCTACCAGAGTTGGCAATTACTTGAAGAGAAAACGACGGGCCTATTGAAGAGTGTGTAACCGAGCCCTCAAGAACCCTTTGGGATATTCCAGGTTCCGAGCATGCCAGCAGCTGTGAGCTGAGCAGAAAGCCTGCAGCTCTGACCGAGCTTTCCTCGCAACACAATACCACATTGTCCGGGGCAAGCGTAAGAACACTCCTGCAGATAAGATGAGCTTGGCAGAAGTACCTTTTTAATGGCCATATTTGACCTGCAAGATAAACACATCACTTAAAGCTTACTACTCATTTTTTCATTTTCCCCCCTGTGAAGGGTCTCTGTATAAATAAATAAGTAAATAAATACTTCTTGGGGCTGTTTCGGCTGTGACACCCCAGCCCTCCCCTGCTCGGGGCAGCTGCGAGCGGGCAGCTTGGCTCTGCGGGTGCCGGACAAGCGTGTGCTTTTGGCAGGAGCCGGGGCCGGCAGGCTCCGCTGCGGCTGTCCGTGCGCGCCCGGCCGAGCCGAGCCGAGCCGAGCCCGCGGCGAGCACGGCAGCTGCGGCCCCGGGGATGGCGAGGGCTCCCCGCTCCCGCCCCCGGAGCCCGTCCCGCCCCGCCCCGGCCGTCGGCGGCGGCCCCGCCCCACGGAGGGCCCCGGGGCGGGCGCGGCGCGGAGCGGGCGCGGCGGCGGCGGCGGGCGGTGCGCGCAGGTGGCACCGGGGCCGTGCGGCGGCGGGAGGGGGGGATGCGGCATGGCCGAGCCACCCGGAGCCCCGCACCGCACCACCGGCTCCACCCTGCTGCACCCGCTGAGCGCCCTGCTGGGCATCCCGCTGGACCAGGTGAGGCTGCGAGCCGCGCCGGGAGCGGCGGGCCGGGCGGCATCCGCAGCGCGGATCCCTGGGCGGCACGGACGTGTCTGCCCAAGGGCCTCGGGGGCAGCGCGGAGAGCCCGCGGTAGGAGTGGGTTTGGGCGGGGGTCGGGCTGCTGTCACCGGGAAAGCGTTTCGTTTTTCCCGGCAACGCCTGGCGCTTTTCCTGCTCTCGCAAGAAGTCGCTGCTGGATGCTGCTGGATGCTGTCAGTCACGGTGCTGGGCTGATTGCGGCACAGTTTGGAGCGCTTCAGGAGCTCGGGTGCAGGCCCAGCTCTGGGTACCGCGTGGGGTGATGCGGGATGCCCTGCAGGGAATCCTTAGGTTCAGGCGCTGCTTTCGTGGCTACAGGACTGTAGAAGGGAAGCTCAGAAGTCACTTCCAGCCTCGTCCAAGTGCCTGATGGAATTGCGAAGTGCATATATGGAGATAGGCAGAACACACAGACACACACACAAGTGGTCTTCTGGGAGGGCAAGTTTGCATTAAATCCTTAACAGCATCATAGATTTTTGGCTGTGGTGGTGTTTTCTAATTGTTTATAGTCTCCCAGTTAACTTTATCCCTAACTGGCAGAAAAGTGTTGCTCTCCCCCACCCCCTGCCTTTTATTGACTCTCAAGCCTGCATTGCACCTGCTGCCTTCCTACATTCTTTCAGCGACAAGGAAGTAAAGTCTGGAAGTTTGTGCTGACCAGAAAAAAGGTGCAGGCCAGCACTTCACCAAGCTACTAGGAAGTTGAGTTGTACTCTAAGAAACCAGGGTAGCAGAGGTGTGCTTGGTGAAAAATCAACAGGAGATTGAGATTTATTTGCTTTGTTCTGTTTGCAGAGTGAGTGGTGCTATGTGTCATCTTTTACTACTGTTTGTTTTTAAAGTTGAGTAAGGAATATGTCATTTTGTAGATTAAACTCCTTCATCTAACCATGCCAGTTTTCCTCTTTTTTGACAGAAAACAGGTTTTGATGCAAGAAGAGAGAGAGATATGTTGCTCAACACTAAAACAGTCAAACAATAAAGGCCTATAATTATCTGTGAGCTATTAGTTTAGAAGGCATGTGAATAGTGATATCTTCTTTTTTGAGGTATTCCATACAATGATTGATGAATGCAGGAACATCAAAGAAACCAGGAATAGCAAACATTTACTGTTCCAGCTTGTTTGTGGTGCCACAGTGTACGTACAGCGTTAGGCTGACTCAGTTCCCAAACAATGGAGTCTTGAAAGACTGCAGTTTTTCTTTCTAAGCTTTCAAAATCTTGCCCTTCCATTCAGCTGAGGTGATACAAAGATGGTGTTGTCTGTGGAGAAGATTCTTCTCATGATCTTCTGGGCCTGAGGACGCTTCACTGCATCTGTGGGCCTTAGCACTGCAGGTCAGAGTTGAGACTCAATGCGCTGTGTTTGTCCCTGGGCTCTGGTCTCATGGGTGCCGGTGGTGGGCACTTCTGTGTCTGGTGATTTGTGTCTCGAGCCCGCAGCAGTGAGCAGGGCCACGTGCTCAGGGCTCAGCAGTGTGGCTGGGCTGTGCGAGTGTGTGTGCAGGCGTAGCTGCTGTCCCTCCCCATCACCCTGCTGGCTCCAGTGGCACAGGGAAGTGATGGGCGAGGAGGAACCCCCCCTTGCTGGGGTTCATCACAGAACTGCAGCATAGCTGCAATGAAGTAGAGCTCTCCTCGCCTGAAAACCCCCCTATTTAATTGTCCCTGTGAGATTAAGCCATCAATACTTTTAAAAAATTTCCCCCACTCCTCTTGCCCCACTGCAGTGTGCTGCATCATGCCAAGCACCAGGGATTTCTGCTGTCCTGGAATAAGATGTACCCAGATTGTGGGTGTGCGTGGAAGCACTGTGCCACCACTGTTCCCTCAAATCACATGAGTCTCGACTCTGACCTGCAGTGCTAAGGCCCTCAGAAGCAAAATCAAAACTTTTTCACACTGCTCTTCTGCCAGGTGGGTTGCTTACCTTCCTCATAAGAATGAGAGAGTGTTTTCCTGAAGCGGGGAAAAGTTCAGCCACTTGCTCCTCTGCACAGAATGGAGCTCATGTATATGAAAGACAATTTTGCCAGATCTGAATCCCATGTGGAGCAAGGACTGGTTTTACATGAGCCCCTTATTGCAGCGCTGACAGACTCTCTGTGCCTTCTGCTTGGTGCCCAGGCACAGCAGGGGAGACAGCTCTGGTTTGCCACTCTGTGTCCACATCATTGTGCTCAGCCTGTTGGACGGTGACAGCCCCAATCTCCCTCTGCTCCATGCAGCTGGCAATTCCCCGTGGCTGGCCCTGAACATTCAAAAATGCCAGGAAATACCTGGAGAGCAAGAGGCAAAGGTGGAGTTTAGACCCTCCAGGTCACTGTAGTATGTGAAAGCCATATGTGTCTGTGTTAAAGGAACAGGAGACTTATCCCTTCTTTTATAGAGATGGTTTTCCACGAGAACTGTGCTGTGAGAGAGATTTCACTCTATGGAAAAGACCAGAAAAAAAGTTGAGCTCAAGGTCTGAGTAATGAAGGTTGTAATTGTTACCTTTTCATTGCTGGGGCAGAAAAGCTGTGGTAATGGTACATGGAAAATGTTTTGTCATCTTGGAAGCAGCTGTTGTATCACTCACTATGGGAAGCCTGGATGATTATGAAAATGTCATTTTTCACACTGCTGGTTTTCTTAAGTGAAAAATTACAACTTGGGTTTAAATCAGCCCAGAATTACAGAGGATGGAGTTCCTATCTGCACGGTGTACCTGGCAGACCACTCACATTTTGTTTAGGAGACAGTGCACTGCGTGAGGACATAGTTGTGTTTTGTGCTTTAGATGCTAAAACAATCCTGATGTGTCAGCATGTATTCACATGTCTCTTCAATGGATGATTGATCTTTGAATTTAGCACTGAAATATTATTTTTTAAGAAGTGTTATATGTGGTAACAAGATTAATGATCTTGAAAGAGGATGAAAAGACTCTCTGAGTTCAGTTAATTTTCATATCTCAGGAAAGCAGACTTTGAAGTTTAGCTGACTTGTGTTCTAAAAACATCTGTCTAGGTCAATGACAATACCTTCAGCAGGATTTGCAAAAGAATTTTGGGGTGTTTTTTTGTTTCCATATCATGTACTACCAAAATAATTGATGCAGGAATGTCATCCCTCCAGCTTGCTTATATAGTGACTTTTGGCAAAATATACACTTTCTTGTTATATATGCCCAAAAATCACCAATTTCAGGACATAGTCCTCTACCAAAAATGAGTGAGATATGGGAAGTCAAACATTAAATATTTAATAATGTAATTTATGTAAACAAAGCGTGTGCATGTAAAAATACTGTGAAGAAATGAATATACTATTTCAAGCTATTTTTAAGGCAAATTTAATGGCATTGTTTATCCATATGTAGTTTTACCATGCCTTCCTAAACTCTAGGTTCTAGAAGCAATTCATGCTCAGAGGGTTAAAAGGTAGGATTAAAAAGTTTCACTTCTCAAGGTTACTTTGTAGTACTCTTGATATGCCAGGTTACCTATTGCTTTAGAAGTAGCGACCCTAGTGCAAATGGTCAACTTCTGTACAACACCCCGTGCATATTTACAGGCCTTATTAGCCTGACCTGTTGTCAGACAACACCAAGGTTGTTAACTTTGAGGGAAATAAGTTCAGAGGAATTTCCCTCACAAAACTGTATGAGCATCTTCTCATGTTTATATAAGAGCTTTTAATTATTTTTAATACAGAGGGCTTTTAATTTCAGTGCTTTCATTGATGAGGCCTGCCATGTTTCCCAAGGAGAAAAAAAAAGTTCACTTGAACTTAATTTTGGCTTTGTCTGCTGGTGGGAATGAAACATTTTTCATTTTAATTCTTTCATTGTAGGTCATCTGCATATTTATATTTTGGCAGCAGTTTTAATAAAAATCTAACTGTGGAGGGATTCTGGGACATGCCTCTGAATCTTGGGATAATTGGAATATTAAAGATGTCTGTCCACCATTCCTCTCTGCACAAAGCATGATGGTGAACTGCTTTAAAAAGGAGAAAGAAGAAAAAAGCACATGTATCTTATATAACTTTTACAAAAATCAACATGTATTCTGATCCCAAAATCAGGGATGGTTTTGCTAACTTTTTTCCCTTAACATTTTTTTTTTTTTTTTCTGTGTGATTTTAGTTTTACTTCTCTGCTTTCTGATTTTTTTTCTTATGCACTTTTTGGGCAATGTAAAGTCAAATAAAAAATTATCTTGCTAGGAACTTAACAGACTTTAGTCTGTGAACTTTGAGAATCCTTTAATGGTTGTCAATAGAGACATTAGAAAATGTAATGCTCAGGAAAGAAATGTAATTTGTTACAGACCAAAGCGAGATAACTGAAGATGGAAGTTCATTAAAGATTTAAGTCTGGTTAGTATCAGGTTTTTAACTGAAAAAAGCTGTTCTGAAGCACTGGCAACAACTGTCATGGTTGGTATGAACAATGCTACATTTCAGTTTCCTAATGCCATAATTTACAATTGAAAATTCTACATTTCCATTTTGAATTGCAGCAGTATTTGTTACACTAAATGCCTTGCTGCCTAACACATTCAACTACACAAAAATAAAGCCATGTAAATTTTAGTTATTTGAGAAGCAAATAGAAAAAATGAAATTTGAATTTAACACATTTATAGAGAAATATTACTTAATTGCCAAAACCAACTTTAATTTTGATATTTTCTGACTTTTGAGTACCTAGATTTTGTAAAAATGTTTTCCTTAGAAGAAACCATTAGCTTTTTATTATAATGTCATGAAGGACAAGACATGATGTAAAGAACAGAGGAAGAATCTTTCTGACCCTCTTTTGGGTCTCCAGTTAAACAGGTGCTCTTGAATAGGGCAGTTCATGGTGCATTTACAGTAAATCCAGTCTCTAACTTGTTTCAGTCACTTGTGCAAGCTCCAGGATTCTGTCTGTATTCTGTGACAGTCCTGGGACAGAGGTGTGGTATTTTGCTCCAAAGATTAAGGCTGTCTCCAAAGCATTTTTTTTCTGTTCAGGTAAGCTATGACTAACAATTGAAATAAATACATGTTCTCCTCTGCTTTGGAAATGTGTGCTGCCTTTTCCAATGTGTTCTCACTGTGTTTGGCACTGTAGTCTTGAACCTTATGGCTGATGCCTTGATACTACGAGTGTAAATATTTCCACATCCCTCATGCCTTGAAAACAAAGCCCGTCCTATTAAGTTTTTAATTTGGCAAGGGACAAAAGTGCAACTGGAATCAGCTGCTTACAATTTTCCCCCTTTTAAGCACTTTCCTTCTCATCTGTGTTAAACAAGATCTGGAAAAATAAACATTGAAGGGCTGCATAAAGTTCCCTGAAACCTTCTCTGCACATTAATCACGCCAGCACTGATTTAGTGGTGCTCTGCAGCTATTCTGAGAAAATCTAAAGTAGTGATGAAGACTCTTGGGCTCCAGCCTAGGGGTCTAGGCACTGAGCACAGAGCTGGCTCTGTGTTTTCGGGGGAGCCCCTGATGCTGAGGGATTTGCTGTGCATTTGCCAGCCTGGCACAGTATTTAATACTCTGGCTGCTCCTTGGCTCCTGTTACAGTTCGCAAGGATGGGCAGCGCTGGAGGCAGGCTTGCCAAACTGCAAAGTGGTGCTGCTAGTCCCTGGGCAGGGGAGGCTGCAGCACTGGGCTTGGAATTACTGCAGGAATCCAACATTTCATACTTGGCCAAAATCAAGTAACTGCTAACATGATTTTTAAAACATGTCAATGGGCCACATTTTACTTTGGAGTGAAAGAAAAATCCCTCTCTAGGTGACTTGGTAGTTTCAGATAACCTGGAGGGTACCAAATCTCATCTCCTGGATGCTTGGATAATCTAGTGAGGGCCCTTAAGGAGATCTTCCCAGAAACTCAGGCCTGCTCTTAAAAGTACAGCCTGATGCAAAAATTTCTACAGTTAGTTTACTAATAGTGGTAAGAGTGTTTATGTTAATATGTAGTTTGGACCAGGAGCGTGCTTTGGGAAGGAATCCCTTGACTGTCCCACTTGGCACGCTTCAGACACAAAGCGGCCCTGGAGCATCTACACAGGGTTCCTCTCTGAGAATGTGAAGCCAAAGGGTGCTCCCCAGGGACCTGCAGTGCTTCAGCTGTTGAGGGACACACAGCACTTGAGTTTGGCTCCTCTAACTGAGACCCTACAGACAATGAGTCACAGGAATAAGGCACCTCACCCTTAGCTGCTTTGCTCTTCAGACCCATTTTTGCTCCATCTCAGCACCTTCCAAGATGGACATAGTGGAATTCTCTGACCTTCATCTGCTGGTTTCTTCAGAGCACGGCACTGGTCAGGCTGGTTTGGTCACTTCTGAATAGGTGGAATCCAGCCCGTTCTGCACAGGGCTCAGCCAGGTCAGCCAGGCCCGCCTCTGCCAACAGGGAGAGCGGCCACAGAGAAAAACAGCGAAGAGCAACCCTTTGGGTGGTCCTTTCTCAGAGCAAGATTGCATCAGTCTCCCTTCTTATGACCTTGATTAGAAGTGTTTATTTTCACCAGGGATTTTTTTCCCCGGGTTAAAGCATTTTAAACTGCTTTTGCAAAACCACAGGTAAGCACAGGCGCAAAAACAAAAGCACACGTTCTGACATAAACGTTTTTTTTGGGAATTTTTTGGATAGGGTCTACTTACAATATGTTGCATCCTTAATGGAGTTGAATGGAATTATTTTTTCCCTTGTGTTTCAGACTTCCCTCATGATAAGACAATTCCAGGCTTTAAAAAAAAAAAAGAATCTTAATAATGTGAGGAGAAAACCTCTTGAAAACGTACTTTTGAATAAAATATGTTGAAACATTTACAAATTTCCAAAGAATTTGTTCATAATCATCCCTCTAAGTGTTAGTAAAATACCCAAAAAGAAGACAATTTTTAAAACCAAAATCCAAAGTATTAACTAGACAGCTTTTCCAGCCAGGAATTATTTTTACTCTTTTCTTCAACAGGAAATGGTACTCATTGTTCTGAAAACTTTTAAGAAAATTCATCTATCAGTTGGTAGCATGAGTGTTGCCATGCTATCTGGTCTGAGGCAAAACAAATACTAAACATCAGAACAATTCTTCATTTATGGCTGCTTTGTCCTTGTGAGATCTGAGCACTCTCACCATTTACCTGGTGTTTACCTGGTAACAGACTGGCTGGATAATGGGAGTTTTGCCTGTGCCCTCATGTCACAGCCTGCAGTGTAGTGGATGGGAAGCTGTCTCAAAGCATGTGAGCTGCCTACCTATATGACCTAAGCAAAAAGCAAATAGACCTGAGTGTGTGTATCTGGCTGCTAAATCCCAGACAAAGTCCTGGCAACCCCATGGAATAGCAAGTTTAAGATTTTTGATCAGCGAGAGATTATATTCTGTGACCTTCAAGTTCAGTGAGTGTGTCAGGCTGGGGACATCTGGGATGGAAAAGGGGGGCAAGAAAATGCTCATTCAAATTATTTCTCTGGATTAGGTGCAGAACACTAGAAAAATTAAATAACAATTTCAGGCCAAGAAGCAGATTTCAAATGCTGACTTTCATGAGCTGCTGCTTCCACAGGCCCTAGTCTTGTGACAAAGCTCTGATTGGACTTGAACTGTTTCTTCATTTGTGGTTTCTTGTTCAAGTGCAATTTGGCCCTGGTATGCAAACAGGGCAGGAATGGGGAAGGCAAAATGACAGGGCAAAACCTAAAACAGTTGAGGACCCCCTGCTTTCAACTTTTCTTGAATAACTCCTGCTCTTGTTTTCATGTTCATGTATTGGTTTTAAGTAAAACTCTTTAAAGGACCACTGAGTAGTAAAGTTTTAATTTTTAACTCTTACATCTGGCTTAAATGACATTATAAACTGGTGAAAGTAGGGTTTTTTCCCTGTTACCAGTGTTGAGATAGTGTTAAAGAGAGTGCAGTATTGACTGTTTATTTCATGTGCACACACAGAGGGCAGGTTCAAATCCCTGACTCCAATGGTTTACATTAAGTATAAATATATAAATATCAGCAAATTCTAGCTGATAGATCAATAATTTATCTGTTTTAGAGAGAGTTTTTTATAATTACTCTGTTTACTCACAAGTGGAGTTTAAGTAGTTTGACATTTACACTTCTTATGTGTCAGGGTTTCTCAGGATATTTTGTCAACTATGCTGTATTGAAGGTGAAAACAAAGTGTAGACAAATGGAGACAGTGACTGAGAAGTTAAAGTTCATTTTTTAAAAAATTAAATTCAGTTTTTGATGGCAGAATTTGGCATCACAGTGAGTTGTAGGCACTGTTAGGACCCACAGCTGTCTATGACTTGATGTATATGTTTGTGTTCATGCTAATTCTCTAGAGGCAAGAAATTGTGGGCTGCAGTTGCCACAGCAACAATAACACTGCACTCAGAGTATGGGTGGGTTTTCTCTACTTTGTACAAGTATGTTGAAAGTGTAGGCATATTGCTGTGAGACACTGTGAAATATGATAGATTCTTGAGAGAGAAAACACTTGTTTTTTTTTTTTTTTTTTGTTCAGAGAATAGAATTTTAATTTTAATTTACCTTTATTGCCACTTCTCTAACAGGATGTTATTTCCCAATTTGCAAACCAAACATCGTAGAGAGAAAAATGGGCTCAGCAGTTTGGAAAAAGAAACTTTCAGAGGTGTTCTGCTGATTCTAATCAGTAAATAAAATGAGGATTAGAACAAAGAATGGCCAGGGAAGAGTGACATAACTATATTTCTGTTCCATTGTGGTTGGTTTTGTCAATGAAAAGATGACTGTAGCCATTCTTTGTCATGAACCAGAATGAAAATTTGAACTAGATAAAAGAGAAAAAAATACAGGGTAAGTTTGTTTTCTTAAACCTGCTAAAGCAAAGTGAAGGAACTGAAAGGCTTGCTTTAGAAATGTGACTTTTAAGAGGGATCATGGAGAAAGTGTATGTGAGCAGCATGAAAGAAATTTATCTTGGCCATACATTAATAGAATATGTTGAAAGATCATTTAGCTTCAACCCTTATGCCAGGAAGCCTTCCACTAGGCCATGTCACTCAAAGTCCCAGGTGGCCTTGAACACCTCCAGGGACGGGGAGTTCACAACCTTTCTGGTCAAGTGAAGAAGGGACTTATTCCCTTCTTTCTACCAATGTTTCTTCATATTCAGAGAAACACGTGACAGGCTGCAGATTCAACCGTGGTTAAAATTGAGGTGTTTTTCATGTAGTCCAGACCTGGCTGTGAAACCCTGTCAACAGAAGTCTGCTAAGGCCAAGAACTTGGCCAG
This sequence comes from Poecile atricapillus, assembly GCF_030490865.1. Classification (NCBI taxonomy): domain Eukaryota; kingdom Metazoa; phylum Chordata; class Aves; order Passeriformes; family Paridae; genus Poecile; species Poecile atricapillus. The sequence goes on from NC_081250.1 coordinate 61,242,001, forward strand.
AGACAAAATGGACTTGGATTTTTATATGAAAGACATGTGTTTCTAGGGTAAATGTAGCTTAAAAGAAAAAGCTTTTGGAAGTACCTCTTCTTTTTCTGGCTCCTTTCAGGATTCCTTCTGCAGGTGCTGGTTTCTGTCAGCCCTGCCTCTGGTGTTGCTGATGCCTTTAGGATCCCAAATCACTGCTGACAGTCCAAAGCATGGCTACTTCCATTATGGGTGAGTGGCTCTGCTAGTCATCATCCCCTCCCAGACCTTGACTCCATGCTGGATTTATTACTTGAGTTTCTTCACGTGGTGATGATACAGGAGTAAGCACCAGATCTCTGCAGGGAAGATCAGCCAATGCCCAAGGAAAGGTCACTTCTCTGACATCCCACTTTCAGGCAGCCCCAGCTGCAGCTGTCCTTCTGTTCATTAGTTTATATAAAAAGTAACTGGCTCCTTACATGATGTGCAATGTATTCCCCTGTTGGGTTGTCCTCTTACTTTTCTATTCTGATTTTTAACTGCTGATGGATTTTCGTCCATATGCTGAGCACTTCCCCTCTGTTCAGTTCATGCTGCATATCTTTAATTCTGTATTTGGTAGTTTTGTGATCTGCATATATTCTTTGAATAGACTATGCCAGCAGGTGTCTGGTGAAGTCTGCCTTCATCCTTTGATAGGGTTCTGACATCCTGATCAGTAGTCTGTTATCTATCTGTTTATCAGTTCATACATTTTAATGTGCACCATTACCTTGGTTGCCTAGATGTCTCAGTTAGTCTTCCTGTTTTTTTTTTTTGTTTTTGTTTTTTTGTTTTGCCTAGATAGAGTAGGGTTTAAATGATTATCAGGAGAAAATAGATTCTGTATCTGCCTTCTCTCTTTGCTTTTCCTGTGGCACTTCAGTTTTTGAGCATAGTCACTAATAAGGATGATGTACCTGTCCAGTTTTAGAAGACCCTAAATGGCAAATGGGCCTGTTGGCTGTGTCTAGGATCATGTTATTGCAATGGCTTGGAGGATTTCTGTCTATGAGACGGTGGCCTCATTTATTTGCTGACAGGTAGAACTAGTGGCTTGTGCCCTGGACAATCTTCAGGTGGTCTTTGGGGACCCAGGTGGCTGGTCACCTCCAGCTCCTGAGTCTCCTCTCCCTTGTCCCGTATAAACTCCATGCCACTCATTGTTCGGGTGCCTCCCAGCACCAGAGAAACTGAAACGCTCCCCAGAACTGAATCTGCACCTTGGTGCTACAGTAAGACTGGGAAAAGCACCATGTGCAATTTGAGATAGCAAAGTTTGCTAGAAATCCCACCTGAAATGCTTTCTCAAAGTGCCTCTGAGATATTCAGATGTTAGTGGTATAAAACCTTGCGATAGACAGGTGGAAATACATTTTGTAAGCTGGGCAGATTGCTCAATGTCCTGGTTGTTTCAAAGCAAGGGTTTTCTTAGGCCTTATGTGTAAAGTGCTTGCTTGAAAGGGAAATTGTAATTGTTAGTGCAACTTAAAGGATTGTTGAATTTCTTTTGCCTGGGTTTGTTCAAATTCTTAGGGTATTTGGAGAAGAGTTCACTTGGAATTTTTGGAATTTTGTTGTTGTACTTTATTTCTTGGATAAAAAGTTGCCTGTCACTGCACAGTAGGAGCACCACTGTAATAATTTTAAAAAGTAAGAACATTCTTCTCTTTTTTTCCTAACTTTTGAAGAGGAAAAAGTGAAACTTATTCCTGTTGCCTAAGAAAAGCAAGTTAAGTTTCTGCTATTGCTGACTCATAAACATGGCAAGAATACAAAAATACCATGATTGAGCAAATGTGAATGTGTTTTTTCCTCCTCATATCGCAGTTATCTTTGGAAAATATCAGTGTTATAAGCCAAAGTTCTGCTGTACTGCATGCAAATAGAACTATAGAGCTCTGGTGGGGGGATATGTAAAGAAGGCTCTTTAAAAAAGCAAGGAAATTAAATATTTTTTTCCTCAAATATAGTATAGTGCAAATAAAATTAATTTATAGCAAAATCCAAATATATATTTTTTTTTCTTCATTTTTTTATTCACCAACTGACAGTTGTTCATGCTGTGTGTTTTCCTGTTAGTTTTTGTTTTGATTTGGTTGCTAAGTTTGAAAACTAGGAAATGTGGGCTTTTTTGGTTTTTGTTATTTGTTTGTGTAATTTGAGTGGGCAACCCCTCAAATTCCTTCAGAGCATGACTTTTTTGAAAGGTACTGATGATTTCCAAATATGTTAGTTTAGTGGTGGTTGAGATGTTTCACTTGTGCCAAGTCCTGAGCACTTGTCATCTCCAACTTACTTGTTTTTAATAGTGTCTGAAGCTGAGTGCCTAAAATTAGACGTGCTCCAAAGTTCAGCTTTCAGAGATATTTGCTGTAGATGTAAGGTGCTTGTAACAGGCATAACTAAACAGCTGGGGTTATGTTCTTGTCTTTTTGCATGGTTCATGATCCAAAATGCGCATTAAGCAAGTATGCTGCAAATTCTGAGCAGAAATAAGGAAGGAGAAAAAAAGCCACAACAGGATATTTTCACTGTACATGTTTTCTTGGTGTCTTCTCTTCCTACCACGGTTCTGAAGGGATTCAAAATAAGTCTGCAGCCCACATAAATGAACGTTAGATAAACATGTCATATATTGAAAAGCACAGAGCAATAATTTTACTTTTAAGCCATAGAACAATAGGAAGGACCAGTATTTTGTGGTTGTGAAAGTGAGTATCTGGATCTGGCAGTTAACAGAGGTTTGCTGATTCTACATGGTCACTGTAATAGCAAAGGAATTAAATGAAGATAATTGTGCTTGAATTGGGAAAAAAACACAAACCAGCACATACACAGCTCTTTGCAAATAGGCTAAAAATGAAGAAAATAACTATCCAGAAAATCTGCTGGCCAGCAGAATCAAGTGCCTTGGGGGAACTGTGTGACTCAGCAAACTGCTGGAAATTATAAAGTTTTCATTGTTTCTGGAAACAAAAAATGTGAGTTTTACTATCTCTTATGTTTGCAAATATAATTGTCTAAATATAAACTGATTTTCCCAGTTAAATGGTTCTGACTAAGGTTTACTGCCAAAAAGTGTGGTTGTACATATATTTCCTGCCCTTGTGTCATGCTTCTTTTTTTCCCCATGTGAAAAACCTCTCTATTGTGCATCTGGTTGAGCTGACTGAAAATTAATTCTAGAGAAAAAAAAAAAATAATTATGTAGATTCACTGTGCATATTCCCTGGCTCTTACTGCTGGCTTCACAAAAGTTTTGTGCGTCTTCTTCTGCCTGTGAAAGGTAGCTGGGAATACTTTCTGTACCTCTTTCACCAAATTCTGTTGACTGCATTATTGGAGAGTGTGTGGTCTCCCTCTATTTTGCTAGGTTGGAGCATAAGATAGCAACACAGATCTTCACCTTTCCATGTTGATGTACCCCAGTATTATGTTTTTATGCTTGTCTGAAAGCATTTGCTTTGTTCTTCACTCTGTCTGCAAGCGCTGTTCCTGTGTATTTCCGAGACAGAAAACTGCTTAGGCGAGGAAGAGGACAGGAGGAAGTCAGGTTTGTAGCACCTGCCTGGGGAAGCAGGAAACTGAGTGTGTTTGACTACACCCATTGTGTGGGAGATTTGTTGCCCTAAAACTCTTCCACATGTATCTAGCAGTAGATATGCTAGTTTGCTTTTCTCCTAGCACCTTTTTTGTTTGGTTGGTTGGTTGGTTGGTTGGTTTTAGGTTTATGTTTTGTTTTGTTTTATCCCAGTTCTGTTTCAGGCACTTGAAATTAGTGTAGAATACCAGCTTCTGGAATGCAATACCTTTTTATGGTGTCTTTAAGTGTTGAATCAAAAAATAAAGCATGAGAATCTATGGGTCATTTTTGAAAACTTTGTTTCTTACAGCTAAATGAAGTCCAGTTTCACAATCCAGGGATTTCTTTTTGCTTCTGGTAAAGTTAGTGTGTGTAGTATAAATACTTTTTATAAGTCTGCATTTCTGCATCTAAATTTATTTTTCTATAATAGTTTTATAGTAGAAGTACCTGTTTTAGAGTTATGCTTCAGGATTTGATGAATTGCAACCTAGAATTGCCTTTTTTCCACACTGAAATGAAGAGAAACTTAGATGGAGTAGCTCTGGTATTGAGATGAGCGTTAGGTCGGATAAAATCTATCATTTTCTCTAGCGAAGTCCATGCCTAAACTTTTTAAGCACGTCCTAATACGCTAATTTTTACAGTGCCTTTAAGTTACTATGAACATGACTGAGCATTTAAATACAGGATGTTCCAGATTTTCTGTGTTAAAGGGCCTAATGAAGTGTTACATAATACCATTGCGATGTCTGAAAAGTTTAGTCTTTGATCAAGCCACTAATTCCAAGGATAATGTGCTTAAATTTAGCACAGTGCTGACAGTTTCTACAGAGGGGAAAAAAACAACTTTCCTTTGGCTTAGAATAACCTGTCAAGTTGGCACTTTTTTCCCCTTACTGATATTTGTTTCTTTCTGTTGTGTGCACTTACTGGGATATCACTGGGATAATGAGAACAAAACTTCTCTGTTTGCATTGGTTTGTAATTTTAAAGACCACTGACATTTTTCTATAGAAAAGGAGCTGAAAACAGAATCACACAGACATTGCAGCAGCAAGAATGGGGCAAGTTATTTTAGATGTGCCAGTTCCCATTCTAGTGACAGATTGCACTTTAAGCGTATTGTTTTATTTTTAAATTGATGAATATGTGCAGGCTCAAGGCTTTCATCCAGCCTGAAAGTTAAGCGTGTTTCTGAACTGGGACTTCACAAACACTGCCATAAGTATCCTGCCATTCTTGTGTTCAGGCAACCCCCATTGGGATTTGGAGAATATCATTTACACTGAAGTCACAGAAAGACCTTCTAGCAGGGTGGTTGGGTAGACAGATATTTGTCTGTATTCCTTCTTTGTGTTTTGAATAGATCAGCTGTGTATTTATCAGTTATGCAGACAAAGTGAAAAGGTGCTTTACTTACTGTGCTGTGTCCTATGTTTTTAAAAGCTAAACCTTTAGATATGGGGGGAGAAAAATCAGGTCTATGTTAATGCTATTCTTAGTGCTGCTACTTTGAAGTTATTTACTCAAGAATGCAGATGTAGAAACTGGACTGTAATCTCAGGATCAGTTAGTGCTTGAGGCTGGTGAACTCGAGCTGGATCATGTCTAATGAGACCTGACTTGGTCCTGCTTCCTTTTTGGTGCTGTGGTGTCCATCCATTGTGTGTGGCGGATGAAGGGACACAGTGTTGTGGAGTGGGAGCTCAGCAGTGCTCTTGAGAGGTGGTGTGGAAATAACTGTTTGGGGTTTGGGGCACCCATCATGTCTGAAAAGACTGGCTGGGGTCGGTATCTGTTATCCAAGAATTCCTTTATGAGGAAAAGGAAGCAAAGCTGGTTGTTCTGGTATTGGGTTTTTTTTCTTGTTAATTTTGTTGGGATTTTTTTTTTTCTTTTTTTTTTTTGGTGTGTCAAACTTCTTCTTTGGATAGTGACACTTCACTCCTCTTTTCCTTTTTTTTAATTAAAATACCATACTCTGACCTGCTGGCTGTAGTTGTGCTTTTAGTCATGTCTGACATGTAATACTGTGCAATACTCCACCTGCACAGAGGTATGTCAAATTATGCTTTTAAAGTATTTTTTGGAGTTAAAGGTTCTGTAATTAGTGTGCTTCCTCACTGCTGAGCAGTCTGAAGAAACACATCATATTCTAATAATCTAAAGGTATTCTGGTTTAAAAGAACCACCAGAATGACTAAAGGCTCCAGATTGTTTGATTTTGCTGCTGTTCCTTTTACAGGTAGGAATCAGTGCTGACTACCTTAGATACAAGCGAATTTCATCATTTGGCATCACTTGCTGAGAGAGCAGTAATTAATGAGGTACAGGTAGTGGCAGAACATTGCTGCACATAAATGATCATCACTTAAACATCTGTTCAACATGCAGAGTTATTACGGCTCAATGTGAGAGCTGTTGACAGTGAACTAAAGCTGTTTTTGGATCAGGTCTACATATTACATTTATCAAAGGTAAGTGTATGGAAGTGTGACTTACCATTATGATGTAGATTTGACTTCTCAAGCTTACTTTTGACTTAAACATTTTTCTTTTACAATTTTTGATGACTCAGGGTTTAATCTATAACTATATTTTGTGCCCTGCTAGTGATTATTCTGCAAGTGGTTTCATAGAGGTAATCCAGAAAGAACATCTGTTTCAAGTTTACAGTCTAAATCATGGAAGGATATTTGACCCTGTAAGTAGGGAAACAGAATTTACCCAGGAAAACAGCACAACAAGCCAAAATATTGTCAGTTATGTATATTCTACTTCACCAACTCCATTTTCTGCATGCAGCTGCACAAAAAACGCCAAGGCTTTGACAACTTAGAGCTGCTTCTGAAGAAGACAATAATCTTAAATTAGTCATGCATTTATGCTTTTCTCTCTCTGTCTCTTCCATGCGATAAATTCTATTTTCAAGCCTTTGCTTCTGTCGTCCCCAGAATCTTCCACAGGACTCCTACAACACAAAGCCAGAGAAATAAATTGTTTCTGTGTAGCACTGGAGATGTGACATGTCAGCAGTGGATCCAGTATTTCCCCAATGTAAATTAATTTGCCTCCTCTCTGATTCATGCTGATTGCAGTCCGCATTGGCTGGCTATGAACAGAAAATACAGCATCCTGCAAGGGAAAGTCAGTTCTGCCCCCTTTACAAATGCCTGTTCATGCTGGCTGTCAGTGCACTGAGTTCTGTGTGAAGCAATACTGCTGTGGGCATTAAGGGGAGCTGCATAGATGGTGTTACACAAATCCTCTTCCTTCATGGAAGCCCAAGTCAGAATTCTAGCAGTGGGAAACTTGACATGGTCTCTATGATATTGCCCTCCTTTTTGGAGGTGCTTGTCCTCTCCCTGTGTAGAGCTAAGTGATCTCTGCAGAGAATATTTGTCCTTATAGTTCATAAAAATAGTCTGGAAGATCAAAATATTTTGAGAAATTTCAGCAAGTATCAGATATCTTTGAGATCTGATTAAAGACTATTCCATCTCTCATTCTTAACACGCCCCTTCTAAATATCACATTTTAGATGGTATGAAATGCTGTAATAACAGCAGGTCTCTTTTCCAACATCAAAGTAGAAATGTCTCCAGCAAAGTGAACTTAAACATGCTTTTTGCCAGGTGTCTTTGGTTATATATGCAAAATAAACTTTTAAACATGGAAAACAATTTACTGAATTTCTGTAGTTCTTACTTTATTCTTTGCAAGAAAGGCATCACCCTGGAAGATGGGGCTGATCTCTGGCAGAGTGGAATGCTTTATTATGGCATCCCCTTTCCAAAATACTACCGAGGCGCTGTTGTGCTCCACAGAGAGTGGTTTGACTTGAGGAGTTGCTATTGCTGTCAGTAGTTTCTGTTAGCAAGGTTCTTTATGCTTTTCCAAATACTAAAAGCAGCTTCTTGGTCATCTGTGGTAGGTCTGCGAATAGAGGAGAAATTCTAATTTACCAGATAACAACCTTGTAGCAGTCTCCTAAAGCTCCGAAGCTCATCAGTACATGACAACAAATACAGAATACCTTGACCATGAGCTGCAACTTCATATTTATACTGAGCCACCATGAGAGTTCTCTATTCTTATATTTCCTTTCAGCAAATGAAATGCAGATTTAACCTTTTATTCTCTCACTTGGCTGGTAAGTCCAAGGCCTGGAATAAAAGTAGAGGTATCTTCTGTCATGTCTATAACCTGACTGCATCATCTGCTACATGTTGAAGTGGACATGGATCTGGATACTGGCTGGGAATATTCTGACAGTGTGGCTGTGCTCCAACACACTTGTACCTCTGTCTGTGAATATGTGTGAATGTGCAACATGCCTGGTTTTTATCCAAAGATTCTGTGCTCTTGAGGACACACCAGCACCTTGTCATCCAACAAGGGCAAGTTAGCAGTTTGACTGCTTGTAGTGATTATCAGAGTTACAGCATTAATAAGAATTTTGCTTACAGAGGACGATCTGGTTTGGGTAATGGATTTAATTGTCATTTGGAGTTTGGAGAGAACTGCGTGGTCAATTTGTTATATCCTCCTAGATTTTTGGAAAGTGAGATCAGATTTTCGGCAAGCCTAAGGGAGGAAAAATGTAGTAGAGGAAAAACAAAGTATTTTTGTGGTCAAAACAGAATGCAGGATATTTCCTTCTGATACTTAACTGTAAGGTAAAGGTTAAAAGCACTAAAATAGGAGGCTGTGTGTTTGTACTTAACTACCTCTTCCTAGAGTGTGATCTAGTAACTCTCAAATGTATATTGCCACTTTTTGAAACAGGGAGATTTGCAGATGCAAGGCTATGGGGTGAGCAGAAATGAACTTCCTGAAGTGGATTATCAGTAGCCTACCTTCAACTACAAGAAGCAGTGACCAAGACTCTTTGTAATTATATGGTTTAAAGGTGTATTGTCAGGTTTTGTCTCCTCTCATATCTTCTGTTTCCCATCTCAAGAATTTCTAGCTAGGAAAAGCACTTTCTCTTTTCTCCTTTTAAGATTTTTTTGGCATTTTTTTCAGTAGCTTTTCAGTGCACCAAGCAACACATTTACCTCTCTCTTTGGAAATCCTCTATGGCTTCTCCTGTTATAGGGATTGGACAAGTTACTACTTTTGGATTGTTTTTTTCCTACCCAGCCTTCACTACAGAGCCAGTTTGCTCCCAGAACAAAAAGTGATGGTTATTCCTATTCAGTGTTATTGACATTGGGCTCATGTCCTCCAAAGGGTGAGATTTTTAAATGCACTTGTTTAACTCCAGGCATTTGGGACCTTTATTTTGTTATTTGCCCACTGGTACTTGCCCTTAGAAGTGCCCACTTGCAGATGGTTAATTGGATCAACTAAAATACTGAGCAAAAAATTTGATGGATTTCCTCTGAGAATGGTTAGGAAGTTGAGGAGATGACTTTCCTGTGTAAAAGGCCCTGCCTGTTGATGGAGACGACCTAAAAGGTGGTTCCAAATCCCTAGGCATTAGCATTTCCCCTTCATACAATACCAGTCCAATGTTTGCCAAGTTTCACCCTGTTAAAAATGGGAGAAGATGCAAAGGCTCAAGACAGATGGAACTGACATTTTATGTATTTTGAAGGCTTGGATTATAGCATAATCCAATAGGGAGATCTTGAAACCACTTTGTTTGGCTACTCTCGCATCAGCATCATGGGTGCTTGCTGGGTTGGTTTGATCTGATTGCTAACTTTGTGTGAAACTCAGATTTGCAATCGAAACATTGTTGCTGAGTTATTGCTACTACAGAATTTGAAAGAATGAAGGGAGGAGCTACAGTTTATTTTTTTCCTTCGTTGTTTATACCTGCTCTGGATCCATCCAACCTTTTAAAGTTGAGACTAATAAAGAATTAAAGGATTCATTAACCAGACAACAATAACGATCGACTCGGTTGCACTGGAGCTGTTCCAGATTTTCTCTCTCTGGAAAAGTGTGGGATATCTTGTTTCTGTATTGCAAGGCTGTCTCCAGCTGGCTGTGACTCAGATACAAGTCTTCCAGATGTCGTTGCAGAATACTGTGATGAGACTGCCTTTCTGTCTTGCAGTGTTTAATCATGGAAAATGAAAGGAAGATACTGTCTTCTTTTGGCAGCATATCATGTGCTCTGATTCCTAATTTTATTACGTCTTACTCTCTAGAGCATGGAAGAAAGTGACTGTAATAAGCAAAGGTGTTTCCTTTCTGCTAGCAAAGCTGAAACCAGATGTGCAAAATTTTGATGGCAACACCGAATAGATGTGACTAGCTAAAAACATAGGTCAAATGACTTGCAATGCTGAAAAAGGTTAATTTGCATATAACTTTTATTTCTGTGTTATTTTTGCCTGGACACCATTCATCAGTGTTCAGAAGCCCTGAATTTTCTGTTTATAATGTTGTGTTTTTAGCAACAGTGGAAATAACCAAAAGGGAATAGTATGAATCTTTTTCTCTTTGGAAAGGGAAAGGAAGGAAAGTGTGACTTAGTTTACTTGTGATGCAGCACAAAATTTCTTAAATTCTTAGGGATCTGTTTACTTGGATGCCTTAAGTATGTAGCATGAAGAATAAAACTAATGTCAAATGGAATGCAGTAAAATCACTGTCAGATGAGCTGTTGGTCTTTGTGTGTATGCAAGTGAACACTGCATGTGTTTAAAATGGTACACAGAAATAACTAAATAGAGATGGTTATATGAAAAGCTGTTGTGTCCCTCTATTCCTGTGTGTAGAACAGAGCAAGTCTGGTCTATTGCCAGATTATTGCTTGCTGAGTGCATTGGGTCTGTGATATTTGGCTGCTCTGCAGAAACAGCCCTTATAAACCAAAAACTGAATGAAACCTAAGGGTGACATTTTGACCTGGTACGAGGCTTTGCACTGACCCTTGCAAAAAGAGCACAGAGTCTTGGTTAATTGTCCTGGTTAATTTGCACAACAAAATGAAGGTGTGATAGTGGCAAGGCTGGGGGCACAGGTAACACATGCTGAAAGATGAAGGCAAGCAACAGCACATGCATGTGAGGCTGCTGAACTGTCCTTTGCTGGATGTTGGCTTGGGATGAAGGTGCTGCTGCTTTTTTTTGCTGCTGCTGCCACTGTTATTCCCCACCTTAGCTGTTTAAATAATATTACAAGTGTGTCTGCTCTGGGATCTTGCACTTTCCTCGTGCTGTGTGTGTGAACCTCTGAGATCCCAGCATCCTTAACATCTCGAACCGGGCATAAAAGAGCTGGATGAAAACAAAAAGCAAATGCCTGCTTATCGTGATGGCTTTTACTGGTGTAAAGCTTCCGTGAGTGGCACTGCACAGAGGAGGGTATTGTCTTTCAAACAATCAGTCACGTCAGCTTCTGTGAGTCTTTGCACTTTCCTTTTTTACACCAGATCAGAGAAGCTCTGCATGCCAGAGACTTGAGCTGCACTGGATGTGCCAGTGTCACCCTAAATTGGAGCAGGATAGGGGGGGATTAAGCTTCACTGAATTGTCACTGATGAGTTGGCACCCATCAGTCTTGGGGACTTGCTTAGAAAGGATCCCTGTAGGGGCTTCAGTGGTTTCTGCTGCACCTCTGTCTGTGGAAGGGTGGGAGCAAGGTGTTCGCATTTTGAATGTAACTCTATGGTAACAGACAAGTTCAGGATTTCTACTACAGCATCTGGGTTTTATGAGACCAGCACAATTTTGTTGTTTTCCTCTATAAATCTTGCACTAAAAATGAGAATTATTTGCTTTGGTTATAATTCTGTTTTATATATATATATATATATGTATATATGTATATATATATATGTATGTATATATTATCATATATATATAATAAATTTATAATTTATGATATATATAATATAATAAATTTCTATTTATTTATAATCATTTGTTATAAATACTGTTTGCTTGCATGAGCAAGAAATAAATTTATATTGTCTCTGCTCCAAAGAACTAAAATTCAGCACACCTAAGTATTTAAATGATTGCATTATTCTACTGCATGACTGCCTGCATCACTGTAATAAAGCAACTGCACCAATGAAGCCAACAAACCTTTAATGAAAGCATTTGCATGAGCAGTTAACACCATGTTGGATGTAGTCCACCAGCATAAAAGCACTTTGGGGCTATAGTATCTTGTTAAACACATTGTAAATGTTTTTGACAAGAAGGCTGGCAGAATCCAGCTACCCCTGGACAGCCGGCATGTCAGAGCATTTCCGAGTGAGATGTATTATCCTGTCCTGGACTGATAGCTTCGGATAATCCTCTAATCTGAGTGATTGCTTAAATGTTGCAGCCTGTTTAGTTTTGCTTGGTCTGGGATGACTTGCTGCTGGAGAGCTCAGGGTGAATAAAAAAAAAAAAAAAAAAAAATTTAAAAAGAAAGGAAAAAACAAAACAAAGGACTGTAACACTGCAAGTGAATAAATGAATTTACCTCCAGCTGTCTAGGGTCCAGGCTGGACTACAGGATGTTGTATCCCAGTGGTGTATTTGCTCTGACAGAGGCAGCTCCTGAGCTCTGTCTTTGACTCTGTCTTTGATCTGTTTTTCCTCTGACTCCTGGGATTTTTGCTGAAGCTGTCAAAGAGAAGGTGACTTGAAGAAGGCAGCATGGTATTGGTTTTGCTCTGGAGAACACTGGAGCCTTTGCTTGTCCTTGTGTCTGACAAGAGTAGCCTCTATTCCTGTGCTGTTTGCCTTCTGCATGTCTTGTGCTCCCACTGCCACCACTACCTCCTTGTAGTGAAGCCAGACTGATTTTCATATGAAGCAGCCAAAGAACATTTAAGAAGCATATTCTTTTAGGTGTTTGCTTGATGGTAAAGAAAAGTTGTTTTCTTTGCTCTCAAACCACAAAAAAAATGGAGAGTTGGAAGGTCTGTGTGGAAGATGCTGTGGAGTGAAGGAATTCAGCTAAGTTCACTGCTAGTCAGCAGTGTCACATCAGGATTGTTGACTTTGCCCTTGTGTTGGGCTGGGGGAATGTCAGGTACTGGGGTAGTATTTCAGAATTCCAGACTGCTTTCTGGCCTCCGCCTCTTGCCAAGAGGACTGAGAATGACGTGCCCTGCACCTGGGCCAGGCTGGCAGCAGAGCAGAGCCTTCTTCAGAGGAGAGTGAGAACCCCCAGAGATTCAGAGAACCTGTACCCTGGGGTAGCTGGAGCCTGAATTTCCTCATCTGCTTCTGGGTGGCTGTGTGCTTGTTTAATCCCTTCTGTCACTGGCCAAGAAAAGTTACCGCATGAGTTCACAAGTGAGAATGCTGAGAAGCAAAAGATTCGGAGCTCAGGATTTCCCCCCCCCATTTCCTACCTCTGCTCTTAATTGTTTTGAGAAAAGAGAGAATCCTTCCCCTTCTCCTCCAAGAATCAAAACAGTTTTTTGTTTTGCTTTTCTTTTACAGATCAATTTTGTAGCCTGTCAGCTGTTTGCACTTTTGGCTGCATTTTGGTTTCGTATTTACTTGAGTCCCAGTCATGCCAGCTCTGCTGTTCGCCATGCATTTGCCACCCTCTTTGGAATATACTTTGCTGTCTTCTGCTTTGGGTGGTGAGTATTTAGTCACCATTTAGACAAGGCTTGGGTAAAAATAATTTTAAACTTTATATCAGCTTTTCTGGATTACATCTTTTTAATCTGAAGGCTCTTAATGCTACTTTAAAAAAAGATCCTAACCAACATAACCATTCCAAACCCTCAAAGTAAAATGACTCATGGAAGTATTTTTAAGCGAAGTATTTAATTTAATTTGTGATGTTAGTTCTGGAAGTTCTTCACCAGTCTGCTGTGAAGATACCTCTTTTGGAAGAGATGTATCCAACTTGAATGTGCACTTTGAGCCAGGCGACTCTTTCAGTTAAACACATAGGTAATATCTTTTTAGTAAGTATCAGTCTGTGTTGGATAGTCAGGCTATAAAGATGTTGTGTGGTAATCCAGCTTTACTGGTACCCTGATATGACATCACACTGATGTCATTTGCACGGGAAAATATTCTCTTACTCTCAACTGCCAGCACTTCCAGGTAACACAAATTATCTAAATACTCACTTTGTTTTCTTCAAGGTATTCCATTCACCTTTTTGTCCTGGTGATGATGAACTATGGCATTATGAATATGGCGAGTATTCCCAACATCCACAGGTGAGCTGATGTGGCTGCAAGTCTGTAGCTGCCCCTCTCATAATTTCTCTGCTTTCAGGGAGAATCATGAGGAGTTTTTAGAAACATCTTCTCTTCTTTCCTTCTTTCCCAGTAACTTGCAGGAGCTTTGTTCATGGAGTTACAGAAACAGCTGTAATCTCAATTTGTGGTTTTTTGGATTGATGTATTGCATTTTCCTATGAAATTGCTGGCCTCAAAATTTGACTTTTGCAGGCATAATAATTTATGGACAAACCTTTGATGTCTTAAACACAATGAAGTCATGTTCTCCTTGGTCTTGTATTCTTCCAGCTTGCATTTGATAATCTTTTTTTATGTGTTTTCCTGGTTGCTGTTTGGCCTTTCGTTATTTTCCACTTATTCTTGAGTTAGGTCATTCAAATAAGGTCACTGAGGCAGCTTAGCTTAGTGATCCACAAAATGAGGTCTTGCTTTTGGTACTGGGCTTTGTGAAAAAGTAGAAAATACCAGAACTGTTATTGCTTAAAGCAGAAGCTTATGGTTTGGATGTGTGGCAGGTGTTTTCTGTCTCTGCTCTGTCTGGCAGTTTCTGTAGCTGCTGCTGAATGTTCAGAATCCACATAAATCTGGGGAACAGAAACCATTTCTTCACTTGCCTTCAAGGCCAGGACTGTTTGAGAATCTGATAGTCAGATAATCCTCTCTCCTTCCTTTTTTTCCTGAAGAGGCACCTCTCTAATATCTAAATGGGAACCCTACTTATGACTTTTCTATTATTTAGAAATGTGAACTGTAAAAAAAATCCTGTCTACAGCAGTTACTAGCATTTTGCACCAGCCAGATAGGTATTAAGGAGGTATTTTTTTCACCCTCTCCCAGAGTGCAAAGCCCAGAAGTCTAGAGGTAATTAATAGTCATAAAAAAAAAAAAAAAAAAAAAAAAAAAAAAAAAAAGAGGTAATTGGACAATGTTTGTTAAAGAAATGCCATCCAGGGACCAAAATAAAAAGATGTTAGAAAAATCATGTTATGGTTTCTTGGTCATGTCATTCCTGTCACTTGAGGGAATTGCAGGAGTTAGTGACTGTAGATCAGAGGAACCAAGTCTCCAAAGGAATCATCCAAGTTATTTGCATCTTCCTAGACAAGTGATAAGGTGGTAAGGAAAAGGACACAGCTTCAATGGGAAACCCCCTCACTCTTTCTCTTTAGCCAATTAACCACAATGGCTAATAGCAAAATAGCTTTATACTGAAACACAAACCAAGCCAGTTCATATAGTGTCACCCACTGCTGCAAGAGAGTCGTGTGTTGATTTGAGTCTGTGTGAAATGTCACTCCAACGTGCTGAAAAACTTCAGGAGTTCTGAGGGAGGATTGGGTTAGGACTTCTCTATTGCATTCTACTAGCCATAACAGTGTGACTCAAAGCACATTCACATTGTTAATTTTGGCAAAGTAACAACATACTCAAACCAGTTGAGAGTAAGCTTGAACAATGCCACTTTAAGGTCTGGACCTGTTCATAAGGGGAACCGCTCCTTCAGAGTGGGGCTTCAAGACCTGGCTCTTTATTCCCTCAGAAAAATGCAGTGGAAGAGAAAAAATTTAATAAACTGCATCATTTAACCTTCATACTCTTTTCCCTGGTTATTTTTTGCTAGCTTGCTCTCTGGTGAAGCTACTAGCTTTCAAGGACTATAAATGGATGAATTAATCCAGCATCAGAAATGCTCCCAGCTGCAGCAGCAGTTCAGTGCTATCTCTGCCTGCTTGCCCCCCATTTCAATCTAAGTGCTTTACCCCTCAGCATGGAGGCTTATTTTAGATCCTTCATCCTGTCTCTCGCTGTTACATGTCTGAGCTGGGTGACTTGCCTTTGGATGGATGTTTGCCATTCTCCGTTGATGAGAGGGGAATCCAAGGACCTTGCTGAGGCAGGACTGGATGCCTGACCCAGATAAAATACAATAAATTCTACTCTGAATCTGCTGAAGAATCTGTCATGCCCTTTCAGTCTGCCTTTCATCCAGCTGTTTGCTGTGGGCCACATGACCCACAGGTTGCCTTGTGATCCATCACTGTCACTCACACTGCAGTTTATTAGCCCCCAGGGAGGAAAAACTCATTTCTTTTAAAACCAGCCATAATTTGACAAAGGCCTGGCTCTTTTTTCAGTTGTCTGCTGACTGATCCTCTTGTCTGATTTCACCTTTAGTTCTCCCCTGTGGTGGATGCTCTCATGGGTCCGGGGGCAGGGGAACCTCTCTTGGCTGTTTGTGCTTACCAGTATCCTGAGGCTCAGCCCTACCAGGCCTGCAGGATGTGCCATCTCCTTTTGTCTGTTGGTCTTTGCCTCTTCTCCCCTACATGGATAACCTCTGCTATGGAGTACACCAGTAGACCTGGTCCTGGCCTGTCCATGTGGTGCCAGCCTTTCATTCTGGTGTCCCAGCTCACCATTGCACTGTTTTATTTGCTTCATGTGTCAGTCTGTCTCCAAAGATCCACCTGCTTCTTTCCTCCCCAGTGTCCTCTTTCTTGCTCATGTAAATACAGGGAGAAATTACTTTTATGAAAGGCTGCATCTGCCCATGCAAATGCTGCAACATTTCCAGTCTTCAGACTGTTCAGCTGTTAAGATAGAATCTTCTATCTATTATTCAGGGCTACTGCCCTGCCCAACAGAAGTGTGCTATCATCTTGAAACACACAGTGAATTTGTCAGATCCTACCTAAGGAACACTTCTTTTGCCGGGCACTGAAGTGATCTTACAGGTCCTTTCCAATCTATCTGATTCTATGACTTTTCTGGAAGATGGTGTGCTTCAGCATGGAGAGCTGAAAAGATCAGGCTGTGTGCCATCATTTGCCCTTATAAAAATCACAAGAGCGAAAACCTTAAACTTGAAATATTTTAGTCTTTGCTAGATCTAAAGAAGAATTGCATAGAAAAAACATTTACAGACAAAAAATGCAGTGGATGACTTCAGTGACTGACATACAGTATCATCTGGTTTTAAATACTTAAGTTGGACAGAAATTTTGAAATAATATGCGATGATGGGAGTTTTGAAATTGAATTTTACAACTTGAATCAATCCTGTTTCTTCTTCCATTTTTTCCCCACCCCCAGAATGAGGAGACACCTCTGTAAGGTTTCAGCTGCATACAACACCATCAGTCTCCTTTAAGAATTTCTTCCAGGTCTTGTAGTGTAGCTTCAGACTTTTTAACACTCTGATTTGAAAAAATCAAAACAAGCCCAACCCAATTTGTGTGATTCTAGTTCTTGCTGGTACTTGTGTTGGTAACTATGTGTTCTGTGTGTTATGTTTTCAGGTACTCCTTTGTCGTAGCTATGGGATACCTCACATTGTGCCACATAAGCCGAATATACATATTTCATTATGGTATTCTCACTACAGATTTTTCCGGGTGAGTGAGTCTGCAAACTGGTTTCTATGTCAATCAGTATTAGTTGATTTCAGTAAGTTATAAGAATAATTTTTATGCTGTCTGTGGAGCACCTGCCATTTGTTACCCTTAAGCTTTTTCTGAGGCTTTTGTTGTGATCTTTGGAGTTTTGTTGGGGTTTGTTTTGTTTTGGATTTGGGTGGGGTTTTTTTTGTTTGTTTGTTTGGTTTTTTGTTTTGTTTTTTAAAAAAGGAATAAGCACTGTATGATTTTTGCACTGACTCATTGTTTCTACTGTTTTCTTGCTAGAAGCTGTGTAGTTGGGAAGGTAGAGCATAGTGAGCTAGCTAGGTTTCCCTGCAGAGCAGCCTGGGAGGATAAGTTGGGCAGTCTCTCCCTGGAGCTGTAGAAGTGACTTATGTGGGTGGTGCTCTGCTCCCTGGTGGTCTGCCCTGGGAGGTGGGGTGGGCTGCTCTCCTTCCAGCTTCCTAGGCACAGCTGTCAGCTCTGTGTCTCCTTTCCCCCATTCTGATTTATCTTGAAGCCCCGGCTGGGAAGGTGTTCCCCAGCCCAGCACCCCAGGGTGTGCGAGCAGGATT
Organism: Poecile atricapillus; assembly: GCF_030490865.1. Classification (NCBI taxonomy): domain Eukaryota; kingdom Metazoa; phylum Chordata; class Aves; order Passeriformes; family Paridae; genus Poecile; species Poecile atricapillus. The sequence goes on from NC_081250.1 coordinate 61,259,746, forward strand.
TGGGCAGGGAGGAGTTGCAGGTGAAGTTGGGTGAGTAACCCAGGCAGAGAGACGAGATCAGTTTGGGTTGTCAGCACTGTTTCTCTTGTGGGGCCAGCTTGTGGCTGCTGCTTAAATGGCACAACTTTTTGTATGCTGTGATATGTGTGATATGTGTGTGATATGTTTAAGGTTTTCATACATATTGTAGTCTCTGATTTCACTCAGAGAAGCAGTAGAGGATGCTTTGCAAAGAGAGACAGCTCACCCTATGTGCTTGGTTTGTGAGAGGAAAGTATGCTTTTGCACAATTTAAAACCAGTGTGCTAATCTGTATTCCACTTGTTTAATTGAATGTCTGAAGAGAGAGTAATTAGTAACATACAATGAAATATTTCTGTAAACTCACACAGTAAGTTTTACATGGCTCTTGCAAGTCTCTTTCATCTTACTGGCACAGAGTAGGACAATGAAGGTTTTTGCTGTCTTTGTGTGTGTCTCTCTCTTTGAGGTGGTGGGTTTCAGCATTTAGTTAAACTTCAGGTGCTGGAGGAGAAGTTTCTCTCAAACTCTGGAGGTTTTTTATTAAGGAGGCTGCAGTAATGTGAACTTATATGTTTAAAGAAATTTAGTTCTGTAATTTTTTCTGTAGTTCTTTTAATACACAAAAGCTTGTCCTCAAAGAGCATGACCTACCAAAAAGCCCATAATGGGATTGGAACGCTATAGCTCAGTGTGTGTAAGAGGCAGAGACAGAGAGAGAAATGTGAGAGATCATACTTTTCTGAATATTGTGTTCAGAGATGCCCTGTGAGGCATATTAGCTCTCTCTTGCTGAATACATTTAATAAAGATCCAGCTGAGACTGGGGGTGAAAGAAGAGGAGTGGTATTTGTTTTTTATAGACTAGGAAGTGTTTTCTGTTCCCTTGATGAAAAAGCAACTACTCTTATTTAATGATGAGCTTGAGGATAATAATGGTAGTGAAAAAATAATGCTTGATTAATTAATAAATTATTTCTTGATAAATTAATGCTTACTGTGTTATTTGATTTTGACTTGGTTCTTCAAGATACACACCAATTCCTAAACTTCAGTCAAAAATTGAACTACCAAATAGTAAACAAGTGGAACTTGTTTATGGATATGACCTGCACCTTCATGGTGTATTTTAGAAGCTGCAAATAAATAAAAATACTGTAGTGAAGTATTGAAAACTTGCAATCCAAAGTGTTGACACCCAGATCACCATCATAAATCTGTCTTAAAACCTGTTTTCTTCAGCTGTAAATATGTGCCCGTTGAAGCTTTTTCCCATACTGAACAGATGTGATGACCCAGAGAGATAAAATATAATCTCTGGACATAGTTTTACCATGTATGAGCAGCAACTGAACCTCCCCATGTTCGTTCTCCCATATTTGATGGTTCCTCATCTGTTGCATGTGCTAATAGGGAATCATTAGGACAGGACATAGCTGGGAGGATGGCATTAAAGTTCTCCCTCAGGATTTCAGAAATGAGTGAGACAGAACCATGGAGCTGAGCTCATCTCCCTCCTGCCACCCACAATTTTGGGTGAACGTGGCTGGGGATATATACTGAGAAGGCAAGACACTGGATTCGGAGGAATCTTTAAGATGAAATAAAGAAACCATCATCTGCTGACTTAGTATTCCATAAGTCTAGTGATATCTGGTTGCAAGGAGGAAGTTTTAATCCACATCCAATAGGCACATAACCAGTTCTATTGCCATCAGCTTTCCACTGTCAGTTCCCTGCATTGATGAGCCAGATGATCACTGAGTGTTTCCCAGCGGCAGTGCTGAAAGCCAGCATCCCTCATTTGCTCTCTTGACCTGCCTTGTGCACTTAGCAACTTGCATGCATAACCCTTCTGAAGTGTGCTTGCAAATATGTGCAAATTTGCAAATTTTTGGGGCATTTTTAGTAAAAGTTGGTTGTGCTATTTGTTTGGAGCCCTCCCATTTTGAGAACAGAGCTTGTAAAATGCAGGTAGAGATGGTGAGAACAAGGTAACTTCTGAGTCATATCTTAAGTAAACTGGAAAGTGAAAGATCAAGCTGTGGCACATCACTTCCAGGCTACGAAATAAGAAGGGACTTCTTACCTGCTGGTGACTAGTTAGTTCTTAATTCCTAAAAAGGGAAGGTTTGGTCACTCAGTCCCACAGTCAGAGCTGCATTCAAGCTCCTTGCAGCTATATCCTGATTTAAGAGTTTTTCATGTATTGCATAGTACTTAAGGAAAAACTTGTGTTTTTTTTAAAATGACTGCCGGGTTTTAAGGAAAACAATTTCCAGCTTGCTGCGCTTCAGTTTTAATTTATTTTTAAAAATGTGTATGTATTTTATCAAATTTCTTTTGGTTATATTATTTCTCAAATATGTGGTGATATAATTTAGGAATTTTCTCTTTACTACTTCCTCAAAAATCCTATTTGTTTTTGAATGCTAACTGTACAGTAATTTAATCCTGTGCTTCCACCTTAATTGAAATCAATCTTTGAGAGAAACATGCATGTTTTATTTTGCTTGGTTTGCCATGGCATTTGTACGTTGTACCTGGAAAAACTAAATCCTAACTCTTTCTCTCATTTCTTCTTCTTTATGCTAAGAGGATTATGCTGGTAAGTTGCCTGCCTATACAACTTAATAAAAACAGTAATAATATCATACAGTTTGTGTTTTCTCCCTTTGTATCACAGGCTCAGATTGAGTATAGCAATATGATATATATATATATAATAATATATGGCTTTAAGGAAAATTAGTTTAAAATAAGGAATCTTGATTCTGATTTATGGAAAATAGTAATAGGTAAGGTTTCAGTCTAGTAAGCTTCATGACCAAATGCCAGATGCACATGATCATCCAGAAAAAATTCAGAAGGTATGGAACTTGTGTCTGTTTCAATCCTTTGCTTGATTAGGGCCATAGAGCTTTTCAGTTTCCTCTTTGAATTCTTGCAGTGTCTGAGCAAAATTTCCTAATATTGCAGGCTATTCAGTGAAATGTCAGAGACTGGTTGTGCATATGGGAGTTTCTTTCATATGTGAGTAGTGGCTGAGAGAGCTGGGGTTGTTTAGCCTGGAGAGCAGGAGGGGCCTTATCACTCTACAAGTGCTTGAAAGGAGGTTGTAGCAAGGCAGGGGTGAGTCACTTTTCCAATATAACAAGAGACAGGACAAGAGGAAATGGCCTCAGGTTACACCAGGAGAGGTTTAGATTGGATTTTAGGAAAAGTTTCTTCATGGAAAGTATTTCCAAACATTAGAACAGGCTGCCCAGAGAAGTGGTAGAGTCACCATCCCTGAAAGTGTTCAAAAAATATGCAGTTATGGCACTTGGAGATATGGTTTAGTGGTGAAGATGGCAGTGCTGGATTAACAGCTGGACTCAATGATCCTAGAGGTCTTCTCTAGTCTTAATGATTCTATGATTCTTGCTGCCACTCCTTACAGGAGAGAAACTCAGTTTGTGAAGATCACCACACCCACTGGCACAGTTTTCAATCTTCTATGGCCTTAGAGAGACCATAGCTGAAGTATCTGAGAGACTTGAGGGGTTTTCCTCCTCACGTGTCAAATCAGTAGATCATTCACAAGTGCTTTGGTGGACACCACTCTCCAGACACCACCTTTGTGTTCGCCCTATCCCAAATGCAGAGCAGCAGCAGCAGCATTCTCAGCAAACCTCCTAGAAAAGGATGACCACTGGGAGATCCCTCTAAAAAAGCCATATATATAAGCAGATGCTTCAGTAACAAGTGTCACTTCAGGCAGTGAATTTTTACTGGGTGATTAGTGCTTTGTTGCTGTTTTTCTCCTCTCTCAGGGGCTTTTAGTTTCAACCACAAAAGGAAGGAATAAAAGTACAGCAACCGTTTTTCACAAAGGAAATACATTTGCTGATGAAAGCAAAGATAGATGTATTCTGTTACCATGTTAAAACAAAGAGCAGAAATGTTGTCTGATCCTGCAAGTTCAGTTCGTTATTTTCATTTTCTTGTCTTCCAAACGTGTGACATGCAGTACATTGCTGCAGTGTCTGTTCCAGCAGTGCTTGGTGTGCAGCTGGTCCCAAGAGGCAGTGCAGCAGTGCAGGTGCAGGGTGAGTAAGGGGGGGGTCAGTCTGTTTTCCATGCCTCTTTGCGGCTTTGCTGCTCAGCTGGGTGCTTGTCCCCTGGAAGCAGCCCTGAGATCACTTACCATTGGATGTGCAGGAGCCCTGCAAGAACTGCCGTGTGGGAACTAGGCAGAATTCAAGCAGGCAAGCACTACTAGAGAACTCCATGCGTCTAGTACATCCCTGGACACTTCTCCAGAAGTAAACACTCTTTTAAGTGAAATGTTTCTACCATGAGGGCTTAAGAAATACTGCTTGGGAGCTTTCACACACACACAGAAAAAGACAACACATCACATGAAGGAAATTGTAAGTTGCTTTGAGGGTGGCGAGTGTGTTTAGTGAAGTGTTTTTCCTCTGATATACTCTGATGTACTTCTTCCTCTTACTGTTGAAAGCAAAAGTACGAGCCGACTGCCAGCTTGGCCATCCCCTTGTCAGCAATGGTTACTGTCACAGCAGGGTGTGACTGTGTGAACTTCTTGTCACGGCTTCAGCGCTGCATAGGTAACCCTGAAATAAATGTTCTCTGTTTTGGAGTCTTGTCTGCCATGAGCCTTTTGACTCCACCTCCTCTCTTAGTGAAATCAGGTCAGTGGAAACTATTTCTAGCAAGCGTGTGCCAGACTTCTCCATGGGATTACCTAAGGTCAAGCAGACTGTGCTTGGAAAACGTCTTTTCTCTCGTAAGCATCGAAGCCTGCTCAGTGCAGAAGCCAGCCTGTGATGAGGTGAGGACCCTCACAGCAGCCTACAAACAAAACACCTTTACTTCCACTGGCCTGTGCTTCTGGCAAATTTATTGCATTGGGGAAAGCTGTATTTAAAAAATATATTAACTGATATGTTTTCATTTGGAAGGTTTATTTAGGGGAGTAAACCCCTCTATTGAGCATTCTCTGTAAATGGTTGCATCTTAGTCTTGTGCTATTTTTCAAGGCATCTAACATGAGGTAAACAAAAATCCAAAGCTGTCTATACCTTCTGTTAGATACCTTGAAAATAAAAATGTCCCTGGGTCAATTTCTTAATTTTTTTATTATTTTTTTTCATTAGAAGTTGGATACTATGGTTTGTATGTAAGAGGTACTGTGCAGCTACAACATAAGATTAAACTCATAGCCAATAAATAAAACATGGGAAGGGAGGTGAAATCACACTGCACATAAATCAGATTCTGGGTTTCTGTGGTAGTTTGTAACTGTAGTGCTTAATAGGACAAGTGGAGAGGGTGTGGAATCACCACTCAGCATGTGGCTACAAAGCAATCGGTAGGTGTTCAAATGTGATGGATTCCAAGTTGTTTAGGCTTCTAAATGTGGTTTATTTCAAATTCTTCCTTCCTAGGGATAAATCTTTGTGCTTCATTTTTAAGTACAAGTGTAGTAGGTAGATTTTCTTCTTAAATTCAACTTAATTGTTCCCCTCCAAACACCTGTGCATCACAAAATCTGGAAGTAAGAAAAGGGATTGTGAGTTTTATAGTTCTGTTAACTTCCCTTCTTATTTTTAGCACTATTGGCTTTTTCCAGTAGAGCTTAAGGTTTAAAGGAGTATCATGTTGGAAACAGTTGACTATATACGATATGGCGCTGTATTTAATGTATTAACTTACTTAATGTTTTATTGCTGTTTAAAGTTAGAGCTTGCCTGAAAGGCTGGATAGAAATGGCAATTCAATACTCTGGTATTTCAAAGTTTTAATAATCAAAACTCACATGTTTAGGAATTTATGATTCTTCCTTCCCCCCTCCCCACCTTTAAGAGAGAGTTCCAGTAATGCCATTGTTTTTTGTTCTCTGCCTTTTCCTGCAGCAAAGACATGGTCCCGTTGAGGTCAAGTCAGTGAGAAATGGTGGGCAGGAGGAGAGGAGGGAGGAAGATGCTCCTTGTTCCCCTGAAACATTGCTTGCCCTTTGTGTGAAGTGTTGACTGATACCCAACACTTATCTTGTGAAAGCAAAGTTTCCACCTTCCTGAGTAGGGTAGAGAAGAGATCACAGAATCATTTAGGTTGAAGTCATCAAGTCCATCTTATGACCAATCACTGAGTGCCACAACTAGTCGTTCCTTAAACACCTCCAGGGACAGTGACTCCACCACCTCCCTGAGAAGACCATTCCAAGGTCTAATCACTCTTTCTGTAAAAAATCTCCTTGGATGTCTAACCTAAATCTCCTCTGGTGCAGCTCAAGAGGTGAGAACGACTCCCACCTGCCTACACCCTCAGGCAGTTGTAGAGAGTGATAAGGTCTCTCCTGAGCCTCTTTTCTCCAGACTAAATGATCCTAGCTCCCTCATTCACTTAGCACTGGACTTGTGCTTCAGACCCTTCCCCAGCTCCATTGCTTTTCTCTGGACATGTTGCAGCCTCTCAGTGTCCTCTGAATTGAACTGAGCACAGCACTCAAGGTGTGGCCTCACCAGTGCTGAGTACAGGGGACAATCCACCACCCTGCTCCCGCTGGCCACACTATTGTTGATGTAGACCAGGATGCCATTGGCCTTTTGGCCATCTGGGCACTGCTGGCTCTTGTTCAGCCAGCCATTGACCAGCATCCCCCAGGTCCTTTTCTGCTGGCCACTTTCCAGCCACTGTGGAAAATATGTACGACATTTAATATGATGATGTCAGGAAGGAGAACAGGAGGTATCTAATGAACTTTGTGTCTCTCCTTCCCACTTGCCTTGTCAGACACGTCACTTTTGCTGTACCTTGTCTCCTCTGGAGATGGGATTTGAAGGAGACAGACTCTCCATCTTCTCTGATTAAAGTGCAGGGAAGGTTGACTTGTTCTGCTGTCTTACAATGTGTCACCAATGAGGCAATGAATTCCTAATATAGATGAGGAGAACCTCTCTCCTCTGTGTTTATATGTAGCATGACTTCAGTGCAGGCTTTACTCCTGCTGCCCTTGGATTGTTTGCATTTTGGTTCTCTCTGGTTTACCATGGGGGCCTTGTCTAAGACAAGTGTCTAAATTTAGACACTTGAAGTCATACGGTTTTGGCTCATAGCCTGAGGTTTAAAGTTACCCACTTCAATATTGGCGTGAAGTGCTTGCCATAAGAAACATATGCAACAAATTGAAGCAATTTGAAACAAGTGTTAATGTTCCCCCATAAAGCTAGAAAGGTCAAACACTGTCAAAATAAAAATTTGTGTTTATTGCAGTAAAACGGTTTGGTTCAGTGACAGCCTCTGTGTCTCCTAAGGATTAAAAAAAATCTGCCTTTTCATATGCTTAAAGGATTAGGATTTATGTGTCTTTGAAAGCAACGCTAAATTTTGTCTGGGAAAATCTACTTTGAGAAACAGGATGTTGAAGATAATGGTAAAAACAGCTTATAAATCACTTTTCTTGAAAGATTAATTGGAATAAAGTTTAGAATGACTATTTGACAATGTTGCTGGAAGGTGAAAAGTCATTGTTGAATTTGTCCATTCCTTATCTACTACCAGTGGTCTAGGTAACCCCAGAAGAGCTGCTGTACTCTCTGTAACCCTCTGTTACAATTGTATTCAAATTCTGTGTGTATTTAAGCCTATTCTGAATTTTTTGTGCAAACTTTTTTTTATTGTCATTTCAAGTAGGGACTTCTGAAATGATAAAAACAGTTGCTGACTGAGTAATTGGCTGATATTGCGTGTTCTGGTTTTAGGTAGAAAATGCAAATTACCCACACAGAATTACTTGTGGACTCTTGAAAAAGATCAACCATATTAAGTGTTAAAAAAAAGACCACTCAGAATGAAAGAATGTCTTTTGCCAGTATTTGTGTGTTTACCATGCCCAGCCTATGAATTATCTTGAGAATCTGTTTGATTTATATTAGTGGGATAATCAGCTTGTAAACAGTTTATCTTCACCATTGAGTTTACATTTGATTGCTACCAGGGGTCAATTTAGTTAAGGATGATCCAGAATATCTTGAAAATCTCTGTAGAACATAAGTATTTGATTGTTGTTTTAGACAGAGACATAGCTGAATTTAAGTTCCACTTTTTTTTTCTTTACTTGAGAAATCTGTGGGACAGCCACAGTGCTTGAGCTAAAAAAAAAACAACCTCAACCTTTTTCTTTAATTGTGTTCAGAAAATATATTACAATAGTTAAAATGAACAGCTGTAATGTTTGGTTTAATCATCCATGACTCTTAAAAAAGTTCCATATACTGGCCAAACTGTGTAAATAGTTAAATAAATGTGTACAAACTCAAGTTTTCATTTCCAGGTAGAAGACATCATTTGTGTTCAAACAGAAACTCCCATCTGGTTAAAGTTTTTAATTTATTCTCAAATGGAGAAATAAACCATTGTATTAATCCTCAGCGAAGGACAGATCTCTTTTCTGGAACTGGTTTTACACACAATCATCACAACTAAGGCTTTTAAAATAGTGGTGTATCCTCATCACTCATTCCCATCTCATGGCTACTGTGGCTGTGAGACATCTGGGCACCCTGTGCCAGTGTCCCAGTGGCAGAGAGATGGGGAGAAGCAGTGTGAGCAGATACTCATCCCTTGCTTTTTGCCTGCCATGGGTCCTTCCAGTTTGCAGATGTTCAGCACCAGGTTTTGTGTTTAAGGCACCACGGCTGATGGAGGAAGTGGTCAGCTGTCCCCATGGTTTTCCTCCCATCTTTCCTTTTATCTTCCTCTAAATGCTGTTGGCTGTGCCCTTTATCCTTGTGGGAACCAGCTCTTGATGCCACTGAGCTGAGTTTAGTCTTTTTCCCCCATTCCTTAGTTGCATCAGCTCACATTTGCCTTCGGTGCCAGGAAGCTCTGGATATGGGAAATATGAGTGACCCTACTGGGAACAGTGGCTATTCCTATGCTGCATGCTTAGCTGGCACCAAAGCTGCTGGGTGGCTGCAAGCCTGGCTCAGGTACAACCAGCTCCTGTTTCCAGGGGCTCCAGATCCCACATGCCCATACACTCCCAGCTGAATGGTGTATCTTGTACAGGCTGTTCATAACACAGATGCGTGGCCAAGAAGCAAGTGGGAAACTGCTGTGCTGACAGCTCTTCTGGTATTTGCACACAGTCCTAATTGATAGAGCTATTCATGTGGGGAAATAAGCATCTGTATCTGCAGAGTCAACATTTTTTTAGGGCACTGAGGAGACAGACAATAGGAGTGTAACAGTAAGAAGAGCCAGAGTTGGGTTACAGCAGCACTGCTGTATTCTAGTGTTGCATTGTATGGGGCTTCAATTTGGTCTTTGCCTGAAAGGAAGCCCAGTGGGCTGCAGAAGCTGGTATGTCCTGATGGTGTGATTTCTTCTGAACTACAATTTGCACTGCTACACGATAGGGAGACATAAAATAAGGCTTTGTGTGCACTTAGCAATTAAAAATTCCAGTGCAAGTTACTGTGGGGTTGTTTTGAACCCAATTGTCTTATGCCTGAGCTCCTCCTTCAGCTTTAATTGGATGTTTTCCACTTGTTGCTAATACAGCTATGCATTTTAAAGGCATAAAGGCATTCAGTGAGAAAGTTGGGAATAATTTGTATTACAAGACATGTAACTGTTGTTTCTGTCTTTGTTGTAGTCCGCTGATGATAATTACACAGAAGATCACAACACTTGCATGCCAGCTACATGATGGTAAGAAAAGGAATCCCTTCCCATGTCCTGAAGACAGCCTTTTTATTCTGCATTCTGTGGCTGATTTATGGAGTGAATGAATGTAGTTCAGTGAGTTGTTCCAAATGAAGAAGAAAAACGCTTTGTGGAGGAAAATGAGAAACTTAAAGCTTTGATCAGTTTTTAGGATCAAACTGTCTTTGCAATATCAGAGACAACTGTTTTCTCCTTTGGGTATTCTGCTTCCTTGGGGCAAATTTGGATTTTAGCTAACAGTATTTCATACCAGTATCTCCTGTTTAGATGCTACAGTGCATCTCCATTAAATTCGCTGAAGCTGCTACTGATTCTCAGAAGTCAAGGGTTGTGTTTGATACATAGGTTCAGTCATTAATGTTAATTTAGCAAAAAAATATGCTAGCAGTGATGTATTCAGTGGTAATATACTCCATGAGCTGTGAGAGATAGAATTCAGTAGCTTTTTCCCAGTGCAGAGAGAAGCACAGTTGCAAGCAAAATAACATTGTCTTCAGTCTTGTGCTGTGCTGTGACAAAGAGCACTATTATTTCCCAGTAAAACGCCTGTGTCTAGTACAGTGCAAAGGCTAAAAATGTCAGTTGTCATTAGCAGCATTATTGCTCTAGCCTACTGATGTTGCAGTGCGAATTTCTCATGGTCTGAGGCCCACTGCCTTACAAGCTGTGGGTGACTGAGTAAGTGCCTTGCTACAGAGCTGTTGTGAGCAAGGATTTAGGTGATGGTCACACGGTGGTTTGGCATTGTTTGCAAGCCAGGTTTGCACAAGAGAATCTAATGCTTTTAGCTGGCTATAATAGGTACAGCTGGAAGCTTGGCTAATTGACCATGCTGTTGGCATTCCTGTTGCTGAGCTTCTCTGCTTCTGTGAGTTGAGTCAGCTCAGGTATTGCTGCAATTCCACAGCAGTGTGCAGCTGAGGATCACACCTAGGATGTCGAAGGAAAATGAACAGTCAGAAAACAAAAAGACAACAGCAGAGGCAGAAGCTTTTTAAACAGACCAGAAATCCTACAGATTAATGATGGTAGAAAAGGTTCATTACATTGCAAACATCCATATATGGAGTTGATCAAATGAGGGCAGCTTGCAGTTCAAGCATCAGTGGCAAATTTCTATTTGTAAAAATTTAACGTGACAAATTTCTATTTGTAAAAATTTAACACAGCTGTCTTTAAATAGAAACAGAGGAACAAAATACCCAGTCCTTTAAGTAATTAAGTGCTAATTGTTTCTCTGAAATTCAGGTCCTCCCAGTATTTAGAAACTGAAACAGTGGAGAGAGAATGGAAATGAGCAGTTTATCAGCAGTCGTTTTAGGATGTGGGTCCTGTGTGTGTATTGGTAATTAAGGCCAGTATGTTTAGAACAGTAATGTCAATTGGAGCCAAGTCCCTGATCTTTTTGGGCTGTGCACATGCTCCACATCGAGTGCTGTGACTCATCCCATTTAGTCCTGCTGAAGCCACTGGGATTCTCTGCAGTATGTGCAGCTAAAGCTTTAGGGTGAAGGTTTTGAGTCTTGTGCTATAAGCAGCATTTGTTTACCACTGGCTGTGATACAAGATTTTTCTATCGTTTCCCTGGGACATTGGGTCTGTGCGCTACCTCTGGCCCCAAAGGTCTTGTGCACTCAACAGGAGGTTACCCTTCCAGTCTGGACCTTGTACAATTCCAGATTATTACTGATGTGTGTGTTTAGGCTTGCTCCAGCAGCAGGCAGCTGGGCTGCTTGTTCACACCAGTGGAGCTTCTGTTCCCTGAGTGCCTGTTTCCCTTCCCCTGCCCACTCCTCCTGCTGTGAAATGCTCCATTTCTCACCAAAGAGCCAGCGGGTGGCTTGTGCTTAAATGAGCTAGCAGCTTCTGGCAGCAGAGGTTTTTCCAGCCCAGGACAGTCTGTAGAGGCTGTTGGGGGTCGCCGCCAGTTGGTGGCATTGCCACTTCCATTGTGTGTGTGGGAATGCTATGGCTGCTCTTCCTGACAGTGTAGCCAGGGTGAGAAAGGGGGAATGAGGTAAGGAACTGGGTAAAGAGGTAGAGTAGAACTTGACGTAGAAGTTAGGCATTGAGATGTATTAAAACCACCTGTGACAAAGAGATTTTGAAATTATGGCTTTAGAAATTTATTTGTGGGGTGCAAGCATAACGTTTTGGGAATATCTTTTACTGTTTGTATTTTGGAAAGATCTAATGTGACTTTTCTTTCCAGGAATAGGGCGACAAGCTGAGGAACTCACTGCTGAGCAAAATCGGCTTGCTGTAAAGTAAGGATGTTATTCTCTTAGTGATGTGAGTCTAATTTTTTCCAAAGAAGTTGAATGTTTAGGTTGTTTGTTATTTGTTGGTTTTTTAGGGGTTTTTTTCATTGCAATGTCAGGAACAGCATAGTGGCACAGCAGTGAAAGTATTTCCTGCTGCTTTCCAGTCCATGAGATGCCAAAAATCCTACATGCTTCTTCTATTTGCTTGAGCAGTTTTGTTTTTGTAATACTGCTGTCATTGCCCTCCTTACACAAACACACCTTCTCCATTAAATTCTTTATTTCTTCAGTACAGGACTTCTGCCTTTACCCTGTACTGGTCAGTAAAGCATTGAAGTACTTGGTAATATCTCATTGACTTAAATATATACTCCACATGCAACAGAACAAGTCTTTGCTGAATTAACTCTTTTAAATTCAGGCTAAGACTATACTATACAGACTTGTTGGCTGTTATCTTCATCTGATCTGCCATGTGTTATTTTTCCAAGTAAATACTCCTCATCTGTCAACAATTCCCTGCATAGTAAAAATCCATTTTGATTTGAGTCTGACACTTCAAGTGCTGCTTTTCTTCTCCACAATTTTTGAATGCTGGACTTTATTTCTTTTGGTCTCCCTCCATAATGTTAATACTTCTAGTTCTTCACACTCTCATTTTTCAAATGGAGAGAGCACTTCCTTGAGCCCCCTTTTTTTTCCTAATTTGCCTCTCAATACAAGTGCAACATGGAGATGAATTTGTTGGGGTTTTTTTTGTTTTGCTTTTTTTTTAATGAAGAATTAGTGTTCCAGAATTACTCTTAGAACCATCACTACTTTTCACCATGATATGTTTGTTTAAGTCCAAGGAAATTATTTCCTTCATTTCCAAGGTAGAAGATTCAGCCATCAGAAAATCTGCCTATGAGCTTCAGAAAGTAAGGGAGTCATTTCTTGAAAAGGAAAAATCTTGTAGGTAGCTGTTGGGAAAGGTGAAACAGGGAAACACACTCCAATAGGTAGCCTTGTATAACTTTGCTGTGACCCCACAGTGTCTGTTTTTAAAGCTCACAGCATGATTTTTAACTGCACTTGGCCCTTAATTCTAGTCAAATTCTCACCAAACAGGCTTGGGGTTTTTTTTTACAGTAGATGAGTTCATAATAGAAAAGAAGATGCAAATAGCTTAAGTGTCAGTGGCAGACAAGTCATAACTGAAGAGTTTTAAATCCCCTTTGGTAATACAGCCTTTTGTCTTCCCTCCTGTTCTTGGTCTGTTTTTGTTTCTCACTCATCCTCTGTACATTCCTTCGTGCACTGCTCATGTCTCCCCACCCAACCATGTGCAGAATCCAAGCTGAAACTAATGACTTTATTTTTAATCTTACTGTAGAGCTAGGAAGCCTGCATCATGGACCAGATTTTGCAGGACAGAAAGATGACCCTTACTCCAAATTGTTTGCTGCATCTTTCTGTGAAATGCTTTCACCAGAGAACATACCATTCAGGCAGTAACATCTACAATAATCAACAGGGTGAATGCAGAAAATCCTTGCTAATCTAACTGTTTATTCAAACTAATTCCACTTCAGAATAGAAGTAGGCAACAGAAAACGTTTAACTGTTGCTTAGTTTTTCTGCTAGAAATTTGTTTTAGTCTTAAAGAATTTTAAGTGTGTTTTGGTTATGTGTGTGCATCGGTGTCTTGGGCAGAAGAGCCCTCAAGCATTGTGCCCAAGTTTGTGTTCTCATCGGAGGGCTCCATGTTTACTTGAACGGTGACAATTAGGGCATTTGTGGAGAGCACTCACTCTAATGGAGTACAGAACACAGGGCACAATTTGGATGTTGGCCCTTTTTGCCACATAAAAACTGCGAGCCTCACAATTTATAAATTACACTACTGTTGAGAGGCCTTTGCATTTTTCTTTTTCCATCCTACTGATTTGTAGCAAGGACAGTGGATCTTCTTCATTTTACATCAAATGTACAACCCCAGAAGGAACTGGTGGCATATGCACTTGCAAAATGGAAAAAAATTAATATGAGACACTTTCTTTGACTTTCATCTTCAGCCATCTTTCAATTAATGTATTTTTTCCCTCCCTTAGTTCCTTTTCGTGTTCATGATGCAATACAGGGAATTGCTTCCTTTATTTGAACAGTAGGAAAGTGCTTTTTCATTCTCTTCCTGTATGTCTCATGTGACACTTCCCATTTTTTGAAAGGCTGGACTGAAGGGTGAGTGAGAGCTCCTCCCAGGACTTAGAGCCCTAGTTTTAGAGACTCCCTGCCCTGTGGTTTGTATAACAAGGCAGTATGGTCCCTGACATCCTGGACAGACGTCCAAAACCAATTACCAGATTCTCATTCCTGGTACTGCTGACCTGCCCAAAATGGGCAAATTTATTACTGTTTTTTAGCTAAAAAGTTCCCAAGATTACAGCTTTTCAAATCATTAGCATTAGTTCACCTGTAGTTTAAGCGTTTCCATGTTACCTTTGCTCTGACTGCCATCTACCAGACATCACCAGAATATAACAGGCAGTGTTTCGTCTTCCCAGAACAGATCTAGAGAGCTTTCAGCTGAGGAGAAAGGTGTAGGAGAGGTAGACAGTGCAACAGAAAGAATTGGTGAAAGCCTTTGCTGTGTTTTACCGTGTTTTGTTTTGTTTTGTTTTGTTTTTGTCTGCTCTGTTGTATGTGGCTGACTTTTTACAGGTCAAGACCTTCTTTACTGGAGTATTTAAGTTATCTCCTCAATTTTATGAGCATCATAGCAGGGCCTTGCAGCAATTACAAGGATTATATCGCCTTCATTGAAGGGAGGCATGTGCACATGAAACTGTTAGAAGTGAACTGGAAGCAGAAGGGTTATGACAGACTTCCTGATCCTTCTCCAACTGTAAGTTTTAAAATGACAAAGATTGATTGCAGGGGTCAGGAAAGTACAGCTTTGTACATGATTCTCATAATTAAAAGCTAAGAAGAAAAACCAGTTTTGAGTTATCTTGCCAGTAAAGGTTACAGTGAGTTTTTTCTGTGAGTGGCTGTTGTTTTTATCACAAGGTCAGGGGTGAAGGGACTAGTGAATTTGCCAAATGGGTTTGGCATGCAGAATGGGTTCGTTGTTAATGGGTGTTCTTTGGGCAGCAATGGGAATGGGCTGCAGGTTCTGACAATGACAAGATGCAGTTCAGCTCCAGACAGAAGAGGAAATGTCAGAAAAAACCAAAATAGTCAAATCTCCTCCATAGCGCAGGAAATGTTAGAAGTACATGAATCAGGGCTAGTCAGAAACTGTAGCCTGTCCAGGTGATTTGCAAGAGTATCTCACACACTTTAAGATGACTCAAGAAGTAATTTTTTCACGTAGTTTAAACACTAATTTTGTTTTATATTTTTCTAATATTACTTAAAACCTTCTTATAAAATAGCCTTTTTGTAAAGCAGGATAGTGTAGCATGAGGTCCAGATTTCTATCTCTTATCTTAAGGTGACATTGAATGTGTAGCTTTGTGAATGTGCGCAGAATGTCTCCTCTGAAGCTGAGCACGTTCTTTTGTATAATGATTCCTGTTGCACACAATTATCTTTCTACTGTCTCTAGTGTTGTTCTGTCTGATTTGCATTAGTCTGACTGAGGTCAGAACAATGCCTATATTGTGGAGGATTCACGTCAGGAGAAAGTATTAAAATCTGCATAAAAAACAATTTCACATTACTTTATTCCAGAATTTGGAGAACATATAAAAAGAGATCAAAATTCAAAAGGGTGAAAAAATACATGGTTGTTTCAATAGTCTATTGCATTTTTATTAGCCTTTTGAGAGCACGAGTCAATTTTCACATGATATCCAAGTGTCAGATTACTTTTTAATTACAACTGGATCAAGAAGGGTTTGCTCATGGTGTGCATTTGCAAACAATCTTTGAACGACTGCCGTGATTGTCAATAATGGTGTGTAGGAAGCTAGGGAGCTGGAATAGGAAACACTGTGGCAGAGCACATATCCTGTATCATGGGTACGAGTGTGCTGTAACAACATGATGCTTTTTGGACAAGTCATTTTTAGCAACACTTCTGGGTGGTAGCTGGGTAGTAAGACCTACTCTTGCACTGAGCATCAGTGCTTTTGGCTTCCAGGAGGACCCAGTCTTTAGTTCCAGGAGAGGACAGTGCATTTAGAGAAAACTTCTGCTTTCCACTGTAGGGCTTGGTTTATTTGCTTGCTTTCCCATTTTAGAATTTCTGCATGCTAATGTGGAGTCTGTCATGAGGTTCATCACTGATTTTGACTTGTCAGTGTTCTACCTAGCCATAGGTAGTTCAGTAAACCAAATTAAACTAGACGCAGTAAACAAATTTAAACTAGCTGTGACTCTGGCCTTTCCTTGGTCACCTCTTCTAAATTAATTAGTATCAACTTGGTTGCTAGCAACTTTAATGGTTCTTGAAGCCCATTGTTTTTGTATGTCATGAGCACTGCCTTGTTCTTCCCCTTAAGCAAATGTTTCTAATGAATGTTTTTCATTGTTTGTGCTTTTTAGGGAGCAGTGATGTACAAGCTGTGTATCACACTAGTATCTCTCATTTTATTCTTGACGCTTACCAAGAACTTTCCTATGGCATATATTATTGATAATGAATTTCTTGATAAAACTCCCTTCTTGTCAAGACTTGCTTACCTGTATGTTGTAACACAGGCAGCAAAACCAAAGTATTATTTTGCATGGACGTTGGGTAAGTCTGGCTACATTATATACCTTTGTGTGTAGCAAATAAGTTCTTAAACGGGGGAGGAGGTCTGAAACCTGGGATGGGGGGAAATAAAATTGTCCCTAGACCTCTAGTTCATGTGGGAGATGTGTTCCTTATGCAGTGGACCCAGTGCTTGTTGGGCAGTTTGTGCTGGGCCTTGATTCTAAAGCAGTGTTGGGTCCTGTATACACCTTGGCTTTAAGCAATCCAGAGGAGAGACTGGAGAACCATGGGGAGCAAAGGAAGTGTTGGGAAGGACTGAAATCTCTGCAAAAAAAAGGGAGAAGAGAAGTAAGAGTTCACTAAAGAGAGAAGCAAGTTTTTTAGGAGCCAGCTAGACTGGTGGTCAAAATAATAATTTTGCACTTTACCTTCTTCTTCTACAAGTCATGTTTCACCATCTATGTGTGAGGAGCCAAGTCCTTTAGGTCAGGCTGAAAATATCCCAGATTTTTTTGCTGGTGTTGCAAGACATTGTGTGTGTAGGGGACATCCTGGAAGTCCAGCAAGCAATGCGTGTACCTTGAAGCTGAGCAGGGTGTCACTGAGATAGGATGGAAATAGCCAAGGAGATTGATTGTGAGGCTGTGATTAAACTGCTGGGAATAAAACTGTCAGATTCAGGGAAGGCAGCCAGGACTGGCATGTGTGGGATTGGAAAGGCTTTGAGATAAAGAATGCCTTGCTCACAAACTTACTTTTGTGGAAACCAGTGTTAAATTGTTGCCTCCATTTTTTTCCTGGCATTATAGTTAACTGGAAGTCCATTATTAAAGAGATAAACTGAACTTGCGTTTATGACAAGATCAAGCTGCACGGGCTTTAGAAATGTCTTACAAATGAGGCAGTTCTCAGAAAAGTATGCCTTGCATAGTGGAGGGTGAGGCCTCCTCTATTCACATCCCAAATCCAGGCAGCAGAACAGCAGGCACTTTATCCCTTTTTTATCCTTCCCCAGTTCTGCTCCTGGTGGCATGGCCCAGGGCATTACAAAAGTGCCTGCTGGAATGGGCAATAAATGCTTCCTGTCCTCAGCGCAGGACAGGCATGCTATTGTGTGGGAGCTGCGTCGCCGGATTCCTCCAGATCCATGGAAAGAAAATTCTGCTTCTCGCTTTATTTGTGCTGAGTGCACGACTGCAAACCTAACTCTGAGCTGTCAGTGAAACCACTTTGAGTCCCCGACTGCCTCCATCCAAGGAGCTGTGAAAGCCATACACAGCCCAAGCTGTTCAAGCCTGCAGGGAGCAGGCACACCTCTGCGGAGCTTGTGGAGATTTGGGTTTTCTGAGCAGCTGGAGGGTGCACAGTTGAGATCTTTCCGTGCTTCACACCTTGCTCTGCAGACAGCAGCATGGGAAGCAAAAGGCCAAGGAGACTGCTGTATAATTATTGCTCATCCCATGATTGCTGGTTTCTTGGTTTTGGCAAGGAAACACTCATTATTTGGTCCCTCTACCCTTGGAGCAAGGAGGAGCAAATCCAGGAGTCCACTGCTCTGGGGGGATGATTATGTGCAGCTCCAGTCTCTGAGATTGGTCAGGAACCTGTGGGCCAACTTCAGGCAGGGTTGGTGTTTATTGTTTGAGGGTTTTTTAAACAGGGAGAAAATGAAAACATGGAGAGGTTTCTTTCCATCAGCAAAATCTATCTCATTAAGGAAAGTGGAAAACAAAGCAGAAAGTTTCAGATTAGAGAAAGTTGCTTGCTTATTTATTTATTTATTTATTTATTGTTAGTCTTGTTGCTTATAATTAGGTTCCCTCCCTAGTTTTGTGCACTAGGGCTTCTCCATGAGCTTGTGCCTGTACTCACAGCGTTTACAAAGTAAAATCAGTTTTCATTCTTGGGGAAGAAATGCTGACCTTTTTAAAGAGTAACCAGGCTTGTATTTTGTAAATGACCTAGAAGGAAAAGGCTTACTTGTATTTGCACTTCCCTTTTTCTTCCAATGATCCTCAGTGTTGGCTGCAACTAGTGAGCAAGAGACAATAATGAATTCTCCCTTCTGCTTTCTTAGTACTCCAAGTAGGTATTTCTAGCAAGGGCACATTGAAATCAGAGTCTTGAGAGCCAGTGATGAGGTGACTCCCAGGCACTCAGAGAGGGGAGGTAGTTGACAGGAGTACATCAGTGTGTAATGCCTACTGTTATCCGAGCTTTTACTTGCTTTAAGTAGCTAAGTGTGTAACTGATGTTACTCAATATTGGGTTCGTAGAGATCTTGAGGCACTTTAGTGAGACACTCAGCAACAGGATTAGCAAAAGGCTTTGTCTGCAGAATTCTGAATGACAGTCTTAATTAACATAGCCATGTTGGAACTCTTAAGAGAAATAACAAGCATGTCTTTATGATATTAAGTGTTTTTTGAATTCTGGAAAGTGCTGTGACATCCAGGTGCCCTTTTGAGAAAAATACTCATTCATTTTATGACAATATCTGTCTCAGATGAATAATAAGGGCCAAATAGTAGGAAAAGTGATTTATGTTCATTGTTATTTTATTACTTTATTTCTTCTGCACAAGGAGTAGCTAGTCTTTCCTCTTGAGGAAATTACTCTTGTGTAGCCTTATAGTAATGCCCCTTTGCAAAAAAGGAGCTTCTCCGAGAAAGAGGGGTTGCTAAATCCTACAGAGCTAGCTTGAATGTTTGTTTAGTGCCATACTGACTTGTAAGCAAACGTGTCTCTTCCAGCAGTTTGATTTTGACCTGTTTTGCTTTGACATTGCAGCAGATGCAGTCAACAATGCAGCTGGTTATGGATTCAGTGGAGTTGATGAGAAAGGCACTTTCCGCTGGGACCTGTTGTCCAATTTGAATATCTGGAACATTGAGGTGAGATAAAGGAGTGGCTGCATTGGCATAATTATAAAGAAATGAGCATGATAATGGGTAAAGGCTTTACTGAAAGGAAAGTAAATCTATGCTTCCAGGCTGCTCCTCTTTAGCCTGAAGAGGTTTTGTATTTTATCTGTTGGACAGATAAAATGCATCTGTCTCACAGGCTTCCTCATGCTCAGTATTCAGGTTGTATTTCTAAATAGTTTAGTGAGGGCTAATAAATAATTTTATCAGATATTATAAATGAGCAGTCAGTTACTATACATTGTGGCTGAGCTCAGTGGGTCAGTAAATTGTTCACAGCTATGATTCTTCACCATCTGTGGTGTGTTCTGTTTATTTACTTCTAATAATCTTTCACTTTTGTAGCCCAGTTGAGAAGAGTAGTGGAAGAGGCTGCCACAAGTGGCACAGACACATGCAAGGGCTGAACTGCCTTTGCTACATGGAGAAAAGCAAGGGTAGGAGACATAAGAGGTACAATCCAAGCAACCTTAGTGGGAGCTGACAGGGGTACACAGAACTTAGATGGGTGCTGATCTAGAGCACCATGCAGCAAGCCACACTGTTCCTCAAAACATCTGTCACTCCTTCCTTGTGACTGCTGCATACTTTTGAGATCCATTAGCCTTTTGAAAACTATTCATGTTTGTGTCTCCAAAAGATGGCCCATATAATTTGTTTGCCCTGAAGAATATTTTGTGAGTGCCAGTGAGATGTGAAAATATTTATGTGTCTGCAACTGCTTTCTAAAGGCTTCCTCTTTAGAAATAGGAGGAGCCTTCCTCTGTAATTCTCTAGTTGTGATTTTAAAAGTAATCATAGATAAAAATAAGTTGACTGCTTTATTGCTGAACAATCTGTGACTAAGTGAATGTGCTGTAATAGCTCTTCTCAAAAATGAAAGCCCCTGTAATTCTTCATTGAAGATGCCAAAATTGGAAGTCTTGTTGTACATCCCCTCTTTTTCAACATTCTTTCTCTTTTACCTTTTTAACCATGATTAATCCTCAGTGTACTCTTTGATGAGTACAGGACACACAGCCCAGAAATGCTTTACACTTCCTGATGAAGGCAGCACCTTAGATACCACTCTGAGATCTTGACTCTACATCTGATTTGGTTTTGGGGCAGGACATGATTCTTAGTTTGGTGGGCTGAGGCTAGTTCCATTTGAAGGAGGAAACTAAAAGGCAGCCAGTACTCTTCAGTCAAACCAAATGAAGGAAACAGGAGCCTTTGCTCCTCTCTACTCACTGAACTGATTGCCTCTCAAAACTTACTTCCTTTGCTGGTCACATGGGCAACAGAGATCAGAAATTGTTTCCAAGAGCATAAAATAGGATGCTGTCAGATTTGATCATGTGTGCAATGAAAAAAAGAGAGATTACAGAGACCATGGCTTTGGGTAAGCCTTGAACCATCACTTTATGTGCCAACAGCAATGCTGGGAGTTGAAGTTTAAGTGTGATTGTACAGCGTTTACAGATACAGTCTGTATATTCAGCAGGAATAGCCACATGCATGCGTAAAATTACCTCAAAGTTGAGAACCTGAGTGTGAAATGTGACTATCTGATCTGTAGAAAAGATAAGCACATGGAAGGAGTTGTGTGGGCCTTAAAACATGATGGGGCTAAGCGCACGTGAGGTATTTGAAAGCCTTGGCAGCGTGCTTGTTTTGACAGCCAGCAACTACTTCCTCTCTTGGTAATGTAACAGGGGAACTTAAAGGAGGCCAAAAGAGAGCGACAATATTAGTTGGAAGAGAAACTGTGTTTTTCTTGGCTTCTCTTGGTGAAGTAATGCAATTAAAATGTAGCAGTGCTGCACTGGGAATTGCTAATCATTTTAACTCTTTAAAAGCAGAGGATGAAATGCTGGCTTTAAGGATTCTGCATGGAAGTGCAAAGATTTCTGCACATTCCCCTTGGAAGCCTTTGCCCTAATGCATTTTTTCAGTGTGCGCTTGCCTTTGGCTGATATGGCAAAATATTGCAGTGTCACTGAATCATGTACCCACTGGGCCAGGGTGTCCTTGGAGGTTTCTGCCAGCAGGTGAGGGACCAAGGTGGAGTTGGGAGGTGAAGTTGATCAGCAGTAGGGGAACTGATGCTGAACAGCAGAGTCCACCAGCCCCCTAAAGCTGGGGGAGCTCAGAGGAGGAGATATGTGTGGCTCTCTCAGGATACTGGAGTCACTCTGGTTTCTCAACCCTAGCAGTGGGCTGAGAATTGTCTTCTAAATTTAATCCTAATTTTTTTTGCCTGTGTTTTTCAATCTTCCCCCTTCATTCTCCAAACAGTAATAATAATAATAATAATAAATGTCTTTTTTTTTTTTTTTTTTTTTTTTGATAACACTTTGTTTTAGTAGTACTGTAGGAAAGTCCAGATTGCATAATGGGTGGCAAGATATCTCTTCCAGAAATAAAGCTGTTTATGAGCTGAAAGGAAGGCCAGGCATATAAAACAAGAAAGCTTCTCAGATTTCCCATTTTTTGAAAAGTAATCAAACACTGTATTTAATTATATGAAACAAAGTGAGATTTTAGAGCAAGTGCCAAGTGTTAGCAGTGAGCTATCAGCCTAATGTCCCTCCCAAGTCATATTAGTATAATGATGGATTGTGGCACAGTCTTAATAAAAGTTAGCTGCTAGATTTAATATTTTCCATGTACCTTCTCACTAATTTAAATTGCAAGTAATATTTTACAGGCCTCATTGCTAACATTCCATGTGAACTTCTTTCTTAGACTGCAACAAGTTTTAAAATGTACATTGAGAACTGGAACATTCAGACAGCTGCCTGGCTGAAACGGTAAGAGTAATGAAACTGTTACTTGCTTGTGAGATCCAAAAGCTCTCCACAGCCTGGAAAAACGCTGACTGGTGGTTCTCATAAATGTATAGCCTCTCATTCTTCCTTTGTTTCCTGTACCTGTATTAGTTGGTGAAACACAAGGGTATTTGGTGCTGTAAAGTTTTATTGCTGCAAGTGTAAAATGCTCCTATTTTATATATGAGCAGCAAAGTCATAAATGAGCTGTTCAAATCTTCCATAATAAAAAGCAATAGCATTTTGTTGTTTCCCTCCATTATCTTTCCTGTACTGTTTTGCTTTGCTATGTTATGTTTCCCATGCAGAGGTGAGTCTTGCTGTGTCACTGGGATCCATAAATTTAGCAAGAAATAAAGTCAAAATCTTCAAAGTCTCAGTGAAGTCTGGTTTGGAGTTACCCTAAGATGCTTTCCAGCGAGTCCTTGTTTAGGATATTTAAGACTTATAGCACTGAGATGATCTGATTTTAACCTGTGACTGTTAAGGCACATACCATAAATATTAGCATAAGTCCTAATTTTGTAGATTGGACAGTGTCTCATTACTCATTTCACTTTCTGGTGTGATTAAAGCTCAGCGTACAGTCGACACAGTGCCTGAAATGCAGGCACAGATTTATTGTAGTTATTGTAACTATAATGATGGTAAATCTATGCATCTTAAAAGTCAACGTCTACTATTTTTCATTATTCAAATGAGTCCTGGTAAGAAATGCATTATCTTGACTCATTTCTGTGGAGCACAGTGTTTGATTTAAACTTCAGATAGCCAAGTAGACTGAGTGTTGTTTACTTGAACTGTTATCCTTGCATCTGGGGAGTAAGATTTTTTGCTGCTAAAGTTAGCTGGAATCCCCTGTTTTGCAATAGTTTACGGCACTCCCTGTTGTTCCCAGCATCTGCCAGATAACTGTGCCTAAAAATACCTCTCTTCACTAGAGTGAAGGGTGGGGTCACATCTCTTTGTCTTTCAACTTGCTCTTGATCTGTCATCAGAGTTTGGAAGGGTAATGTAGGATTCCAGACAGAGATGTAAAGGTGAGCAAAGTCTTGCCTGCCCTTACTCCGTTACTGATTCTAATG
The DNA here is from genome assembly GCF_030490865.1 of Poecile atricapillus. NCBI lineage: Eukaryota > Metazoa > Chordata > Aves > Passeriformes > Paridae > Poecile > Poecile atricapillus. The sequence continues at coordinate 61,283,278 of NC_081250.1, forward strand.
CTTTGAGCACCAGAAATATTTGTACAGGCACTCTTTGGAAACTATTTTGCATTAAGCATGCTTCCTCATTCCATCTAAACCACTATTTAAATGAAGGGAGGGTGCCTCACGCCCTACTCTGTGACTGAACCAAGACAAGACAGCTAAGAAAACAGAGTAAGACCTTAGAAACAGAAGGATTTCAAGTGCAGTGGCCATTGTTCTACCTCTTCTGTTTTGTTTTTGTTTTTTTCAGTGTCTGCTATGACAGAGCTCCCTGGTACCCTACAGCTTTAACATTTATCCTGTCGGCCCTGTGGCATGGTATCTATCCTGGATATTATTTTACATTTCTCACTGGAATCCTTATCACACTCGCAGCCAGAGCAGTATGTACCTTTCATTGTTCTCTTCTAAGGCCCATGCTAGGCACTATCCAGCTGCCAGCTGCACCCTCACATGGTCAAGCAGCTTGTCCCTGCTGTGAGCCCTCTTTCACGCCTTTGCAGGCTTGATGTTCGCTGAAACTCTGCTGTGTATTGATACTAATTGTGAAGTAGCCAGCAGTTAAAACCAGCACCAGTTCTGGATGTGATGTACTGCTGTCCCTGGCTGTCAGAGGAAATGTTGCTTGAGCATGTACAGTTAGGGGTGCCTCCAGCTATGTCCGTGCAAATTATCTTGGGATTCAAGGTCATGTTGGATTCCAGACTTCTGCTGGGTCATGTTGCCTGTATGCTGGTTTAACTCTGGGCCCAGTCTTGCACAAGAAGCTGCCATGGGTTGAGCATTAGCCCAAACTTGAACAATTTGTGTGGATACAATTGAGACAGTAAAATGGTCTCTGTGTTTATGGGCCTTATTTTGTGTAGAGTCACCAAGACAGAACAGGGCTCACTGTTGTTAAATTTATCACCGCTGATCTTCCAGGCTGAACCAGCCACTTGTGCAGGACTGGGAAGCACCACTGTTGTCTTTTGGAGTTTGACTGTGGATAAATAACCAGGTTAACATGAAAGGAGAATTAACTTAGTGACCATTATTAACCACTATTGCTAGAGCAGGTTGCTGAACATGTGTTTTACCTCTCATTTATGAGGATTTCACAGATGTGAAACTAACTTAAAATCTCTAGGGAATGGCACTTACTTTTTCATTTAAAGTAACTTCTATTTACTATTGATAACCATAAGAAATGAAAACCAGAAGGGAGGAACAACTTCCCTCACAAAAAATATTATGCCAGACACACGGAATCAGAATCTGCACCTGTGGTTATGACAGAGTAAGCTGGGGGGCCATTTCTCTTTTTGCCACTGGTTGACTGTGAGATCTTGAATATGCCAGTCCATACACATCTGCATTTCTGCTTCCAGTGCTTTGTAGCTGGTGTATAAACCTTCCTGTGATACTAATGCTGATGACAAGCAGAGAGTCATGCACTGCTGTGTATCAGTGTGACTTTGCCTAAGAAATGAATTTATATAATTTTCTGCTTACTTCTCCCTGACCTGCAGATAAGAAACAACTGCAGACATTACTTCCTCTCGTCAGTGCCTCTTAAGATAGCCTATGATGTTGTTACCTGGGCGGTCACTCAGCTGGCTGTGTGCTACACTGTCGCGCCCTTCGTTATGCTGGCTGTGGAGCCCACCATTAAGTTTTACAAGTAAGTCTTCTCCCCTTGACTTTATCCTCCAGGGTGGCATAGACTTTTGTTAAATAACCCAAACCACACTGAAAGGCAGTTAGCATTTCATCAAATTTGAAAGGAGCTCAGATGCTTGCTTAAGTGTAAGAGGTAATTTTGCACTCCTGTAGCATAATAAGATTATAACAGTGCCAAGGCAGAGCACTTTGGTTGTTCTTCTCATTCTGTGTCCTTAGCGTGACATTTCATATACTCAGTTTCCATTTTCAAAACAGCTGGGTCTCAACCATTAGCAGTAGCCAAGGCTGAAGAGGTTAAGAATAATGTGAGTTGGCAGCAGGAAGGAGGTGCTGAGCAAAAACCAGGCTTCCAGCTGCAGAATGCGTATAAGAGGAGGTGTGATCACTCAGCAGGAGATATGGAGGGCTCCTGGCAGAGCCTTGCTCCTTGAAATGAGTATGCTTTTCATCATGAAAGTATGCTTCTTTTCTTACAAAGTGAGTACTTCCCCAGATTCCTTAAAGATAACAAAACGCTGGTGTTGCAGAGTACATTGAATGTGCTCTAATAAAGCCAAGTTGAAGTAGAGAAATTGAGAAAATAATTAGAAAAGGGAGATGGGACTACATGGCTTTACTCTTCTTTCATTTTACTGTCAATATAGAGTAGCAGCTTCTGGTTCAGAAGAAAGACAATTCCTTCCTCCAACATAAAAGACACAAAACTGGTAGTCAAAATAGCGGCAGTCTGTTTGCAGGAGGTTGAATTTCTACATTTTCTATTCCTGTTTCTTGAAACGTTTGATTTCAACACAGAAAACTTACCATGGAGTAAAAATTACTCCAAATCTTTCTTAGCTTCATTTCTTAATAATTTTGCCCTGGTGACTTTTGCCCTGGTTAACTTTGAACATAGTTAACATTTAAACTTAGAGACTCATAAGCAAGGAAATGTTACGCTTTTGGACTAGGGCGTGAATTTTTGGAGCACTTCACACCACAAGCAGTGATCTTAACCACCTTAGAAAGATATTAAGAACTATGGTAAGAAGCATAAATGAGACCACAGAAATGTGCATTACTGTGTTTATACTGGTCTCAAACGTCATCTTCCCCAAGCTGGAAGAACCATATCTATTTGGTTTAAGTATTTTTTATTTCTCTTCAACCTTGTGTATACTGAATTATTTGAAATAAAAATATTTGATGTTTAGAAACATACCAAACACAGATATCTCTGAGCAGTTACCTTCAAAAATGCAAGCCTTCTGTAAACGTCATTACCTGACCTTCCCCAGTTAAAAGCTGAGTGTTTTGATTTATTTCAGATCTCAGCACTTTGATTGAATTTTTTCTTTCTATCACTTTTTAAAAATTTTTGAAGCATGAACGACTTTTCTTCAGAGCTTGGCCTTGTGTAGTCTAACATTGAAAGAGAGATGGGCTGAATAAGTTTGGGGTTGAATTACATGGGTTTATCTGACCTGTCAGACTTTGGATTCTAGAGTTTTCTGATGGTTTTCTTGCTTCATTATCATCCACAGCAGCATTTTCATCCATGTCAGCAGACACCATATTCCAAGACTGTGTGAAATTCAAGGGTATATTTTTGTGCTTTCTAGGTCAAGTTCATACATTCTGCATTCATCCTTTAGCACTAGATTCTGCATATTTAGGTTGCAGAAGTCATGTAATTTCCCACAAAAATATAATATTCTTTCTCTTTTGTTCCCAGGTCTGTGTATTTTCACATGCACATTCTAAGCATCCTGGTGTTGCTCCTGTTACCAATCAGACCTCAAACCCACTCTGTAAGAAGGGCTCAGAATCAGGCCATGATGAACTCTATTAAAAGCAAAGTCAAATGATGCCTCCAAAGAAAACTGCCAGCATTGGGAAATCAAACTGTTATATTGTAAACAAAAAAATAAGAAGAAAAACGGGTTGCAGGAGGATTGAAGTACAAGACAAGTAGCATTTCTGTTGGCTGTCTTAAAATCGTACTGGAGAGGGCAGAGAAGAGCCTGGATGACTGTATTTCAAATTATTCCAGTTAATGGAGATTCTACAGGCAACGTTTACAGGCTCATGGGGCATTTCATTTTTATAATAAATATTTTTATGAAGTGTTTTTATATATTTAAACTTTTTCACAGAGAGGCATTTTTTTCTCTTTTACAGAAATACACAACTATTAATCAACAAATAATCTCATGATTAGAGAGAGGGACAGAAAGCAGCTAGTAAAGTTAGACCAGCTGCCTAATAGCCTGGTGCTGTGGGCAGCTGTCAGGGGAAACTTTTCGTCTCTTGGTTGTGGAGAGAGATGGTGCAAGTAGAAGACTACAGGCATGGGGTTGCTCAAGGTGCTGGCACTGAATTGTGCCCCAGCAGGGGGAAGGGGAGCGGGGCTTTCCCCAGTAAACTCTGGGGCAGGGACTGCAGCCTGAGCTGGGCAGCAAGGGTACTTCACATCCTTCAATGTGACACCTGCTGTTGATGAGGGCAAGACAAGTCCCTTGGGAATCGGTGTCTGGAAGCACTGATAACTGGCTAAGCCAAAGTTTAAAGCCAAGTAAATGAACAACAAAAGGCAGAAGGGGAAACTCAAATCTAGAGTAAAAGGAGGGACATAGAGCCTGTGGTCTTTAGAGCTGTGCTTCTCTGATGATGCAGCTGGTGCTCATTGCTACATCAGCCTTACTTTGTAGTCATAGTGATGCAGCACTTCCTTTTTGGTATCAATTCGAGTGAGGAGCCGTGCAGGGTTAGTGTTTTAAAACTTGCAGTTATGGGTTAAATCTGAAAAAGCTTTGTAGTGGATCAGGCTGTTATACTCAAAAACATCCCATCTGATGGAGGGGTTACATTCCTGCAGATAACACTAATAGGAAACCTGATCAGTAATTATCACAGTCATAATAAATCATTCTCTACAAAATATTGTGATGTGATATGATCACCACAAGAGTCAAGACTGAGTCCTTGTGTGATCTTGACATATGACTTAACTGTTGATCCAAGTTTCCTTGCTTGTAAAGTCCTTGACTTACAGGGACATTTTGAGGCTTGATTCCTAAGCACTCCTTGTGCATTGAGGGGTGCAACCTGCTGCAAAATGCTGTGTCAGGGTTTTTTGTTTTGTTTTGGTTTGGTTTTTTTTCCCTTAAATCCACTTAACCCAGTAAAATAGACTGGTACCACACATCAAAAGGAACAGAAACTTTTTTCTTAAATGTTTTCCAGGAATTTTTTTATCAGGATTTAGAAGCAGTTCCCTTGTTAAAGTATTGGTATTACTTTATTGACATTTAACTAATGTGTGATTGAGGAAAGAATCTGCTGTTCACTGCATTTTGATTTTTGTGTCAGATTAAAATTTTGCAGAATCCTAATGTTTTGAGAAGAAACAAATCAGTGAAACCAACACAAGTTCAAAAAAAGTGATTTTTTTTTTTTTTTCTCTGATGGGAGTTTTTTGTCCTGTGCCCACATTATGATTTGGAGCATAGTTCATGGAAGAGTTTATCTGCTAATTTATTTTAAAGGGTAAGATGGGATTAAAAGATTGATCTGAATAAACAATTTGCTTTGTGTCACCGCCTGGTGTTATTGATCACTAACATCTAATATGAAAATGGGCGAGTGGGTGGGTGGAATCACACTTGTGAGGGAAGGTGTTCAGGTCTGCTGGGTTTTACACAGCAGCTGAGCTTTCCATCCTGCTCCTGCTGAAACAGGGACAAGGTGACCCCCTGTCTGTTTTCATGGCAGCTTTGCCCTTATCTTGGCCAGTCATTTTTTGTCCTCATGTGTATGTTCTCCTCGTGGCACCAGCCTTAGCTGCATCTTGGGCATTTATTGATTCCCTTGAGGTCTGATTGTGCCATCCCTATTTCCTGTGGGAGGGAACCAGGGCACATCCCCAAAAAAGGGATAGGGACTTGGGTGCTGCTGGCCCTGGAATCCTGTGGGCTGAAGCCAGTCTGCAGTTGCCTCCCAGAAACGAAAGAATCAGTGTGAGCTCTGGCAGAGCCAGCAAAATTCACATCGGCTCTGGGCTTCGGGAAGACTGTGGAAGGCAAACGTTCCCAGCAGGCTTTAGCACCTGCGTTGGAAAACAAGTGCTCTCAAAGGGGCTTGTGGGTCTGTACCTGCTGCTCTCTGCCCTGAGATCCACCTGCACGGCTTGTGCCCTGTTCTGCAGTTCTTCCTGAGCAGTGTGTGTTCAAGAGGGGCCAGGTATGATCAGTGGGGTTTCTCTTCTAGTGTTTGCCCAAGTGAAACTTGCTTATCTGTAATGCCATTCGCTTATGTTGTAGTTTTGTCTCCTGTAATGTGATCAATTAGTCTGGGCAAACTGTTACTCTCCTGTCACGCTGCCTTCTCAACCTGAACCTGTCCCTGAAAACAGGCACCCTGGGAATCAAAGAGAACCAGTTGTACGGATTTAACGTGGTATGTTACATGAGCCAAAATTGAAACTGGCTTTTTGAAACATGGCATTTGCATGGAAACTTGGTGGTTGAATTAGTCTTAAAGCTGGGTGGAAAAGAAGAAAATTACCTAAAATCTTTGCTATACTATGTTACCATGGACTAGGCAGCATACCTAGCCAAATGTGGCAGTCCTGCAAAGCTAACACAGAGGGAATATGAAAAGATGTAAAATATTCCTTTGAAAAAAAAGGAAGGCTGTTAACTTTGAGGTTACCTTGATCAAACTGTTGTATTGAGCCTTCCTCTCCTTTTCTTCTTCTCAGGGGGATGATATTTTTTTTTATAGAAAGACTACAAACAGCCACTACTATTTAGAGGAGACTTGTGCTAGTAATGTGCATCTACTTTGCACAGGAGTACGTAACTCAAAGAGCCAAAGTAGAGATTCAGTTTAGAAAAGGATGATTTCAGGAACTTGAATTCTGGGAATTTTATTCTAGTGTAATTTGAGAGTGTGCTTCAGTGATTAAAATACATGATGGTGATTACCAACATGTTAGAAGTTTCTAATCCCTCTCTGGGTTCTTAGTGCTGCAAAAAACTTAAGAGCATCTAGAGAAATTCTGACGAGAACAACAATCTTGATGGCTTGTAAGAAAGAAATAAAGGACTATCACACAGAAATGAGAATGATTAGATAGATTGTACTGGCTGGACAAAGGTTGATTTTAAATATGAGAATAGCAAGAAGATACTACCACCATTACCCCCTTGGACTGAAGGCATATTCTAGCTGCTGCTTTTCAGCATATTTTGATTTTTCTAAACTAAAAGTTAAGATGCACTTGGAAGAGAAAACTGAATGAAGAGTAAAACTTCATTTCAACTTAACTGTGTGTTTGGTATTTAAAGGAGCAACAGCTCATCAATTTCTTCAGTGACCTGAATGCACAATGTGTGCTTTTACTGTCCTGTAATCTGTCCCCGGACCTAAGTGCATTACTGCATGTCCACTTTGAGCTTGCCAAGCAATGGAGGCAGCACAGAACTGGGATACAAGGTGGGCAGATGTTTTTTCTCCCTGTTTGGCTGCTGTGTTTTGTGTGCATACATTACACATAGCTGGGATTTTTTTAACACTTAAAATGAAGCAGATGGGTGAGAAAGCTGTAGATTTTTACTCTCTTGGTAGGTATTCGCATAAAGCTGCACTTACCTCTCTACACATGTAAAAGGAAGCTCAGCAAACCTGATCTAGGGTCTTTCATAGAAATACAGGTTGAAATCCCAACACCCAAGGAAGTTTAGGGGCAAAATTCCTATCAGTGACATTAGTGACTCATGTTTAAACCCTTTGTCTTCTTATCCCTGGACTGAGAACTTCAGAAAAATTATCTACTGGCTGCAGAAGTAAATAAAAACTTATCTTTAACTAATTTAAGGGTAGAATCCCCATAGTTCACCTGCTGTGGACAGAGGAAGAGCATGTGTCTCCTCATCCTTGCCCAAGTTGAAGTGACATGCATGGTTGCATATGGAAATATCAGCTATCCTTTGAGGTACCGTTCTCTTTCCTTATGTCACTGAACTGATGCAGTTCAGCTCTCAGGGGCTAGAGGCGTTCCACAGCGATACAGAATGGGAAGCCTTGCCTGACATCTCAGCGTGAGCGCGAATGCACGGTCTGCGCTTTAAAAGTCTCCCCTTTTGTGCGCCATCAGCCTGCTGCTCCCTTTCTTCCCCGAGATGACAGTAATGATATGCATGAAGGGTTTTGGGCTTGTGCTGGTGAGACGTGAAGTGGCAGCGCATTTACTCACATACATTTACGAGTGGTGCCCTCTGTGGGCGAGCACTCGAGAGAAGATTTTCCTCATGTGCTGAGTGGGGGACACTGCAAAAGCAAAAGGTTTTGCAGCAGGCCAGATGCCCAAAGTGCCAGGCAGCTGGTGGGTATCACACCTGTGGCAACACAGGTGTGCTGAGCAGGAGAACCTGAAGACCTTGGATAAATTGGGGGAAACCCCTATTATTACAGGAGGAAATGCTGCTTTGTTCATTGAAGAAATGGTGGTTTTATGCCTTAAGAACTTGCGGTCCAGTTTCATTCTCCTGACTCAAATATGGTCTTTAGTAGGGGTGCACAGGATGAGGGAGTATCAGTTCTGAGAAGTGCCCTGGGAGTGCCCTTGGGACCCAATTTATTGTCCCTCCATAGAACAGCTCTGAAAGTGAGACCCCAGGCTTGCCTGGAGGCTGTTCTACTGGAGCATGGCTCCCTGTGTACCCAGATGAGGGGCTGTGCTGCTGTCCTCTGAAACCCTGGCATCAGTGGCAGGCAGCTGATCCAGGAGCATGCCATGCTCACAGTCAGCTTTCCTGATCCTTCTGTCAGATGCTCTACAGGTAAATAATGCTGTGCCCACCAGTATTTGAAAAGGAGTGTGTACCACATCAAGGCCAATGTCCTTGTGGGACAGGATGAAGAGAAATGCTGCCACAGCCCAGACATGCTATGTAACCCTTGCCTTGTCCTGGGATGGACTCCTCTTCACCTTCAGATAGTGACATTGTCACTTCTCTGAGACAAATGGTTTTCTCTTTGTTCACACTTATTCTTGCCTTTCTGGCTTCTGTGTTAGTGTGCTTTAGTTTTTTGTTTTAATTTTTAATTTGTGTTTGAGAAAGATGGTGTTCTGTGGCTATTTTATATCTGATCAGGCTTATACACTACTAAGGGCAACCTTAAAAGAAGTAATTGGAAGGGATAATATGAACACATTCAAATCAATTTACCTGTCTGTTACTCTGATATATTTTTTATTTTTTTCCCAAGTATTCTTAAATGGCACCTTCCAGTGTGAAGCAGACAGTGGTGTTTTTAGGAACCAGCTTGGACAACAACCTTCCATTTCTGGCACCCAGAGCCCCCCCTGACTGGCCTGGTGAGTTTGGGGTGGTGGGGGATGCCATGTACTTCTTCCTTATCTCCACTCTGGGAACACACCTGTGATCCACAGCATGTGTGAGAGAGAGAATTACATGCTGCAGCCCTCAGCGTGTGAACCAGGGTGCAGGGCCTCTTGGGTGTGTGAAATAAGGGACAATCCTCAAACCAATAATTGCATAAGTGGGGACTGGATGTGCAGAGAGGCTGTGACAATAGACTGTGAGCAGGCAGCTCACGCCACAAGAAGTTGTAAAAGGCAAGTTTTCACAGTGCTGGCCTAAGGCTTCGTGTGTCTGCTGCCAGGGATGGTGACAAGGTTTGTCTGCTATGTTGGACCCAGCACCCACAGGGCTGGACAAGGCCCCCACAGGAATGATTGTCTGCCACAGCATAGCTGAAGGACCTGGGTGGCACTGAGGGAAGGACTGCAGCTCCACGAGCTGCCCTGCTTTTGGGGTGTGTGTCTGTGCCTGTTAGCCAGTCCCAGGCATTTCGGCTCTTGGCCTGGACTCTCTCATGTTCCCCCCACTCCAGTGAAATCAAGACACACTCTTGAAGTATGAAATGTCATCAAGAATCTTTAGTGTCTTTATATTTGCCTTCTGATCTTGGCGACTTTGAAGCCTGTGCTTCCAAGCTGTTCCCAGCTGCCAAGGCCAGAGCAGCATTTGGAAAGCGCAGCTGTCAATAAAACCATTTCCACGCTGCGCCCAGTCCCCCGGTGTGTTTTGCAAATGATGTAAAGCCGCAATGATGGGCACGGGAGCTCTCCTCTCTCCTTCCTGCCCAGAGTTTCAGCTGGCAGGACTGGCAGTGGCAGAAGTGCCCAGAGGATGGAAAGTGGCATTATTGGCGGCTTTCAGAGAGCTGGCTTCTGCGGAGCGGATTTGTTTTCAGCCAGCGCGTGGTCCCAGCGGCACGATATGGGCCTTCCTCAATTAGACTTCTTGACTGATGGCCAGTTTAATGAGCCCATGTACAGAGGGTCATTCAACATGGCAATTATACCTATAAATCTATTTGCAGCAGGGCTCGAATAACCTTTTGCACACAGTTCTCCATAAAATGACTGACTGATTAATTAACATTAATTTATCCACTGTGTGTAACCAGATGCAGTCTGTATGAAAGCCTCTGCTCTGATGTGCAGGGCACCGTGTGAACTGGGAGGATTTGGGGATGGGAATGGCTCTGATGTTGTTTAAAGACTTTCTTTTAGATTTTTTTTCCCCTCTTCTTTCTTCCTCTCTCCCTCTCTCTCTGGTCCCAGTTGATTAACATTCCAGGGCAGCATCATATAACAGGGGGCAAAATTCAATTAATTGAATATGAAATATTTATAACCCTACTCTATGTGTCTATCAGAGAAGGGTCCTTAATAGATCTTCTCATTAGCATGGACTGGTGACTCACTTCTCTGCTTTCACAGTCATTTGGAATTAAAATCCAATTAATCTAATGTCCCTGTGAATATTATTAAACTATTTGAAAAACTGCATAGAAGAGATATGAGGCAGGGGGTGAGGGGCTAAGAGAAGAAGAGGGAATATGTCTTGAGCTCATGAAGATTCATTTCTTCTCTGTTAAACATGTAGTCTGGAAAGACTAATTCCCTGTTTTCTGGAAAGTGGATAGCTAATTCTTAATACCAAAAGCCTGAGAATAGAAAAATATCTCGCTTTCTACAAGCAGAACTGTGTCGTCTTTGAACAGGCAAAAATATATCCTTATATCCTCCTGCCTTTCAGGTTGCTCCACTTCTTGGGTGCCTGAAGCAATGGACAGATTTAAACAAGGTATTTAGACACCACGGGAGAATTTTGGGGCTTGTGCCCAGCTCTTCAGCAGTGCTCAGCAGCTGGGCTGCCTCTGTGGCCAGAGACCCCGGTTGCCTGCCCTGAGGATGGGGAGGGCACTGGGTGTCCTTCCTGTTGCTTGGAGAGAATTTTCCTTCCTATGGGATGAGGAGTGTGAGGAGAGGCAGGGTGACACCATTTCATCATGGAGTGAAAGCAGTCAGGGCACGTAAACCCCTAGGCTGGGAGGCACTCTTGGACTGCCTCATACGGATATAGCCTAGAGGACTATTTAATTGTTAAATATCTCTCTCTCTTCAGTGGATAGGGCACTGACCTGAAACTCAGTGAAGAGGTGTGTTAACTGTGAATTTCACATGCGAACCTTGAGCAGGAGGCAAGTTTCTAAATTGAATATTCCCCTAATGGGAATGACTTGAGGACAAAATCCTTTAATGGCTCAAAGGAATTCAGAGACTACTGCAAGAAAGTGCAAGTCAGGAGATAAATATTTCTGAGCTTCTGAGCCTCTGAGGAAGAATATTCTGGATATCCAGATAAAAAGATGTTCCTCCTCTGTTTTAAAAACAACAAAATAAAGGATCTAGCCACAAAGTTTGTTCTGGTTAAAGGATCTAGCCACAAAGTTTGTTCTGGTTTTGTTTGCTTACTTTTGGTTTAGGGGGAAGTGGCCCATTCCTTTACCGTCTTCTTTTTTTTCACCCTCTATGAGAATCTTAGTCCAAGCATTATCACAGAATATATATAGAAATTAGGATACAACTACTATACGTCTGAATGTCTATATGAAAAGACATTATTTATAAAGACAGAGTGTAGAGACAAAACATACTTCCCCTGTCACAGAGATACAAATCATGCAAATGTCATCTGCTCTGGACTTGATGTAGCAAATAAATAATTGGTGAATATATGTGTTTTTAATTTACTGAGGGAAAGTTATACCAAACATGTCCCTTTGCCCATTGTTGTAAACCTACAGGTCACCTAGGTATGTTTAAATTTCTTAGTGAAAATCTCATAAACAGTTTGATTTGCTGCTCATCTGCACTGAGGACCTGAAAACAGACCTGGCAGAAACATATTCCCATCCACAGTAAGCCTGAGCAAGACACCTCTTAATTCAAGCCATAGCTTTTCAGAGAGCAGAAGCCAAGAACTGAAACCTTAACCCTCTTCACTCTGGAGAAACCACAGTGCCTGGAGGGTGGTGGCACCTCACAGGACAAACCCCAAACACCCTGAGAGTGGACTGTTGGTCTTCTGAAAGCTGGTTCTGAAAGCAGCCAAAAGCTGCTGGTTGGCCTTGGTGGCATTACATACCTGTTTTGTATGCCTGTCCGTCAATCCTCATTCATTTATTGCTGCTGACTTGCTGTGATGGATATAGAGAAGTTACTGAATCTGAACTACAGGCTTAAAATGTTATTATCTAAGGCTCTAATTTGGTTTGCTTTTGATATTAGAAGAGATTGATTATGGCAAAACTCTGGAGCACAATCAAATTAAGAGAAGGAACAAGTTTTTCTTTTCTGCAACTCTGCTTTTTCTGCAGCTGGTCAGTGGATGTTGTCTCCAGTTTATTCTTACTGCCTCTTCCACCCTAGCCGGAGATAAATGTGGTAGCTCTTCTTAGTGATTTCCCTCTCCCTTTGTCTGTTGCTTATGGTCTCTGTCCTAGCTTAGGCTCCAAGCCCCAGTAGTCAGGGACAAATGGTGTTGATTGCCCCTTTCCCTGGGAGCTTTGCAGCAGGAAAATAGAGAGAAAGGCAACATAAAGTGCACTTGTTCTGTGCTGTGAAGATTGCACTCCCGCTTTGTGCTGGTATAAAATGACTGCTGCTGATGAAGGGCAGTGGAAAATCAAATCTCTGGGTCTTTTTTCTCAATCTTTTGTGGCTCCCCTGCCCACTTCAGGCACTGTATTAATCATTATAATTTCTTCCACATTGCCACTTTGTCTGTGAGCTTCCTTTGAGCAGTGTTTCCTGTTTTGTGCTCTCTTCCAGCAGGCTCCAGCTTTTCTGGAAGTGGCTGCCTGAGCTCTTTCCCAGAGCGAGGGTATGCCAGCCAGTGCATCAATCCACTTTTGTTTTCATTATGCCAGCTTCCTGCAAAGTTTTCAAATTAATTTTATTGCCTTCCTCAGTTTTAAGGCCTATAAAAAGAACTTGGTTCTGCTTACCTTGGTGAACTGGGACCTGTTCAGGAATCTGGAGGATGCTTTTGCCTTGGTGCCGGGTGTAGCTGTTTCCCCGGCCCGCATTCAGAGGGTTCCTGGCATTATCAGTCCGAAAACATCCGGACCCTTCCTCAGCTTCCATCCCGGGTCAGAGGATGGAGCCATGCCTCGGATGTCGTAGCCCTGTCCCAAGCTGTGCTGGCTCAGGCAATCCCAGCAGGACAGTCCTGAGCCTCACCCCTGTGTCTCCATGCTCAGCTGGCTCATTCCAAAAACCCCAGCTCAAGCTGGTGGGTAGCGGCAAGGCTGAGGGTGACAAGTGATTTGATTTTCCTGTGAAAAGTTAAAAAAAAACCCAAAAAACTAATAAAAGCTTAGGTCTGTGTCTGGACTGTAAGTTGAAAGGGCGCAGTTCATGGTGGACTTATTTGCTCGCATTAGCTTTAAACTATGTGGCTCTGTGGCAGCACGGACCTTGGTGTCGGGTCAGAGTTGCAGAGGTGAGGGGGCATGAGGACACCCTTGTACCTGTTACAGCTGCATGTGTTGCACACAAAGCCAGGGGTCTGTGACCTGTGGATGCTTGTGGGTCTGTGGGCAGCGTCCAAAACCTCCATGAGGAAAAGGCAAACCTTACATTTGTGATTTAGACATCTTCACCACCAGTGAAAAAATGTTTAGAGGCTTACAGAGGAGAAAAATAAAAGCTCATCCTGGGCCAGACTGCCAGATAGCACTGGATAGCCCCTATTTTGCTTTTCTCTTAGCTCTTTGCCAAGTGTCTTTGAAACAGCTCCTCTTTCTGATGTAAGAAAGGATGTGTGTGTGGTAAAACAGTCTGAAAAACGTCTGGTTTGCTTGCAAGGGGTTGGGATATCTGTGATCCCCTCTCCCTTTCTAAGACCTTTCTCTAAGATTTAGGGGATCAAAGCAGACTGCAGAGAAATCATCCTGTGCCCCTGGAGTCACAGATCTATGCCACTGGAGTGTGGTTGAGAGCTGCAATGGATCACGATGGAGCCAAACAAGATTAAACCACTTTGCACCAGAGGGAGGTCGCAGAAGCAGCATCACTGAGGCTGGGGGAACCTCCGCAGGTCAGGTTTTCCAGGCCCCCTTGCTGCCGCCTGGGGCTGACACAGGGGCAGGGGTGGGGGAAACAGGCAAAATATTGATGAATGAGTCCCAGAGCATTCTTTCTGTGTCTAGCTGACTCTTGTTCCCACCAGTAAGAGATCCAGCCACTGAAGCTGGCGGAGTGGCACTGCCAGAGTGTTGTGTGAAGGAGACCAGAAGAGAGACTCGTGGCTTTCCCCTACTCTCAAGAATCTTTTGGGTGTTTTAAATAACAGGAAGGGAAGAAACATCTAAAAACTTTCTATTCCCAACAAAGAAAGCAAAAAATTTGCCAGTTTTTCAATTTGTTGAAGCCTCATGGTCTCGACTCAGACATTACCTGGTTTGCCCAGTCAGATGGTGAAAGGAGCTTCTCTGCCAGTGCCCACCTGCCCACCTGGTGCTCCAGATAAGGCTGAGGCCTGGGTGGCTGGGAGTCAGCCTACTTATCGTGCTATTTTCCTTCCCAACATCAGGCTGCAAATGGAAATACCTTTTCAGCTCTGGTGTTATTGCTTATGTGGATGGCACCTTTAGTGTGTGCTATTCATTGCTGTAATAGCTGCACCTGTGTATAGCCGGTGTGCTGGCGCTGCGACAGCTGCGGGCCCTAATTGCAAAACATTATTTTCTGTTTCCTGTTGTTGTTGCCGTGAAGGTCCATTTATAATGACTGCACACCTCTCTCTTTCTGCAGGATTCCCTGTTAGACCAATTCCTCTATGCTGGAGCTCTTCAAAGAGTGCTGTCTCCCATGGGCTTGTGCCCAGCAGCCTCCACCTGCGTGTCGAGTGGTGTCCAGAGCAGATGGGATGCTTGCTGTGGGAGCCGGCGCTGTGTGGTCAGCTGAGGGGCCAGGCTGAGCCCCTCATCATCACCACTCTGAGCAGTGGGCTTTTATGTGGGTTAGCACAGAGGCTCTGAGATGATTAATTCATTTGTTCCTGCAATATTCTGCCCCTGGGTGCCTGCGTTACTGTGAATCAATTTAGTACTTTCGGGCCTGGATTAATGCAAGTGCCGATGGAGCATGCACAGGAGGAAGGAGGGGGTGGAGTGGGGGAAGCAGGGGGATACCCAGGACGTAGCTAGCAACTCTTAAAAATGAAAAATACACATATGGAGTGTTTTAAGAACAAAATTTGTTCATTTGTTTTTCAGTCCTCTCAGCTATCGTGCTAAATTCAGTTCACTGAGAGGCAGCTCAGTGTTTCAGGTTGTGCCTTATAAATCAAGGCTGTAGTAAGGAATTTGAAATGTATATTGAGGCTGGCTGTTCTCTTACCTCCTGCTGTAATGAATTCATGTCTGCAGACAACAGACACAATTATTATGGAAATTGCACACACACACACACACACACACACACAGATACACACACAAACACTCAGAGGAAAAAGGGTTTTTTTCAGAGCTTTTGCTTTAGTGCTCCTAGTCCAGGCCTCCTGTGCCTGACTGGGCTGTCACAGCTGGTGGCAGGATTTTTCCCACCTTGTCAGGCAGCTGCTGGAGGACATCACCCATGGCATGCCCCAAGCAGTGGGCTGTGCTTCCAGGGGTACCGCTGCTCCTAGCCCAGAGAGATGCACCAAAACTGTCTGTACATATTTAGGCTGAAAAATGGCTCAGCAGTGCAGTAGGAAGTGGGGGAAATGACCACGCATCCATCCGTTGGTGGCTCTAAGGAAGGTGACCGTAATTAAATCGAGTTCAGAAACCCAAATCCTGCTGAGTGTTCAGGGGTGGCATTGTGGCAAAGAGAATCAAACAGCGAGTGAATAGGACTGATGTGATGAAAAGTTGACCCTTCCTGCACTCCATTTTGAAAGCTGGGGAGAGGCTTTGAAGGCAGGAAAGGGACTTTTTACAAAAGCATGCAGCGATAGGACAAGGGGCAGTGGCTTCAGACAAGCAAAGTAGGTCTAGATTAGCTGTTACGAATAAATTCTGCTGCGGGAGCGGCGATGCCCAGGCACGGGTTGCCCAGAGAAGCTGCGGATGCTCCATCCCTGGCAGTGTCCAAGGCCAGCTCGGGTGCGCGGGGCAGGGCGGGGACCCGCAGTGCCCGCAGTGCCCGGCAGGGGGCAGCGCTCCCCCAAGAATTCAGCAGCGGATGCTGGAAGCACAAACCCGGCTGTTTCTGTTGCACAACCAAAGGAAAACGAGAGCAGAGCGCTGGGATCCTTTCCCCGTCCTTTCCTGATTTTCTTTTTTTCTTTTTTTTTTCTTTTTTCTTTTTTTCTTTTTTTTTTTTTTTCTTTTTTTTTTTTTCCCCCAGGGAAACACCGTAATATTTAGCGCACTGCTGAGTTTAAAATAAACCCTGAAGGTTTCCTTTCTGTGCCTAAAAGCGATCAGACCTTCAGCTCACTAGCAGTTTAGGGATGAGAAGGTATTCTCAGTATTGTCAACCACTAATGCTGCTATATTTTGTATCAGTGAAATGGCTAAAATCCTGCAGCTTGCACATAAATGGATTTAGTTCTCCTTCACCTGAGGCAAATGCATTTCTTTCTCCTTCAGCACCAAAGACAATTTATGCAGCTTCTTGTAAAACCTTGGGTTGTGTTTTGTTTGGGTTTTTCTTCCTTTTGCATGTGTTCTTTTTCATATTTTATTTCAAAGAATCACAGAGCTTTTAGGGTTGGAAAGGACCTTAAAGATCATCTCATTCAAACACTTCTCTTGTGGACAGGGATACCTTCCACCAGACCAGGTTGCTCAAAGCCCCATCCAACCTGGCCTTGAGCACTTCCAGGGATGGGGCATCCACCTGTTCCTGTACTTCACCATGCTCTCAGTAAAGAATTTCTTCCTGACATCTAACTTAAATCTCTCTTCATTTGATTTCCCTTTTTTCCCTTTTCCTATCACTACTTCCCCTTTATTTCTACAGCACGACGGACTCCTCCTGGCTTACTTTGTGCTCATGCCCCAAGGATTAAGGCAAGGGCAGGAGTACAGTGCAGACAATTCAATAACACAGGGAAAAAAATAAGCTTCACAAGAAAAATTGTCTAGATAATGATGTATCTGTGTGCTGCGAACAAATCCTCCTTGAATGTCACAGCTCCATGAGAGTTGCTGTAGTAGAAGCTAGAAAATATCAGTGCATCAAAGGAGTGTTTTTTAGGGCCGCTTACACGGGAGTCTCCTCAATTCCAACTTCTTTTTCACTGCATGCATACATGAAGGCTGCTCTGGAAGTGCAAGTGAGGTACAGAAGGGGCTGGATGGTGGCATGGTGAAGGGTGCTTTGTAATGCTATGGGTGTTCCACGGCTGCCTGTATTTCTGACCTGAAAATGCTAGCGAGGAGTGTTTGCAAATGTTTGCATTTCTTTCAGGTCCTTTGACAGTGGCACCCAAAGTCCATTCTAGACATTTTCCTGAGGAGGCCAAACATCTGTGAGGGACAAGGCTGAGGGCCATAGCCAGCTAATCTCTACATAGTGCACTGCTTTTCTGCCTCCTGTGAATTCAGTGAGTGTGGAAGCAGCGGGGCAGGAAGTCCCAGGAAGGGAAGGAAAACTCTCTGTACACAGAACCAGCGCAGTACCAGGGGCAGCTCCCCTCCAGAAACACCTCACACCTTACATAGCAGGATTTTCATTTGGCCCATTCCTTGGGATGCTTGGACACAGCTTTGAGCCTGCCAGGGTTGGTGTTAGCTGAAGTTACCTGTCTCAGACACGAGACCAAGGCCAAGAATTGTTTCCAAAGAGGCTGTTGAGTGACCATTACTGATTGAAAGTAGCTTGTCAGGCTGAAACTTTAACAGTGCACAGAGATACTAAGTGCTAGGTTCCCACATGGCCTTGTTCATCTCTATGCCTGTTGGCTTTTTCCTGACTTGTCTGTTCTGGAAGAAATCATTTTACAAAACAACAGGACAATGCTGATAAATCTTTCCTGTGGTAGGGAACAGCTTCATCTGGATTTGAAAAACCATGCCAAGCCTTTGAATATCCTCGTCTTGCTGCTCACCTTTTTCTGTGTGCTGGGTAATTCAGTTAGGGGAAAGCAGAAAGAGAGAATCCCATATCCCTATTTTTAAAAAAATAGAATTAATTTCTAATTAAGAAATTAGTTTCAAGGCAGAGCAAAGCAAAGGTAAGCTTTACCAAGCTGGCTTTACCAGCGAGTTCTGTGACTGCAGCTTTTTTGTGCCTTTTTTTCAGAGGGGAAATCCTAAAAGATGGATGAGGTGTACATGGTTTGATCATGATACAGCAGCTCTTACCTCCACTTCTCTGGCTAAAACCAGCTGAGGGCTGCATGGATGGCTGTTACCATCTGTCAGTTGTGAAATGATTTGATGGTTTTGAGTTGTGTTTCTATGGGAAGAGTTTCTATTTAACAAGAAAACACCAGTGAAACAGGCGCTTTTGCTAATCGTTAGAGGGGCCAGAGATTGAATAGATGATGGAAACTGCATTTCTTTCTCATCTTGCTCTTGTCAACACTGGGTGAAAAATAGAGCAGGCCTCAACTCGGGAAAACAGCTTCGTCAAATTTTGAACTTCTAAAGTTATTTTCATTGTGTGGGGACCAGAACAGACTTTTTTTTTTATTTCTTGTGAAATAGGCCATAGTATCCTTTAAAAAAATTTGTTAGCAGGATAACTCTTGAGATATTTAATTTACTGAAAGCAGCTTTATTTTTTTCAGACAGCAAAACCACTCAGCAGTGACTTAGGTGCTAATTTTGTTAAAATGATGGTAAATTTTTCCAAAAGGAGGGAAAAACCTGGAAAAGTTTTTTTTTTTTTTCAACTAAAATGTATTCAATGTGAAAATCTCCATTGTTTTTGGGTGAAAAATGTATCCTAGCCATTAGTCATTGATTATTCAAAGCCAGGTTTGGGGGTTTTTTATTTGTAATAATTAGTAGCAGCATTGCAAAACAGATCTTTAGTTGAGGTTCATTTGAACTCCTTGCAGTTGCCTGTCTTTGATTATTTTTACAGATTTTCAATTATTTACACCTTTTTTCCCCTCACTTTTTTTTTTTTTTTTCATTAGATCCATGCCAGTAGACTTGAGGGAGGACTAGGATCCTGTTGTGAGCAGTGTTGCACAAGAATGTAGCAAGAGCCAGTTGCTGCCCCAAAGAGTTTTATAAACAGCGCGATGAAGGCAGATGACATTTGGGAGTGGAAGCAGGCAAATGGAGACAGAGGAACACGTCCAAGGTCAAGGCTGGGAGGCAATCCAGATTTCCACTGTCCTTGTCCAGGGCCTGACTCATGACTGGCTCAGGCTTTTCCACTCTGACCCCTTCTTCAGTATTGTGCAGTTGGGTGCACTTTTCCATCAGCCTTCTCTCCTGTTTGGCAACACCTTTTGGGGAGCCACTTCCTTCATGGTCAGATGTCAGCAGAGATGGCTCAGCTGAGCCCTGAGCTCCAAGCCCATGGCCAGCAGTTCCTGGAGCCCTGTGCTTCAAGGGGATGGAGGAGAATCCCACAGCAGGCGGTTATGAAATGGCTCACCCCTGGGAAACTTTCCTTTGAACTGCTGTCAATTAAAGGATAACTTATGGCCTTGAGCGCTAGTTGATTTTTTTTCATAATATTTACTATTTAAATTCTAGATGTTCTTGTTTCCCAAGAACTTGGTCTTGTTTGCACTTGGTCTGCCTAATTTAAGCTAAACCAGCCCCTCAGGGCAGGGTTCTGATCTTCTTATGTTTGTTAATTGCCATGTCCCCCCTAAAATCATGCAGATTGTAATAAATAAAATAACAATGCTGGGTCCTTCTGGTTTTAGCCAGTCATTCCCAAAGTCAATCTTTCCTTCTGTTTTTGGTGCTGGTTAGGCATACTCCTTGTGTTGAAATCATCTTTGTTCCAGATTTTAAAACAAAAGAAAATTGTATTTAAATGAACAAAATCAAATCCAAGGAGATGAGGACCATATTTGGGATGTCTGTATCTTTGCTTCTGCAACGTTTTAGGTTTGGGCACCTGATTCACCAAAGATTCCTCAGCAGTGAATTTCAGTATCAAGAGTGAGACCTTCAGGCAGGATAGATCTGGCTGCTTCCCTGAAGGAGAGGGGAATTGAGGGCATGGCACCTTTGAAGCTGCCCCAGGGACACCTGCCAGACAAGACTCATTTTGGGATGGCTTGTGGGGTGGAATGAGTTCCGTAGGAAAGAGCTCCAGGGTTAGCCACAGCCATCCCTCTTGCCTGCTCCTGGCACAGCAACCAGACTGGCTGAAACCAGTGTGTGGTGGGTGAGGTGAATAACTCAGCTCCTCCCTAGGTGAGGCAAAGATGTAGCTCTTATAGGGTCTTCTCAAAGCTGTAGTTTTGGATGATTTGAATACAACCTACCCTGGAGCTTGCATGTGCTGAGGAGGTGTGTGTGCTGAAAGGGAAGTCAGCTGTCACTGCTTTGGAGAAGGAAGGGATACCTCCTCACCTGTGATGCTTGTGGACCTGACACAAGGTGCACTTAGCTTATGAAAGTTTTGGCACCTTTATCATAAACCTTCGGATCATACACCTCCAACACAATATTGTGAATGGCTTCTCCCCAGAGCATAACAAAGGAAAAAGGGTTTTCTCTGGGCAACATGAATTTGCTGTAGTACCTTGAGTTTACATTTCACTGTGCTTGTCTAAATGTTGCAAACCCATCTGTGAAGCAATCGAGGAAACCCCACTGCAGCTACACAAATGTAGTGATGTAAAAAACCAAACCTGCCACCCAACTCCAGCCCTCTGTGGTCCAGCCTGAGAAAAATGAAGATAAACAAAACCTCATGTGAATTCTGGTCCAGCCCCTGTTTCTAGGTCTGGCTGAGATTGAAGATGACTCATTTACGGTGACATGGTGGTGAAAATGAGCATCTGGATTGGTTTTCTAGAATGCAAAAAGCCACAATGTGCGTGCTGCAGTCCTGCACACTGAAGTGGGATTGTTTTCATGAATGGACTGCTGGAGCTCTTATCCATCTTTCTACACTCCCTTTCCTCTTCTCCAGCCTCACAAACCAAGTTGGGAGGTCAGGGAGAGGACCTCCTACTCCCATGCATGCTAGCCTGCATCCTCAGAGAGAAGCAAGCATGCTGGCTGCCTGCTTGGGAGCAGTGCTCAGATGCAAGCCTCCACCACAGATGGCTGAGACTGAGTTTTCAGTTCACTGGGTCTGTTATTTCTACCCTGTTTGAACCAGAAATATGTTTGTTTAAATATTTTCTCTGAAATTTCACTTTTGGAAATTTGCCTTGTAGCATTTCAGAAGTAGATCACTTGGTCATTTATTTAATTTGAAAGCTAATTATTACAATTTTATGGTGTTCCTTGATGTCAGTTATCAGAACTATCCTGATAAGTAATACAAATAGTACAGCCCCCAAAATAAACCACCTAAAAACATTTGACATTAGATTCTCAAATATAATTTCAAAACTCAAAAATCTGACCTCAAAATGCCAATGTGTTCTGGATTGAAAATTCTAATTTTTATTTCATTCCAGTATCTTTTTAATGAGACTTTTATCGAGATCATTGCTAAAGAGATTAATTGGGTAAAGGCTTAAGTTTTGCATTAGGATTTCACTCTTAAATTCTGTTGAATTCTCCATTACCCTGTACCTGAAGCAGAGACATTTATATAAGGTAAATGTTTCCATTGATTCTGGATGAGATGCTTTTGCCTGGGTCTTAGAGAAATGTTAAATGAAACATCCTGTTAAGAGTTTGATTTAATGCCACAGTGAATTTATCTTAATGTATCTCTATTTTCTCAGACCTATCTGGGCTCCAGCTCTTTTCATTAGGGGTAAATACTCAGAAACTAAGTCACTGCCTGCTTACATGTCATACCTGACTGAGCCAAGCCAAGAGGGACTTATGATGACAATATTAAATATGATATAAAATATTAACATGTAAATATGGTGATGGAGAGTACCAAGAGAAAACTTCTGCCATATTTCTGTGTAGCTTTCATCATTCCTTCTGAAGGAGCTGAAGGAGAGATCAGAAGAAGACAAGGTTAGGAGATAGGGCAGCAAGGCTCAAGGTTTAATGTTGGATGTGGCAAATTTTGGGGTCATTATAATTTCTGATGGTGGTGAGTTCCACACCACAT
This sequence comes from Poecile atricapillus, assembly GCF_030490865.1. NCBI lineage: Eukaryota > Metazoa > Chordata > Aves > Passeriformes > Paridae > Poecile > Poecile atricapillus. The sequence goes on from NC_081250.1 coordinate 61,305,518, forward strand.
AAATCTTGGGTCTGTGGGAGAGTGGCCACGTGCTGCTGTCAGGAGGAGATGGATGGCTGGTGGGAGAGGTGGGCTCCCAGGTGAGCCTGGCGGGGCTGCGCAGCCGCAGCAGCCGGCTGAAACATGTCCCTGGCTCCACCGAGGAGTCTGCATCCCACTAGCAGGATGGGGGTGGAGGTTTGTTCCCAGGGACCTGCTTTGCTGAGCAGATGTGCTGCTCTGCTTTGCACCAGTGCATAGCTGGGATTTTTATTTATTTATTTATTTATTTATTTATTTATTTATTTATTTAGTTAGTTAGTTAGTTAGTTAGTTTGTTTGTTTTTATAACAGCAGGAAGCATCAAAACTGTGTGCACCTCACTCACTCTGGGGAGAAACACTAATCACGGGCAGATGAGAATCACTTTGTTTTGTACCTGCAGTTTCTTATCTCATAGTGTTCAACCCAGTCCTCAGAGTACCAGGATTGACCCCAACAGCTGAGTAGGCATTGCCAGGCAGAGGAAGACAGCTGAAACCAAAGAAATCTCTCCCACAAATTGCCAATGTCCTGTCAGGACACACATGGGAACAACACAGAGCTGCTCACAACCCATCTCTCCAGAGACCCAGCACTCCTCCTGTCAGCCTGGCATCCAGAAGCCCGTCTCTGTACCGGACCAAGAGCTGGGGTTAAACCACAAGATGGCTGGGGCTTGCAGATGGCCTGCACAATTCACAGAGAGTGCTTCTGTTGGCCCTTTGCATGAGGCTCCTCATCACAGGACAGCAGCAGGGTGGCAGGGCTGTACTTCATCTCATCCTTGGTTGTCCCCTCCTGTCTCTGCACTCCTTGCCTTGTGCTGAGCAGGATAGCAAAGTGAAGATAATGATCCTCATTTGTATCAGTTAAGGTCTCAGCCCACTCTGGAATTTACTTCATTAGGACTGTAGGCTGAATTTATTTTAATTTCTCCTACTCTAATGCCTTGCTGCAGTGTAACTGAAGCATCTCTTTTTAGTGTACTAAAGTACCAGACTTGTCTCTTCTCATTTCTTTTAACCTTCTTCAGGTTTCTCTTCTTCTGCTTCCTGCTTCTCTTTATCTTCTTTTTGTGAGCTATTTACCCACCTCTTTGTTCATCCAGATTCAGATGCTGGGCATCATCTAGATTCATCCTCTGGATTCATCCTCTGGATTCATCCTCTGCTAGCAGTGGAAAGGCAGCAGGCAAGGATGCCTGACACACTTGGGCTGCGGGTCAAACCCCAATCTCATGGCAGGGGACAGGCACGTATCCCTTTTCCCCCAGCTACAGTGGATCAGATGTACTCAAGGTAAGAGGCTGAGGGAATGCAGAAAGCTCCCACTGCCCTAGGGCAGAAATAAAAGAGCAGGAGAGACAAAAGTTAAAATTAAAGAAGCAGGCAAGCAGGTGGGACACTGGGAGTGGAGTTCAGGGCCCATTGCACAGAGGGCATGATGCATGATGTGCGTGATGCAATGTAGCTGTGCATTTCCTACCCTGATGTGGCCAAAAGCCATTCTTCCTGGCCAGCCCTGCTCTCCCTCCAGCCAGGAGCTGGGATGGGACTGGTCTTTGAGAAGCTTCCCAGTTTGCAGGGCGGCTGGGTCCTCCCATTGCCCCCTACTCCCATTTGTGCCTTTGACGGAGGAAACTTCTGAAATGGCCTTCTATGGGTCTCTGCCTCTCAGCACTTCGGCCCGGTGCTCCCTCTGCTGGGAAAAGTAAAGAGATGAAAATCAGCACAAAATAGGTAGAATTGGCCTGGAAAGTGCTTATGTGAAATCACACTTTCCATTCTGTCACAGGCCTGTGTAGCTGTAGTTGCAGCCACTGACTGCCTGTGGACACCCAGAGAAAATTGTTTGTTTGTTGTTCCCATGGGTTTTGCTGTGAGTCTATGCTTTAAAAGAGATGTATAGCCCTCTTTCATGACAGTCTGGCTTTACTATAGCTGGTCTGGTCCCTGTGTTTGACCCTAGCATGGGTCTCTCCAAATCCTCACCCTAAACTTGATGTGCTGAGGTCTTAGCACACCCATCACTTGCTCTTACACCTGGTGTAAGACCCTTAGAAGCTCCCTGGGGACAAGGAAGTCCTTCATCGTGGGTTCCCTTTTCAAGTAGCACCAGTGCTGCATTATAACACTAGAAATACATGTTTTCAGCACGGGAAATAGCAAGGTTTAAGTGTGTGTCCTTGTGTGTTGCAAAGGCCTGCATCTGCATGTGTGCTGTCAGTGGACGAGGAGAAAGTGTGCGCCAGGCTCTTCATTTGTTTTGGAGGCAGTGGCAGCATGTTTGCTTCTATAGAAAGCTTTACAGACTTTTTTTCCCATCAATGGGCAGTCCCTAACTGCATTTATTCATTCCATTGAAACAAATGAGACTGTGGCTGGATCTGGCTGCATGGCCTTCAAGGGAATTTATTCTGTATCTTTCGTGTTAGCGATATCTGTGAAAAACAGGAAACTGTTTTCCCATCTCATTCACATAATAGATAAGATGAGAAATTAGCTGCTGGATGAGCATGCCGGGGGCTGTTCATTTTGTCACAATATCTAAGGCTCTGCTGCCTCCTGTTCACACACATGTGCACCAACACACACACACACACACACACACACACACACACACACACACACACACACACGTGCGCGCACACACGCACACTCACACTCCTGCTGTCTCTCTCTCAGGGTCATTCTCTCACTTGAGAGCAGCTTTGCCTCACTGTGACAAATCTCCTGATTTGGAGAGATTTCCCTCCCTCAATTTCTCTTCTCTCTTGCTTCCTCCCAGAACTGCTGTGTGTGGAGTGCCTGGCCTCCCGACAGCTGGCTTTGTGCACCCCTAAAGGAGGAAGGTTTGGGTGAGGAGTGGGTTTTCACCAGCACAACATGGTATATAACCCCTCCTGGTGGTTACTCTTCCTCCTTCCACATCTAGGGCCAGGGACCAGACAGGAGGCCCCATGTGCTGCTGTGGTGAGCCCCAGAGAGTCACTCCCTTGGATGACCTCCACAGCTTGACAGCAATGATTTCTCCCCAGCCCCATGAACACCACACTGTCCTTCTGCACTTCTCCTGCTGCAGATGGTGACCATGTCCAGGTACCAGGTAACACACTGGTGACAGGCAGCACCTACTTTCTTTTGAGATTTCCTTCTCCCACCACCTCACTTTCCCACCACTTCACATTTTGCCCTCTTTCAGACAGTAAAATGAAGTAAAAAATGGGCAGAATTTATCATGTCTAAGAGATGCAGTTAGTCCTTAGAATGAAACAAAAGTATTCCCAGGAGGATGCTGGAGAAGGAAAGGGCGCTTTGCCCTCCCTGCATTTGTCTTCCTGCAGACCTGGGTTGGGGGAAGGCTCACAGTCTTGGAGCAAATTTGAAAAAAGGAAAGTGTAGTCAAAGGAGAGGTTGGGTTTTTTTGTTTTGTTTTGTTTAATGTTTAGAAAACTAAAGAAAAGGAAATCAATTATGAGGCCTACCTGAATTTTATTTCCTCACCAAAAACCAAATTACTCAGCAAACTTATCGCTTGCTATTGCAGGCCTTGGTATTAAAGAAAACAATCAGGCCAGCAGGATTAATCTCTGACAGCTGCCTTATCTTTAACTTGCACCTTTGTTATTTTCTGATGAGCTTCTCTTTTTTTGCTGCCACGTTGTACCATACCTCACTGGTTCCTTTCATTTTATCATCAGGCAGGAGCGGAGGACCTTTCAGTTTATTAAAAAACCTTTATTTGTGAAGAACAAAGAGAGGGGAAAAAAGGCAAACAATGAGGTCAGACAATCTCCTTCTTGCCAGGAGTCACTCACCTGTTATTTAGAGTGTTATCAGTTAGAGGAGACTTGCATCATTGAAAACCAGTCCCTGACAGCACACTCTGTAAATGCACACACACACACATGTACGTGCACACACACAAAAGACCCTCACAACTGACTCATACCAACCTCCAGACAAGGTCCTCTCTTGCCAAGGCTATAATATTTCCAGGGGGGAAGTCCATTTTTGCTCTGCCTCGAGCATGGCAGGCAGGGCTTTGGTGCAGGAGTACAGCTTTGGGAAGTCTAGCTGCACCAGGCTGCCTGCATCCCAAGCAGTGTCCTCTGCCCCGCAGGAAAGTCTCCTGCCCTAACCTGCTTCGTGCTCTCTTGGCCGTGCCTCTTGGCACACAGTGGGACTTTGAGACTTTCAAACAACAGCCTTCCGTTTTGCAGTGCCTCTCCAAATCTGCTTTGCTAAAGAGGGTGATTCAGGCAGCACCCCAAATGACTTTGTCAGGTAGGTGTTGTTTCTCAGCCGTAGTCCTCAGTGTTGTGCAGATGCCAATCCCCTCAGTGCAGGAAATGTCCTGCTGGTGGGCACCTCTGTGGAAGTTTTCACAGAAGTCTGTATGGGGCAAGATGTACTCTGACTGCAAAATGTACAACTGGTCTTCCTGTTCTTCATGTAACAAGTCCAGCTTGCAGTAGTTTTTTTGTTTCCTTTCACCCCATTGAGTTCTAGACTTGTAGGACATGAACTCATGATTGAGTGAATTTGAGTTCACTCAAATTAAGGATTTGAATCAGTGACATCACATTGATTCCCTGGGATGGAGAGCTGCAAATATTAAAACAGAGTTACAACCCCAAATTTCTCTTCTTGGAGTTTGAAGAGCAAACCAACTTTGAAGCTAACTTTAGGGCAAGAACCTGTTGAAGGTGTTGAGACTATTGGTAACTAACTTGGGACATTTGGCAATGAAGTTAGTACAACTGAGAAATTTTTCAGCATTTAAAGAGGACTAACAAGAGAATCAAAGAACAAACCCCAACCAACCCCCAAATAATAATAATAATAATAAATAACAATAACAACAACAACAACAACAACAATAATAATAATAATAATAATAATAAATAATAATAATAGTAGTATTACTAGTAGTAGTAGTATAGTGTTACTCAACTTCCACAAAAACTAAAAAGGCCTGGAATATAAAATGTGAACCCCTGAATACATACCCTTACTCTACTCTGTCGGTGAGGTTACAGACATAGCCCGTACATGGTGATAGAAGACATGATGATCTAGCAGTATGAACACTTTACTGGCAGAAGTTTAAATTGGTCTCCTCTAAATCATGCTGCCAAGAGTGGTACATGGCATTCTTGTCCTTTGCCTCTCCTCTGAACCAGAGGGGGAAGCAGGATGGTATAAACCTGTTTCTCCCAGAACTATGCCAATCCTCATCACAGGAAAAAAGACCAAACCTTCTGCTGCCTGTTTGAGGCAGCTTTCAGTTCTCTTTATACCATGGAGACTCCCTCAACAAAGCTTTTCTAAGGTAAAGAAAGCACAACTCCAAAGAGCTGACATATCCTGCTCTTTCCTGGTTACATGCTTTGGGGCCCTGGGTTTCTCTCCTTTCCAAGACTTCTCCAAGAAATCTTGGAGTGACTTCTGCAGTGTGTTTTGGTCTATGGTTTTGTCCTGTAAGCTCTAGGCAAGAAGCTCTGCCATACATGGCTACAGGAATCGAAACACTACAACTTTCATTGCATACCCAAAAGCAGTCATGAATTATAGCTGGTTTATTAAATAAAAATATACATGGATCTCTAGCTAAAAAGGATACAAGTGTCCATAAGATGATTAGATGTGTTTCCAGACTGTGGAAACACATCTTTCACAAAGAAATGTGAAGAAATGTTCCTTCACAAATAAATACTTAGAGAAATCAGGAGCTATCTACCTGTGTGTGTCTGTGTACATGTATGCACATGTGCCTTTAAACAGAATCAGCTCTATCATCTGGCTATTTTCAGCAATCTGCCTTTCTTCTTTCCAGGAGTTTTTTATTTCTGCTCTGGAAGCATTATTTAGTTTGACTGCTCAGTTCAAATTCATGATGTTTGAACCCAGCTGAAAAGATCCTGAGAAAACAAGCAGAGATGGTTATGCAAAGGAGGGACTTATATCTGAAGAAAAGGAAAAAATAGGATAGTTCTTTGACAAAGGAGACTTAGGGATCTCTTTTGTTGTGTTCTGTTTCTTCACCCCAGGATTTGTTGGTACTTGTTATCTTCCCTTCCCTTCCCTTCCCTTCCCTTCCCTTCCCTTCCCTTCCCTTCCCTTCCCTTCCCTTCCCTTCCCTTCCCTTCCCTTCCCTTCCCTTCCTTCCCTTCCCTCCCTTCCCTTCCCTTCCCTTCCCTTCCCTTCCCTTCCCTTCCCTTCCCTTCCCTTCCCTTCCCTTCCCTTCCCTTCCCTTCCCTTCCCTTCCCTTCCCTTCCCTTCCCTTCCCTTCCCTTCCCTTCCCTTCCCTTCCCTTCCCTTCCCTTCCCTTCCCTTCCCTTCCCTTCCCTTCCCTTCCCTTCCCTTCCCTTCCCTTCCCTTCCCTTCCCTTCCCTTCCCTTCCCTTCCCTTCCCTTCCCTTCCCTTCCCTTCCCTTCCCTTCCCTTCCCTTCCCTTCCCTTCCCTTCCCTTCCCTTCCCTTCCCTTCCCTTCCCTTCCCTTCCCTTCCCTTCCCTTCCCTTCCCCTCCCTTTTTTCCTTGTTCTCTTTTTCCATTTTTTATTTTTTCTTTATTTTTTCTCTCTTTTTTTCTTTTTTCTTTTTTCTTTCAGTATGTCTTGATCAGTGACTCTGTCTTTTCCTCCCTAGACCAATGGCAGTCACATATTGCAGTGAGCTCTCAATATGAGCTTGAAGGACACATGAAACCTCAAGAATCCCCTTCCAAGGAGCTTATCAGTGGCATCCCCTAGCTGGAGCTAAGGGTGGTAATCTGTTTAACTCCCTTTTGTTTGGCCATACCTACTCGGTCCTTTCTGGAAATACAGTGTTCTTGTCTTTCCTTCCCTGGCTCTGCAGTAAACAGCACTGGCCTGAAACAATTGCAATTATTATTTGATTTCATTTATGCTGTGCACAATCTTAGATTTCATTAGCTGCAGTTAAAATAAAAACAAATCAAACCTCATATTCCCTACTGAATTATACTGCCATGACAACAATGAAAGTAAAAGTGTCCTCATGAAAACCTCTCCTTCCCAGCCCACCCCAATATTTTAAGCTAAAACTTAACAAAAGAGACAAGTTTTGTAATGTGCCCTGAAGGTTTGCCACACAAGAAAGCAAATTCAAGAGTGTGGGCCTTCTTCTGTTGAGAAAAAAAAAAGCAAAGCCATTTCCAAATGTGCTGCCTCAAGGACTTCCATTTCAAAGGCACCAACTTATCTCCATGGTGGACCTAGTGTTCGTAGGCAGAGGTAGTTTCTGTCGGACTAACAGGTTCAAATCACAAGGAGATTTAGAAACTAAGGCCCGAATTGCACCTGGAAATGAACTGAAAATTGGCGCAGCCTGTGTGCCATCTGCGCTCTATGGTTTGTGTCTGAAATGTGGATATGTAAGCAGGCAGCTGCATACTGCAATTAGCTGAAGTTTCTGAGTGGTCCTCAGACGTGGAGCTGAGCAGACCACATGGCAGCGATCCAGTCTGGAGATGAGAAAAGCACAGACAATGGCGACACAGTCCAACAGGACAAGAGGTTGAAATCTCCTCACCAAGCAGATAGGAGAAGGGGAAATAAACACTCGTAGCTCCTGCTGCCACTGGAACATTCAAAAGCATCTGGAAATCCAGGAGGCCTTCTCCAGCCGGGCAACAAAGGGCAAGGCTTCCCTCCATCCAGATGGCGAGCATCACTTTTGCCATCTCCCCCAATTATTTCCTGCCACCATTATCGTTTTGATTTCATGTGCAGTCAGCTCTTGTCTTCCAAAACCTGGATTTAGATTGAGCCTGAGAAAGCCAAATGTCTGCAAAACCTGAAGTCCCATGAAATAGGAGTCACAGTTGCTGAACAACACGAGCATTTTCATGGCATTGTTTTCTAGCACTGCGATGGTCCCTTTGTGAGCACCACAAGCCATCTGTGAAAAAAGAGCAATGAAATAACCCTCTAATAACATAAAAATAAATGTATTTTTTTTTAGTCACATGGCAGAACGTCTTGACCATAAACTAGGTGGGCACAGCCTATAAATGCTGTGGTGATTTTTCTGTTTGGGAATACTCTGTCTAGAGTTTGTCTCAAAGGTTGTAGTCTCCTTACTGCACTGAACACAACCTATTTGAGGCCTGCTGGGTCTATCACACCCAGGATTCATTTTTAACCATAGTTGTAGGAGTGAGGAAGACTGCAGAAACTTTTCAAAGGAATTTTTGGAGGAAAATAGTGGCTCAAAGGGGGAAGTTGAGGTTGGAGCCTTAGTTTTGTCCAAGAACTGCACCGAGAGCCCAAGTATACTGTATTGTGAGAGACTAATATATGGAAGGGGTGCCAAACAAATGGATCACATTACAAGGTTAGAACTGTATTATCAGGAGCCCAGTGTGTTCAGTCTGTCCTGCTTGCTCAGATTTTAGGCTAGTGTAACTCTTTTAAGTGACTTCTCCCTGCTGAGACATCCTGGAGCAGTGTAGTGCCCTGGAGCTGTGTGATGGTGCAGCCAGTGTTGCTTGAGGGGGACAGAGGGCAATTGTGCTGCCAGGGTGAATAAACAAAATCCCTGCACCTCAGAGTTTTGACAACTGTGCAATCTGATGGAAGCCACTCATAGCTAAAAGGAGTTTCATCAATAAAACAATGAACACATGGAAGCTCAGGCAAACACAGGGAGAAACTCCAGTTTTTGGAGAGTGATTGTATATCATGAACAGTAATATAGAAACACACTTTATTACATCACCTAGATGTGAAAGGTTTGGTGCAAAGTTAGATTTGTTCAGTGTGTTAGCTGAAATGGAGAGAATACTCCTTTGTGTTGTGGAAGCACTGAATACCCAGCCCAGTGTGGGATGCCCTGCTTGATTTTGTTCTGACACACCCAACATCCTGAGGACTGGCAGCTAATTTCAAACTGGATGGCTTTGATTGTTACTGGTGTGTGAGACAGAATGGCAGCACAGGCTGAGGCTGTTGCTGACAGTTAAAATAATGATCTTTTTTACTAGTGAACTGTGCACATCTTGAGTCACTGAGAGAAAATGGCTTGCAGAGAGATCCAGAAGGCAGCTTGTGTGCTCCCTTTTATAATACAATGACAGGGGAGACACACATTCGAGATTTCTTGCTCACTTGATACCAGTTTCAATTTAGTCCAGCTTTGACTTTGTTCCTTGGACAAACTGCTCCTTGGTTGAGACCTGCTAGTTCGTATTTATGCCTAGGAGAAGACTGATGTAATTTGTCAGTGTAGTTTCTGCATAATTAATTTGGTAGTCTTGATTTAAAATATTTTTGAGCTCTGTGACCTGAAACTTTGGGAGGATGCTGTTTACCAGGTTACTCACCTACCCAGATATCCCAGGCTTTCTATGCCTCATTGTGTGGACCGTGCCAGTCAATCTTGAGGGATCTATCCCACCTACTTGTGCTCCCATGCTGCACTGAAATCAGTTACATATCTTAGTTTTCAAGGTCTGATTCCCCAGTTAAGAACATTACTGGTTCACCACCATCCCCTGTGTACTCATGAAATATCTTCTTCCACCTCCAGTCCAGGCAATTTTCTGATGTCTATTACTCACTTGTTAAATTTTCAATCAAAGGCCTCTGTGTTTTCTTCCCTGTTGCATTGTTGAAACTTAAAACAAGTGTCTCTCTGTTTTCTTTCCTGCTGCATTTTGAGCTCAAGATGCATCCCTGCAGCCAAATCCAAGCTTGCCTTATTATTGCTGTCCAACTCGCCTTCAAACTGTCCTTTAAATGGTATCTATAAAAGACTGAACAACTGCTTGTGGGTGTACTGGAGTGACTGCCTTGCCCAGCTGACTATTATTTTCCTGTTATTCCCTCATATTTCCTTCCTGTCTGCATTTTTCTGACATATTCTTTCTCCCATTAAGCCTCATTTCTTTGTATTTCAGACCATTTTCTTGTGTTGCGCTTATACATCACATGCCACAGTGGGAGCCTTGCCCATTGCTAGGGATCTTGGACTGGTGTTGGTTTACATCAGGTGGAGATGTGCTGCTGGGAGAGAGGAGGATCCCTGTGTTGCCTCTGCTACTGGTAGTGTGGGACACCTCTGCAGAGCCCAGGCATGGGAACTTGGGATATGAGGGAAGGAAGAGAAGAGAAGAGAAGAGAAGAGAAGAGAAGAGAAGAGAAGAGAAGAGAAGAGAAGAGAAGAGAAGAGAAGAGAAGAGAAGAGAGAGAAGAGAAGAGAAGAGAAGAAGAGAAGAGAAGAGAAGAGAAGAGAAGAGAAGAGAAGAGAAGAGAAGAGAAGAGAAGAGAAGAGAAGAGAAGAGAAGAGAAGAGAAGAGAAGAGAAGAGAAGAGAAGAGAAGAGGAAGACAGAAGATAGAAGAGAGAAAACAAAAGGCATTGTTTAGAACTATTGCACAAGCACGTTTAAAAAACATGACTGTATTTTTTCTACCCCAGTGGAGTACAGAAATGCCATGAAAGTATTTTAAAGATAAGTACTTATTAAGCAGCTCCCAAATAACCATTTTTTTTTTATTTATTTGAGCTTTATATTTCTCTTAAGTTAAATCCATTAGTAGATTAGGTTTTGCCAGCTCTATTCATGGCTATTTGATCCTTGAATTCTTTCAAGAAAATCAATGTGTGGCTTTCCAGCTAATCAGCATAGCGTTAGTAAAATGTATCAGGCGGCCAGAGCTGCCGAAATACATTGGTCTTACAAGGTCTGCGGGGAAGGTCAGCAAGTCCTGGGGCTCCCGGGCAGGGCAGGGTGCGGCATCCCGGGCGGGCCGGGGCTCGGGGGGAGCGCCGGGGACCGGGCGGGCAGGCACGGCCGCCCCTCCCCGATTTTCCGCCCCCCTCCCCCTTTCTTCTGCAAATCAAAGCGCCATCTGCTGTGACAAGTGTTCCCATTCACCTTTTCCCTCTTATCTGCTCCCTCGCAGGGAAGTGCTCTGGAGGCTGACAGCCTCGTCGTCCCTGCTGAGGCTGCATTTCTGCAGCCGTGCCCCCCGCCCCCTCCAGCTGCACCCCCGCACCGCCGGGGACAGGGGGGCTCCGGGAGAGAGCCCCGGCTGGGCGAGGAGGGGCTGTGGAGGTGCTTCCTTTGCCCCTGCCGTGCTCCAGCATCCCTCAGCATCCATCAGCAGTGGTCTGCTCCTCACTGTATTTATTACTCCCATTTTTGAAGCAGATGTTAGGCGGTGGGACACGGTGAATGTTCGGACAGACCCGTTCTCTCCTTTCCCCTTTGACGTCTTTCCCTCAGACTTAAGCAGCTTACTGGTATTTTTTTGTTTATTGAGAGAAAATCATTTGGGTGACTGAGAAGCTTAAGGTAAAATGTGTAACAGGCCCCGATAAATCACGGCAGTAATGGCAATGCAGCAGATCCCAGAAATGCTGGGGGTAAATATTCTTTTTCTTTTCCACCCAGTCAGCTCATGCTGACACGTCTGTGGTTGCATAGGTGTCGACAGAGAGAGAATTATTTCCCTGCATCAAGGAAACCTGAGAAGGACAAAAAAAAAAAAAAGATGGAGGAAAGGATAAGAAGCTCCTGTGAGTACTTTTTTTCCCCACTGTAAGAGGAAAAAAACCCTTTGTTTTGTTCTCTTGTCTGGATGTGACATTTTACACCGCTTCCCTTCTATTCTTTCTTATCCAATTCTAAAGGCTATGGCTATCTCACACCAGTATTCCTGTGGCAGGCTGTTAGCCCTATGAGGGCTGTCAGTGTGGGCCAGCAGCAGCAGCAGCTCCATCCTCAGGGCTTCACCCTTGCAGTCCCACAGCCTTCTCAGGAGGCCATAGAGTGGTTTCTCAGGGCTAATGCTGATTGCTTGAGGTTAGTGATGCTTCACTGTAGAGTAAATTCCACACTCTCCCTTCACAGGCTTTTCAAAGCCTTTGGTCCAAACCCTGCTGTCCTGGTGCCTCTCTGCACAGCTGCACAATAAGACCTTTCCCTTCATTTGAACCACTGGAGGGTGAAACAACTTTTCAAGTTCAGTAAGGGTTAAGAACAAAATAAATGTCATTAGAGTTACTGGTAACTGATAGAATAACATCACTAGATGTTACTGGAATAGTGCTGAGAGTGGTAAGCCTGCCTCGGCCACTGCTAAACTTGGCTTGAGACTGGCTCCGGGTTTTGTAGCCTTTTGACCCTCATAGGTCCTTCATCCACAGGGATGTGCTTAGTGCTCTTCTATTGTGAGCTGTTACCTAAAGTTTTCATTAATCAGCTAACAATATTTGAGATAATACAAAACCCCATAGGTTTCAGAGCTCCTGAAGATTGTGAGGAACTTTGAACTTTGGAATAACTTGATAAAGTCAGGTAGGTTGATAGGTCAAACCCAATAATAATTAGTGAAAAAGGTGATGGACATCCATGGAGACAGTTGGAAGAAAGCTAGTGGAGTATCCAGAAAAAAAAAATTAAAAAGGAAAAAAGGACTTAAAAAACAACCTCCCTTGTGTAAATTGCTCTTCAGCCAATAGAAGGAGTTAGCCTATTTTACAAAACTTTTCAGTTCATCAAATAATAAAGAAATTTTTAAAAAGCTTGATATGCAACATGAATATATCTGCAAAGTCAAAGGCTGGAAGTTGTCTATAGAAACTGTGAGAGATGGAAAGATGACCTCAGAGAGAGAAGGGTAAATGCATGAAATCTAGAGTGGCCCACAGACATGTGAGGTGCTCACAGAGGTGTGTGACCCTGAGGATACCTAAAGAGGAGAGCTGCACTTTGCCCAGTGGTATAAACCCTAATACTCCATGGCATAGCTCAGACACCCACTGTCCAGCTTCAGAAGATATTTTTGAAGTTGGTAAGTTATTTCATAACTCCTTACTACAAGTAGATTTTCCTTGTCACTGAGACTGGATTGTCTGTGTTGCCGATCTGTGTTACTGGTTGCTTGTGGAGGCCTCATACTTGTCTCCACTGTTAACATGTAATGTGATATAATTACATGTCTCTGTGCCAGATCTGTAAGGGCTCTCAGTGGATGAATTCTTTTAAAAAAGGTTCCTAGCAATCTGTTTTGCAAATGTCTTTGAAAATTGTCTCAAGGACTTCTACCCATATTCTTGGTGCTTTTTCCAGTGCACTGTATTCATGTGGGCATTGCCATGTGTCCTTGTTTGAATGAGTCAGGAAGTTTCTGTGGGAAGACACTGGTCTGGATCCAAGATGTGATTTTAAAAATAAAATAAAATAAATAAAATAAAATAAAATAAAATAAAATAAAATAAAATAAAATAAAATAAAATAAAATAAAATAAAATAAAATAAAATAAAATAAAATAAAATAAAATAAAATAAAATAAAATAAAATAAAATAAAATAAAATAAAATAAAATAAATTGTGTTTGGCTAGTACAGTGTCAAAGTGCTGAGCATTACATTTTCTGAGCATGAAACATATTGACAAAAATTCCCTGTCTCACTAGATGGGATTATGATAAAGTACTGTGGCTTCATCACTATTACTGCCATGCCGGGTTTTTGCTTGTTGGTTTGTTTAGGTTAACATTTGTAATGTTGCTAAAAAGCATTCTCTGCTTGTTCCTGATTCAGCTGTTTTCCTTCTGTGTGGTGCATTAAAGACAAGTAGAAGGATGCAGGATGGCAATGTGGTGAGCTCTGGCTGGCATGGATGGGACAGGGCTTGAGAATGTCTCTGCTGTTGTGTGCTATGCTGTGTGCGTGTCCTGCTGTGTTTTGGGGGCATTACCAGTGATTCAGAGCTTTGGCTTTTGATTTTGTCCATGTGACGCATGCAGACTCCTTTTCAGCTTGGCTTGCTCTTGCACCCACAGCAGCAATGCCTTGGTCATGGCTCAAGAGGTCCAGCACATCAGGAGTGATGAGGTGACAGGGGAAAATCTGACCCAGCTCTATGGCTACAGCAGAGGGGAGCTGCTAGATGTCTGGGAGGATGGAAGACATTTATGCCATCCTTCGGGAAGCCTCCTACCTTGAACTGACTGGCAAAGGTTAGACTAAACTTTCTGTGCTGATTATAAAGCCTCTGTGGATGGGGTCCAAGCCAAACCTGTGAAGAGTCTCTATCTCTGAATTTCAGTTTGTTACAGCATTTACATTAAGTTGTAGATAATGTGCTCATAAAGCATTAATCTAATACTCTGAATTATGAAGCCGTTGCAGTTGAATTAATGTCTGTTTACAATCGAGTCTTATTTACCCCTTATGTTCAACTTCCCGAAAGAAACTCCCTTCAATCTAAAATTGCATATCGCTTTTTAACAAATCTGGTAGAACTGTTAGATGGAAAGTATGAGGTAGATTAATGAAGGTATTTCACAGGCTTGGGCATGTAAAATGAGCTGCAGTATTTATTTTGCAATAGCTTCCTCCATTTTTAACCGTGTCTCGAAGTTGTCGTGTTTTGGAAGCATGAGCTGTAAGAAAGATGCAGATTGTAGAGGATACATGCTGTTCACTTTGAATTTAAATCAGTTAGACATGCAGTAGCTCACCTTGTGAGTTTAGGGGGAAGTCAGTTCAAGTCTGGAAGATGAATTTGGCACATATTTATAAAGATGAAACTGTAAGGCCCACCAGCCAAGCATTTTATTAAAGAGACAAGTTAAATTCTGCTGGGACATCCTAAAATAAGGTAGCCCTGAAGTCAGAAGTGTGCATAATCCTAATACTGGGGGTAAAGATATTTTAAAAAAATGAAATACCTTTGCATGATGGAAAACCCCAGAGCATGTAGATTTGTTTTTTGTTTTATTTTCACCAAGGGGTTATTCTGCTAATGAACTGTGAGAGCGAAGCTTGACTATTACGGTATTTGTCAACAGATATGTTTTGCAACCTTTTTTGTTTATCAGCTAATTATTTGATTCAGATTACCAGTAAGGTAGAATTACGAGACAGCAAGTGCTGTCCAATTTCATTTTTCAGTGATTTTCTATGAGTTCCTTTAAATCTTCAGGTTGACTACCTCAAAATACCTAAAAATTTTCAAAAAAAGCTATTTGTTATATTTACTAACTGCAGCAGAAAAAAAATCATAGCTTGGCAGGTTAGTTTTGCAATGATATATATTCTTAATATCCAGATAAACTTCTAATCCTACTGAATTCTTTTTTTGCCTTCAGTCATATCAGTTGACATTTAGATCCTGAAGTTACTTGCATTTAGTATAGAAATAAATAAACCCTTTTATCAGTTTCAATTGAATGCTTTTCATTTTTTAATCTCTTGTTCTTTCATTATGAGAAACAGTAGATAACTCAAAAGTAGATTTTTTTTTACTGTCACATAAAAAGTCCGTTTTTGTTCCTTGTCTAAACTAGAAGTCCTGTTCTTTTCAATCGCTCTTCCTATGGAAATTTTCCTCATATCTCTAATAACATGGCGCTGAGTTACACAATGATGAACTGAAACAGGCTGTTTCCTGTTGTGCAAATAGCTTTGATGAGTGGGTCTGCCAATACCATTGACTATCAGTCAGTTTATATCGAGTATGTGGGATTCAGGGCTAATGGATGGAGTAGGAAGTCTTCCTGGTAGGAAAAGGCCAGGAGGGATTTGCCAGTCTAATTTTGGAGCGGATGGAAAGTGGCACTGTTGAAGGGGCGATGTTCCAAATTCTTTCAAAGAGGTAATTGTTGAACACTTTCTCAATAAACCATCTCTTGTTTCTGATAAACTCATCAGTGTTTGTTCAGCCTCTCCTTTTCCTGATAGGAGGATCAGGCTAAGCTGAACCAGCATCATCTGAGCCTTTTGCCTTAACCTGAGGGGTCGTTGCATGTTGTGAGAACCCTGTGGGAGTGGTGCTAGCCAGGCTGTTTGATAACACTGCAGAGGGTCACATTGGTTGTGCTGCATCCCTAGGGTCTGAGGCAGCTGGGCATACCAACTTTGTCCATTGTGGAAGGCCACATGCCTTCCAAGAGAACAAAAACCTGGTGACCCTGGTGTTAGCACAATCTCCATGGTGAGCTATAAGTGTCCTTAGCTCTGCCCTGGGATCAATTACACCTTTGGTGGGCTTTGCTTCTGTTTCCACTCCTGTCATTTTCTGGACCATGTCAGCCTCAAGTCAGCTCCTAGCTGAGAAACTTCCAGGTGTTTCCTTCAGCACCTTGTCCACCTTTTTCTCTCAGCCTATGATGGTGGCCCAGTGTCCCTTCAAACCTTTTCTAGGTGCTTTCCTCACAGTAGTTTCCTTTCCCCATCACTCACAGCTCCCTCTGGTATCTTTTTCTCCACTGAGTCCCAGAGCAGGTCAGCCTGGGACTGTAACAGGAGCATTCAGATATGCAGAACTAGTGCAGTGTAAATAGTTTGGGAGCTGCTTCTCAGGAGTGTTCAGATGTTGTCTGGGCATTGTGGAGGACCAATTACCTTGGTTGTTGCTTTGTCCATCCAAAAACCTACCTTTTTGAAATTCTGTGTCCAAATTATGAATACTCATGTCTTCCAAAACTCTTCCTTCCCCTGAAGTAGGTGAGAAAATAACTCCCGTGACTGTTTACTATTTACAGAAATGTCAAAAGTAGTCTTGACTAAAATGTAAACATTAGCAGAGACAGTTCTCCAGTAGACATTTGATTGATATGGACATTTGATTTAACTTCCAAACACCTTGGTTTTCATTCATAACCTCAGACCTGGGAATGTTTAATTTGTAAGTATGGATGACTGGGAAAGGAGGAGTTTCCTCTGTGGTAAACTGACTTCAGGCTGTGTGTGGTTGTTGATTTGTGTGAGAACAACAATAAAATTCCATTATCCAGATATCATTTCTCAAACTTTGTTCTGACATGAGTAAAACAGTGATACTGAATTAATTTAATGTCATGGCTTCTGACTCCTATATTGTATGTGTGAAGAAATGTCCATAGGGTATTTTTTTCCTATGGACAGAAATGAGTTTGTGGTTTCTGTATTTCACTCTGAGTTTATTGCCTTAAATACAGCACAAAGAGAAACATAAAGGCTAGAGAAGAAACATAAAAATGTCGTTATCAACCCCTGCATGACCCCACTAAAAGTAGCTACAGGAGTGGTCCTTCAATGCATCCTCTCAGGCTTCATAGTTCTGAGCAAATATTCTTGTAAGGATCACTGGAAAGAGGAATTACTGTATAGAAAATAAGTGTGTGTCTGTGTGTGTGATAGAGGCAGTCAGGAAAAGTTTTTTTTTAAATTAGAATTTTAAGTCTTCTGTAATTTGCAGCAAATCAAAACACATTATTGTGTGAATAATATGCAAAGAGATAGTATTATAAATGCATGGTACATTTCTGAATCTGCATACCCAAGGAAAGAAAATGTTTTTCAATCCCATAATTTTTGTCATCCAGTTGCTGCAAAGAAAATCTCACTTCTCTTGCATCTGTCACTATAGTATCTAAAATATGAATATACATTCAGGCAGCAATATCTTGGTATTCTGCAAAGAGGTTTCTGCTCTTCCCCAGACTGTGGCAAAAATAGGTGTTTGATAAAATCGGGAGGAAAAAAGTCCTTTTTTGCTTTAGAATCTTTCCATTTTTATTTTACTGAGAGCTCCTTCAATGGTTTTATATATATATATGTATTTTTTATTTTTTTTTTTGAGTTTTACCTCAACTTGTTTTTCCAGTAAAGAATAAAACAGAGCTGTGGGGTAAAGCAAAAGAAAGCAGGGAAAGAAGCAGGATTTACTCATCCTTAATTTTGACATAAAGCTTCAGAGAAAAGAGTGAATGAATGAAAAAGTTTCTCCCAGAGCTGTCAAAGGAAAACATTACTGGAAGCTGTTACAATTTTTGAGGAATTTGAATCGTCACCACTTGCAAGGGAGCAATCAGCCGCATTTGCTTAGCAGTGCAGTGAGCTGAGGTTTCTTTTTCCTGACTGCTGATGCTGAATTACTGGCACTGTTTGGCTACTTTCTGAAATACTCCATTACTAAGGCACAACGTTTTTTCGGAACCAAAATGTACTCATGATTTCTGTAGATTAGATTTATTGAAATACCCGGGTGGAACTCATTTCTTTGGTACAGAGGTCTCATCTGATCCCCGCTTTTAACATGCACATTCCTAAATTGAGAAACCCATTGTTCTGCCTTAAAACATTAAGGACACAGATTAAACCATCCAAAACCAAAGCACTTAACGGGGAGTAGCCTTCAAAACATGCATACATGTGTTTGTGCTTGGGAAGTGTCTGTATTTTGTGCCACCCAAATCTTTATTAATTTTAGAGGGGTGAGAATCATTATTTCTGAAAACAAAGCATGAGGGGGATGTGAGGTGGCACAGCTTACTGAGATCTTTGCAAAAGCACATGACCCAGAAATTTCAGTGTCCTCAGGGTCGCCAATGCATGGATTGCTGCAGGCAGATG